>NW_006788006.1:3357773-3397755 GCF_000442215.2 Lipotes vexillifer
AAAAAAAGCATCACATAAAATTTGCCATTTTAGCCAGTTTTTAAGAGTACAATTCAGTGGCATTAGGTACATCTGCAATGTTGTGCAATTATCACCATTATCTATTTAAATGATTACCCTAATTCCTCAGCCCAGCTCAAAGGGGACCTTGGCCGTCCTTTCCCCTGCAGACCTGCCCTGCCTCTGGCCTCCCCATTTCAATGGCTCTAGACAGCTGGGTGGCATCTTGATTCTTCTTTGTCCTCCCTCCACCTTATCCCATCAGCAGGGCCTGTCCCCTCAGCCTCCAGCCCACATGCTTCTCTATACCTCCATGGCAACAGCTGAGGTCCAAGCTGCCATCATCTCTTGCCCAACAAATGTGCCCATCTCCTCTCAGAGCTCCCTGCTTCCCCTCCAGCCATGCTCCAGCTTCAGGCAGCAGCTGGGGAGCTGTTGGTATAAAGCAAACCTGATCCTAGACATCACCCCATTCTGGGGTCTAGTGCTGCCATGAGGAGCCCAAATATCCACATGAACCAACAAGGACCCCCATGACTTGGCCCAGTTAGCATCTCCAACCGTTTCTACAGAGGCTTTGTCCCTTGCTGACATGGGTTCTTTCTGGATCCCTCAAACCTACCTTGTTCCTTCTAGCCCCAGGGCCTTTACACTTGCATCTCCCTCTGCCAGCATCACCCTCGAAGCCCTGTTCTACCAAAGTTCTCAACAAAAAGGGTTCCTCCTCAACCAAAGACATCCCCACCACCACAGACTCGGCCAGCATCCCGTTATACCCATGTTCAGCTCCCTGTTCGTCTTCCCTGTGCTTACCACATTTACAGTCTTTTAATAATTATTTGCTTCAATGTCAGCCTCCTTTAACATAATTTTATGAGCTCCATGAAGGCAGCTCCCTAGGGTCTCACATGTGAACTGGCATGGAGCAGGTGACCAGTAATTATTTTTGCTTGGGTGTCTCCCTGTTTCCCTCTCAGACTCCAGAAGCAGCCTCACCCAGTCACGTCCATTCTCTACACGAGTCTGACCTTGTCCCTCTCCTACAAGCTCCCTGTTGCCCTCGGACACCGCCTAATTTCCTCTGCTTACCTTTTCTTTTTTTTTTTTTTTAACGTGTGGCATGCGGGATTTTTTTGTTTTTGTTGTGGCATGTGAACTCTTAGTTGCGGCATGCACGCGGGAGTCTTACCCACTGGACCGTCAGGGAAGTACCTCCTCTGCTTACCTTTTAAGGGCTTTTAATCCTCACCAAGCTGGCAGCCACCACCTCTTACGTTCCTCCAAACTTTGAGTCTGAAGACATAAGGGACATCAATGTTCCAGCCTCCAGACCTTTGCTATAGCTGCTCCCTCTGCTCAGAACACCATCATAGACTTGGTAGGAATCTACCTGTCACCTTGTCACCCTCATCTTCCTTTCTAACAGAACTCTGGTTTGGTTTGATCAAAGCTATGTGGCTCAGGGGAAGTTGAGCATCATGACCCAAGCTTCCTCTGGTATTGGTGGGATTTATTGGGAGAGAGACATGCCCTGTTAATTGGGGTTGTTGAGCTGGGAGAATGTCAGTCTGAAGCTAGAGGGATGGAAAAAGACGGTATCTTCATGCCTTTGCTGGAAGTCCTGGATCAAACTGTGCCTGAAGCCATCTTTTCCTTGATTTTTTGGCTTAAGCCAGTTTGTGTTGGGCTCCTTGGAACTGAAAAGTTGTGACTGATCCCTGTCTCTTTGTCCTCCCTCCCCTCTCTCAAGACTGAGCTGCAAGGGCAGAGAGTTTTGTTTGTATGCTGCTGTGTGTCTAGTGCATTAAATCTTTTTTTTTGGCCTTGCTTCATGGCTTACAGGATCTTAGGTCCCGGACCAGGGATTGAACCAGGGTCCCTGGCAGTGAGAACACGAAGTCCTAACCACAGGATCGCTGGGGAATTCCCTAGTGCATTAATTATTTTTAATTAATTAATTAATTAATTTGTGGCTGTGTTGGGTCTTCGTTGCTGCGCATGGGCTTTCTCTAGTTGCGGCGAGCAGGGGCTACTCTTGGTTGCAGTGCGTGGGCTTCTCATTGCGGTGGCTCTAGGCACGTGGGCTTCAGTAGTGTGGCACGTGACCTCAGTAGTTGTGGCTCACGGGCTCCAGAGTGCAGGCTCAGCAGTTGTGGCGCACGGGCGTAGCTGTTCTGCGGCATGTGGGATATTCCCGGACCAGGGTTTGAACCTGCGTCCCCTGCACTGGTAGGCGGATTCTTAACCACTGCGCCACTAGGGAAGTCCCTAGTGTTTTAGTTCTTGAAACCCCGGTGAACAGCCCAGGGTTGGGCCCAGATCGGATCCCTCATAGTTGTGGAATGCGTAATGCCATTTGGTGCGGGTAGAAACTGTGAGCCCTGTAGATGTGTGGAGGTGAGAGAGGATTCCCTTCCAAGCTGGTGGTGACTGATGGCTGCCGAAAAGAGGTGGCAGCTGAACTGGGCTTTGAAGGATGGGTAGAATCCTGGGAGAAGGGAGGGTGTCCCAGGTGCATGGGTATGTGTGTTGAAGGTGTGTGTGTACATTCAGAGAAAAGTAATACCTACTCACATATCCTGCCGTTCTGAGGGCTTCACTGGAGAAGGGGCCCCAAGTGCCAAGTGAAGACTCTTCTGGAGTCTTAGGAGAGAGGGAGCCCTTCACCTCCATCAGAGGCTCCTCCCAGGGGCAGGTATCCACAGAGCTTACCCACAGATAAGTCCTGACTTGCTGCAGCTCTCTGAGCCTCAGTTTCCTCGTCTGTCCCCAGCCCTCCCCCCAACTCCGCAAGGCATCTGGGATGCCACCCTCTCTGTCCCTCCCTCCGCCTCCCTCTCGTACCCCAGTGCAGGCCTGGTGGAAGGTGGGTGGGTGGCTGGTGTCATGGCAACAAGCAGGAGCGCCCTTGTGTCTGGGTAGTGAGGGTTGCCATGGCAACCTGCGGTCCTGGTTCCCTGGCGACAGGCCTGAGTTCTGGCCTAGGGGTGGGAAGGGAGGGAGGGCGGCGTCCCTGGAGACACTCTGTAAGATCTTGGGGGGAAGAATGGGGACTCATATGTCTTTCTCTTCTGTGAGGGGGGCAGGTGCAGGCCAGATCCCAGCTGAGGATTGCTTAAGTCCCTGCTTGGGGCCAGGTGTGAGGCCCACAGGGAAACTGAAGTCTCCAGGGGTCCTGTGTCATGTGATGCTGCCCACCACCCCCTTCACACCCAGTCCCACCAGGTTCCAAGTGGCTCCTGGTATGCTCCCTCCTCACAGTCCCCACACAGTCTGTTCCCTCTGGCTGGAAGACTCTGATCTCTTCCTAGCCAACTTTTCAGCCCGAATGTCTCTCCTTGATCTCATGGCTCAGCCCAGCCCCCCTAAATCACTACGCCCCAGCTCAAGCCTCTATCATGTTGACAATTAAGTTATTGCTTCTTTGCTTGTGTGATGATTGGTTTAATAAATGTTCCCTCTGCCAGATGCGACACTGTAGCAGTCTCGGTCACAGCTGTGTCCCACACACTGAGGAGGCTGCTCTCAATACCTCTTTGTCAACACGCTCCCTCCTAGCTCCAAGCCTTGCCTATGTCAACCCAGCCAATGTGGTCTCACCTCTGTTCCTCAGGCTCTTTCAGGCACCTGGCTTGATCCATACACATTACCTCCACCTGGAATATTCTGGAACATTCTGGGCCCTTCCACAATGTTCTGGAATGTCCCAGAATGCCCTAGAAACATTCTGTCTCCTGCTTTATTAAAGCTGGGACATCACCTCCTCAAAGAGGCTCTCCCCAACCTCCTGGTTAAAGCAGTCCTTCCCCCCTCGGTCACTCTCAGCCCATTGCCTTCATGGCAATTATCACATCTGGAAAGGTCTTGGCCATTGATTGGTTTGTATGTCTCAGGTTTGTCCTTCCCATTAGAATATACATTCCAGAATATTCTGGAACATGAAGGGCGGGGATCGGGTCTGGTGTGCTTACAGTTGAATCCCTAGTCCCTGGTGCATAGCAGGTGCATAATAAGTGCTTGTTGATTGAATGGAGAGAGGGAGTGATGAGACTAGGAGGTGGTGATGAGCTCCAGGGTAGGCAGCTCTCACACTATCCTGCTGGAACCTTGGGTGAGTTACTTACCTCTCTGAGCCCCAGGTTTTTTCTTTTCAATCCAATGTAACTTACAAACATCAAGGTGCACCCATTTTTACTGTGCAGCCCAATGAATGGTAACACTCCTGTGACCCAAATACAGAGTACCCACCAGCCCCCAGGGGCTTCCTTGTGCCCCCTTCCAGTCACTTCCCAGAGGCAGCCCCACATCTGACCTCTGTCCACTTGGCTCCATCCGACCTGCTTTTTAAAAATAATTAATTAATTAATTAATTAATTTTTGGCTGCATTGGGCCTTCCTTGCTGCGCACGGGCTTTCTCAACTTGCGGCGAGCAGGGGCTAGTCTTCGTTGTGGTACACTGACTTCCCATTGCGGTGGCTTCTCTTGTTGCGGAGCACGGGCTCTAGAGCACAGGCTCAGTAGTTGTGGCACACAGGCTTAGCTGCTCCGCGGCATGTAGGATCTTCCTGGACCAGGGCTCGAACCCATGTCCCCTGCATTGGCAGGCGGATTCCCAACCACTGTGCACCAGGCAAGCCCCGACCTGTTTTTTGTTTTGTTTTGGTTTTGGTTTTTTGCCACGCCCTGCAGCTTGCAGGATCTCAGTTCCCCTACCAGGGATTGAACCTGGGCCACGGCAGTGAACGCGCCGGAATCTTAACTACTAGGCCACCAGGGAACTCCCTATTTTTGTTTAATAAATCAGCTTTAATGAGTCAAACTTTATATTTGATAATACAACCATGTTAAGTGCTCAATGAGTTTTGACAAATGTAATCTCCCCTGTTGCCCCATAATCAAGATATAGGACATTTCCATCACCCCAAGGCCCCGTGTCCCTTTGTGGTCACTGATTTGCCTCCCTGATGATCCCCACCAGGTGGCCCCCTGGCCCAACCTCTGTCACCACAGATTAGTGTGGCCTGTTTGTGAATTTCAAGTAAATGGAATCACAACATGTGTCCTTTTTGTTTCTTTTGCTTAGTGTTGGTGAGATTCCTTGTGGGATACATGTAGCAGTGGGTCATCCTTTTTCCTTGTTGCATAGTATTCCACCACTGAACATGTCGTTGTCTGTTGATGAACCTTTGGGCTGTTTCCAGTTTGGGGCTGCTATGACCATTTATGCTTACCTGTTTTGGTGAATCCCTGTCCTCCTTTCAATTGGATGGATACCTGTAGTGGGTTGAGTGGTGCCCCAAATCCCCCCCAATTAATGTCTACCTGGAACCTCAGAATGTGACCTTGTTTGGAAATAGGGTCTTTGCAGATGGAATTTAGCTAAGAATCCAGATCAAACTGGATTAAGGTGGGCCCCAAATCCAGTGAGAGTGTCTTGGTTAGGGACAGAAATGAATATGCAGAGAGACACAAGAAGAAGGTCACGTGAAGATAGAGGCAGAGATTGGAGTGATATAGCTGCAAGTCAAGAGATGCCAAAAATGGCAGACAACACCAGAAGCTGGGAGAGAGGCGTGATTCTCCCTCGGAGCCCTCAGAAGGAACCAACCCTGCCAACCTCTTGATTTTGGACTTCTGGCCTCTTGAACTGTGAGAGAGTAAATTTCTGTTTTAAACCATCCGTTTGTGGTCATCTGTTGTGGCAGCCCCAGGACACTCGTAAAATGCCCAAGGATGGAATTGCTAGGCCACAGAGTGTACAAATACTCCCTTTTAGCAAATATTGCCAAACGGCTGTCCCAAGTGGTTGTATCAATTGACATTCCCACCAGCTGAGCGTAAGAGCCATCGCTTCTCCATCTCTAAAATGGGGACACTAATAACCGTTCAGAGGTGTGGTGAGAATACACGAGAATGCACAGTTCTGGGCATTGAAAACACTCTGTAAATGGTAACTTAAAAAAAAAAATTGCAGAGAAGGTGCAAACTCGGCTCCATCTGTCTTCAATGTTGGGTTTTTCTGCTCTTCCCTAGAAGAAGTCACACACAGGGAGCTCGGGGTGGGGACCCTCTCCCCCTGTAGGAGAAGCCAGTGGGGGCTGGGTTCTGGGGTGATAGTGCGGACACTGGGAGGCCCAAGAGAGCTGCAAGGCTGGAAGCAACGAAGGAAAGCCAGAGCAGAGCCAGCACAAGAAAATATTATTCATCCATTCATTCATTCACTGACAGATTTGCTGCCAGTCAGTGCTGGATTCAAGAGGCTGGAAGCCTGGCAAGGCCCCAATCTGGACACAGGCTAGGCAGTCAGACTAGGCAGAGGGGAAATGGGATCTCTGCTGAGCAGCCAGGAAGGCTTCCTGGAGGAAGAGACCTGTGGTGGGTTTGAAGAACATGGGAGGGTGCACGCGACCGCACTGACCAGCCCTTCTGCCGTGCCAGAAGTCTGAAATCAAAGTGTCGGCAGCTGTGCTCCCTCCGAAGGCTCTAGGGGAGGATCCTTCCCTGCCTCGTCCAACTTCTGGTGGCTCCAGGCATTCCTTGGCTTGTGGCCACATCACTCCAATCTCTGCCTCTATCTTCACATGGCCTTCTCTCTGTTTGGATTTACCTCTTCTTCTAGGGACACCAGTCATTGGAATTAGCTCCCTCACCCAATCCAGGATAACCTCATCTCGAGCTCCTTACCTTAATTATATGTGCAAAGACTCTTATTCCAAAAAAGGTCATATTTCGAGGTTCCAGGTGGACATGTCTTTGGGGGGACACCATTCAACCCAGTACAGTGAGGGCGTTTGTTCAATTTCTTTTCAGCGAGACTGTTCTCCTGGGGGTAGGGCTGTCTCAGCCTTGTCTGGGGCATGTACTCCGTGCCCATCGCAGGGTCTGGGGCATAGGAAGCTGTCAATAAGTGCTCGTTGAATGCCTGAAGAAGGAGAGGGAGTCAGCATGGGGTGCTGGAGAGGGCATAGCCTCGGGGTCGGAGACTGGGGGTTCCATTTCCTGTTCCTGAGCCTTGGCAGGACGCTTCCACTCTCTGAGTCTCACTTCCTCCACTTTGCAAGGTTGTTGTGAGGATGAGGGTCAAAGTCTGGAGGTCACCGAGTACCCAGTATGATCTTAGGCGGTATAGCTATGGTGGTGGGCCGGGAGGGTGACCCAGGCAGGAAACGTTCTAGACGGCAGGTAAAGTTAGAGAAGGTGGACCCAGTGCAGATCTGACTTCAAGGGGGTGCTGCAGTGAGGCCGGCTGGGGTGACAGCGAGAGAGCAAGATAAAGGGCAACTGTGTTTATTTGTCACTGAGCCCTGCTCACAATCCTGGAAGGAAGTGGTCCCTATGCCCCGCCCCTTTTTTTCCCCACTGAAGTGAGATTCACATAATGTAAAATTAACCTTTTTTTTGCCTCGCTGCACAGCTTGAGGGATATCAGTTCCCTGACCAGGGATTGAACCCAGGCCCTTGGCAGTGAGGCACCAGATCCTAACCACTAGGCCACCAGGGAACTCCCTAAAATTAACTATTTTAAAGTGAACAGTTCAGTGACATTTAGTACATTCACGATATTGTGCAACCATCACCTCTGTTTAGTTCAGAACATTTCCATTTTTCCCAAAAGGAAGCCC
The DNA here is from genome assembly GCF_000442215.2 of Lipotes vexillifer. NCBI lineage: Eukaryota > Metazoa > Chordata > Mammalia > Artiodactyla > Lipotidae > Lipotes > Lipotes vexillifer. Next base: position 3,365,397 of record NW_006788006.1, read on the forward strand.
TGTTCCCATTAGCAGCCACTCCCCACCCCCCTCCCCCAGCCCCTGGCAACCACTAATCTGCTCTCTGTCTCTAAGGGTTTGCCTGTTTTGGACATTTCATATAAATGGAATCATACAAAAGGTGACCTTTTGTGTCTGGCTTCTTTCACTCGGCATATTTTCTAGGTTCTTCCACGTTATAGCATGTGTCAGAGCTTCATTCCTTCTCATGGCTGAGTAATAGTCCATTGTATGAATGGACCACATTTTGCTTATCCATTCGTCACTTGATGGACACTTGGGCTGTTTCCTCCTTTTGGTGGTCGTGACTAATGCTGCTGTGAACATGTGTGCATGTGTATTTGTTTAAACACCCGATTTCACTTCCCTTGGGTGTATGCCAATTTTAAAGATGAGAAAACTGAGGCTGAGAGGGGATGAGTCAGCTGTGAAGAGTGTAGATTTGAAATGAGGTGAGATTTGGATCTGGCTTGAGGCTGGGCTCTGCCGGACACGCACATGTGATTTTGGTCCTGGGGAGCTACCAGGACCCCTGGCTCATAGGAAGAAGCTTCTGGGAGGACATGTCACAACACTTGGTCCATAGTGGCTACTATGTTATTAATAGTAACAACGGGGGAAGCTGGGATTCCTCCTCTCGCCCAGAGCCCACTCCCACTGGGGATCAGTTACTGAGGCCTCCTTTGCCCACCCTGCATGAGGTCCCCTGGGGTTGGCTCACCTCTCAGCAGCAGTCCAGGCCCTTCCTGGCTGTGGACTGGCGTCTGCCCCCAGTACTCCAACTGAGGTGGGGCTCCCCAGAGCTGCCTCTGTCTCAGCCTCCCAGACGGCCCACTCCTTAAGGCGCAGGGCCAAAAGCCATTGCTGTGTAACTGCAGGAGCCCCTCTCCATCTCTGCACTTGACCTTCTCTGCTGTTCAGGTTCTGGCCATTGAGCATCTGTGGAGGCAGCACTGGGAGGAAGAAATGCAGAATTGGTGACTGTTTGCTTGGGGCGAGTTAGCAGCCCATGGTGCTTACACTGTGGGCATCTGAGTGTCAGGCTCAGAGCCTTTTTGGAGGAAGGGGGACTAATTCTTTTCCTTCTTTTTTTTTTAATTTATTTTATTTTTGGCTGCGTTGGGTCTTCGTTGCTGTGCAGTCTTTCTTTAGTTGCGGCAAGCAGGGGCTACTCTTTGTTGCAGTGTGTGGGCTTCTCATGGTGGTGGCTTCTCATTGCAGAACACAGGCTCTAGGCATATGGGCTTCAGTAGTTGTGGTGTGTGGGCTCAGTAGTTGTGGTTTGAGGGCTCTAGAGTGCAGGCTCAGTAGTTGTGGCCCATGGGCCTAGCTGCTCCGCGGCATGTGGGATCTTCCTGGACGTGGGCTCGAACCCGTGTTCCCTGCATTGGCAGGTGGATTCTTAACCACTGCTCCACCAGGGGAGCCCAGGACTAATTCTTACCAAGGGAAGGACTGAGTCCATTCGCATTTCACAGATATGGAAATTGAGACCCCAGAGAACCTAAGGGTTCTTGTTCAACCAAGAGTCACATTGATTTGTTCATGCATCGTGTATTTACTTAACATTCTGGGTGCTGCCCAGGGCCCTGTGGAGTGGCCAGGAAGAAAACAGAGTCCCCATCCCTTGAGGAGATGACAGAGGATAAGGAAGAAAATAAAATGCAGGGAATTCCCGGGTGGTCCAGTGGTTAGGACTCTGCGCTTTCACTGCCAAGGGCCCGGGTTCAATCCCTGATTGGGGAACTAAGATCCTGCAAGTGACACATGCCATGAGGCCAAAAAAAAAGAAAAGAAAAGAAAAGAAAATGCAAGACAGTTCCTCACAAAATTCCTTATATAGCTAAGCTGTGATCCAGCAATTCTACTCCTAGGTATGTGCCCCCCCAAAAGTGAACACAGGGCCTCTGACAGATGCTTGTATACGCATGTCCACAGCAACACTAGTCACAATCGCCAAAAGAGGGACAACCCAAATGTCCATCAGTGGATGAATGAATAAACGAAATGTGGTCCATCCATACTGTGGAATTTTTTTTTTTTTTTTTTTTTGGCCACGCCACACAGCATGTGGGATCTTAGTTCCCCGATCAGGGGTCGAACCCACACCCCCTGTAGTGGAATTGCAGCGTCTTAACCACTGGACTGCCAGGGAAATCCCCATACTATGGCATATTACCCAGTCATAAAAAGAAATGAAGCACTGACACATGCTACAATGTGGATGAACCTCAAAAGCATTATGCTGAATAAAATAAAACAAGCCAGACCCAGAAGGACACATGTCATTCCATTTATATGAAATGTTCAGAATAGGTAAATCCATAGGGACAGAAAACAGATTAATGATCGCCAGGGGCTGAGGGAGTAGGAACAGAGAGTGACAGCTAACGGGGATGGGGTTTCATTTTGGAGTGATGGAAATGTTTTGGAACTAGATAGAGGTACTGATTGCATGACATCATGAATGCACTGAATGCCATTGAATTGTACACTTTACAACGGTGAATTTTACGGCATGGGAATTATATCTCAATTTTAAAAGAAGGAAACCTAAAATACAGAGTCTGTTAGATAGAGAGAAAAGTCAAGCAGGGCTGGGGGTCAAAGAGTGAGTGTGGGAGAGGGGAAATGCCCACAGCTGGCATCGAGTTAGGATCTACTACCTGAGTGGCCCTGAGCGCTGTACATTGTTTATTTTATCCGGGCTTCTGCTCTGTCCCACAAGGACATTTTAAAGATGGGAAAACTGATGTGTAGAGCTGGAGCAGCCCACTCAAGGCCTCGAGGCTCATAAGAATTTGATGCACACCTAAGGGTAATAGCAAAGATTATGAGAATTTATTTGATGGTGACCTCTCTAGTTTACAGAGAAGCAGAAGGAGGCGCCCGAGTGTCAGCAGCTTGCTCTGAGGCCACTCAATGGTGAAGGGCAGACAGGGTGGATGAGGCCCCAGTGTGAGGCTATAGGAAAGCAAGGCATCTCCTATCCCCCAGGCCTCAATTTCCTCCTCTGTAACACCTGGGGGTTATAAGGAAGCCTCCCAGTTCCGACCTGGGGCCGTGAGTCCCACAGCTGGTCTGGAGCGGGGAGCAGGTGGTGAGGCCCTTGCCTCTGGGAGAGCTGTGCCAGCTGTGGGCCAGATGGTGGCCAGGCCTGCAGATGCTGTCTGCCATGTCCCTGCCTGTGGGCTCTGCCAGACCATATAGGTCATCATTATTGGATGACTGTGTGCAGTAACCTTCCTGGGTCCTCTCTGTCCCCACCTGCCCGTGATGCATTCCAGGTATTGCAGCCCATTGGGCTCAGGCCAAGAACCCTGGGGGGGGGGGATCCCTGGCCTCGCTCTGCCTGCCCCCTGACATCCCATCTGCTGTATCACCTGTTAGCTCCACCTGCAAAGTACATCGTGGCAAGGATTGCCTCCCATTCCTCCCTGGCCACCACCATGGGATAAGCACCATCTTTTGGCCAGGAAATCTTGCCTCCTAAGTAATGTCTCTAAGTCAAGATATTGCCTCCAACTGTCAGTGTTGGTTATACTCCCTCTGCTCACTAGCGCCCCCGGCCATTTCACACAGGGAAAATGCCTCCACAGTGGTCCACAAGGCCCTCCATGACCTAGACCACCCCTCGTGGCTGCCTACCTCATCTTCTCCTTCCCTCTCCCTCACTTTCCCCCACCAGGCAACACTGCAGGCATGCTGCCTCAGGGCCTTTGCACTGGCTGTCCTGTGCTACGTGATCTTGAAGTAACTAGTGTGTCCACAGACCATGCGTCTGCAGTGTGCTACCTGTAAGCACGCAGCCAGGGGCCCAGTGAACCTCTTGCTTATCTTTGACTGTGTGTCTGACATGTGGGTCAAATCTGTGTGTTTATGAAGTGTGGGTGCATATGGATGCCATTGTCTACAGCTGTATGTGTCAGGCGTGTGAGCTGAAGGTCTGCTGAGCGGGGTTTGATGCCTGCATGTGGTTCATCTGGAACAAAGGCTCAAGTGGCAGGCAGACCACAGGCAGGTGAGGGGATGTGTGCAGAGCTAGCTGGAACGTGAGCTGCTCCTGCTCTCACACATTCAATATTTATCGAGCGCTTATTGTGTGCTGGAGGAGTTAGCAGTGCTCTTCAGCACCTGGTATCTATCAACTTTCAGTGTCCTGAGCATTTTACACAAATGATTGAGTACCTACTGTGTACCCGACCCTCTGCTGGAGATGGATCAGTTGCGTCTGGTTCTACCTGAAGGAGCCCACCCAGGGAGGCCCGTTGCTTCCTCCTCTGGGCCCTCCAGCCCCATGTCCAGCCCCTTTCCCCAGCGCTGACTTCAGGAAGGTTCTGAGCCCCATTTGGACCCTTGGACCCTGTCTGAGGCTGCACAAGGGAGGGTTTTCCAACTCAGAAGGCGAAAGAATAAATGAGTTCAAGGCTGGAGAGAAAATCCTGGAAGCTTGGACCCTTCCAGGGTGAAGATTCTAGGCGTTCAGTGGGTTGGGGGTGGGGTGGGGGGTGGCCTCAAAGGCTCTGGAAATTTTACCTTCTTGGCTCTGGGCTCCATGAGGTCCAGAAGGGAGGAGAAGAAAGGGAGGCAAAAGGAAGAACAAAGAGAAAAGGGAAGGAAACAGATGCAGGACTTCACGCCCTGGCTGAAGACTGGGGTGTTTGCGGCACTGGAGCTGGGAGGTCCAAGGGGGTTGGGTCTGGTGGAATGGACTTTGGGGGTGTAAGTGTGGGTTTGAAGGGTCTGTGGGCAAGGATTTGGGGGAGTGGAGTTGGGATTTGAGTGGAGGATGGGGGAGATAACTTGAGGGCAGGGGTTGGGGGGTATGGGAACCACAACTGAGGGTGAAGCAGGAGGTTTGGGGATCTGAGGGCAGATGACTGGAATCTGAAGGTGGACGTTCTTGGGTGTGAGAGAGGAGGCTCTGGGAAGATGGGGGAGGGTTGGGACCCAAAGATGGGTTGGAAGTCTGAGGTCTGGGCACCAGGTGAGTTCCTGAGTCTGAGTGACCCTGGAAGGAGAGAGGGGGGTTTCTCAGATTTCTTCGACCAGTTTCTCCATGTCCTTCCTCTCATCTCGGCTTGGCTCCGCCGCTCCCCTTTCCCACAGCCAACCCCGTTCCTGAAGTGCAGCACTAAAAGGTCGGGCTGCCCCTACTCCTAGCTGCGTCCCACCCTCGCCTCATTCCTCGCCCCCCAGGCCACGCCCCCACACGCACAGGTTTCCTTTGCCCAGTCTCTCCCAGAGAGGTCCCTCCCCTTACTCGGGCCACGTCCCTCCGTAGACCGTGCCCCCCGCCCCGTGTCCCTGTCCCACCAGTCTCCCATACCTCCTCAGACCCACGACCGTGCCTCGTCCCAGACTCCGCCTCTGTCCCCAGGCCCCAACCCCCTCCTCCAGCTGAACCGGCACTTGCCTTTGCCCGCCCCCGCGCATCCGCAGACCCCGCCCCCTCGCGGCCCAGGGCCCGCTTCCTCCTCAGACCCGGCACCGCCCCTCGCCTAGGGCACCGCCCCTCCGCAGAGCAGGCCCCGCCCCACCCCCCGAGACTTAGTCTCCCGGGCCGGCGCGCGCGGTTCCCGTCACTAGCACGCGCGGTGGCGGCGGTGGGAAGATGGCGGCGCCCGGTGGCAGTGGTGGCGCTGGTGGCGGCGGCTTCCGCGCGGGCCCGGGCCCCGAGCGCCCGAACAGGTGAGAACCAGCCCACAGGGTGGGCCTGCACCTGCCCCGGGGCTGGAGTGACCTAAGGGGAGTCCTGGAGGAGCGGCCTGGGCAGGCTCGAGGATTTTTACGGGGGCTGCGGACTTTAGGTGGCTATGGAGTACTGAGGGGACTGAGGGCTGCTCACGGGTCATCCGAAGGCGGGTTGGGGGCCCCAGGGCCTCCAGGCGTTTGCATGCGGCCCTAGGGGCCTGAGAGGGCTTTGAGGGGTGTGGAGATCCGAAAGGAAACCCAGGGGCTCCTGACTGTGATGTGGCCATGGGGGAACTGGGGATGCCAAGGGGTCTGGGAGGCAGGGGGGTCCTGAGCAGGGGCTATAGGAAGTCTTGAGGTTGTTGAGGCTGTCTGGGCGACTCTGAGGAGGGGCTGAGGGGAATTTGGAGGGCTGCGGCCCTCTTGGAGGGTGCTGAAGGACCCTGAGGTTCCTAAAGGTGGTCCTGAGGACATGCTGAGGGGACCTGGGAGGGGTGAGGACTGTAGAAGGTTGGGAGTAGGAGGCTCAAGTGAACCCAAGGGCCTGAAAGAGGCCTCAGGGACCAGGGAGAACCTGAGAGAGGGAGCTGAGGAGCCCTGGGGGTCCCAGTGAGTCCTGATTGGCAGGGAGAGGTCTTGGGGTCCCAGGGGTCCTGCGGGGCTAGAGTGGGACTTGGGAAGCCTGAAGATGGTGAGAGAGCGCTGAAGGTTTAAAAAATACATGAGAAGGGTCCGACCTTGTGGCTCCTCCCTCCAAGCCCCATGGGGTGTAAATCCCATTCACCCCCAGGGAAAAGAACTTGAAGCAAGGTCTTGCCCTCAGATCACGGTGGAAGAATTCACCCCTTTTGGTCTGAGAGAGGCCCCCTTTCCCTTTGGACAAGTCCTGAGACTGGTTGTTTGAACCGCAGAATTGGCATAGCAATTGAAGGTATTTTTATGCATTGTTCTGGGTTCTCAGAGGGAAAGAACACCTGCCTTAGGATGTAAAACCTCCCTCCCTCTTCCCATTGCACAAGGCCAGAGTAGTCTAGACCTTCTCATCCCAGTCCCCCAGGACAGTCTGCTACCCTCGGTGGCCAAGGAAGAAATTCGGACTTTTTCTTGCTGGTGAGCTTATGGGAGCAAATAATTTCCGTCAGTGTGATAAATGATGAAATGGTCAATACTCGTGTGCCTCAGAAAGGCCTGAGGGTCCGGGTGCATGGGTTGGGCTTTGGAGGCCTGTAGTGGGGAGCAAAGAGAGATCAGGGGATTTGGGAAGACATGCAGGGGGTAGAGTGGACAGGATTTGGTGACCTGTAGGAGGTGGCATGTAAGGGACAGTGAATCCTAGTCCCTGCTTTGAGCCCTGGCTAGGGATAACCTGGAGCAAGAATGAAGTATAATTCGTTACATGCTGTACAATTCACTCATTTTAGCTGAACAGTTCACTGAGTTTTTTGGAGTTTTTTGTTTTTTTGGCTCTTAGTTGCGGCACACAGGATCTTCGTTGCCCCATGAGGGATCTTTTAGTTGCAGCAGGTGGGGTTTTGCGGCATGCGGGATCTAGTTCCTTGACCAGGGATTGCCCCCTGCATTGGGAATCTTAACCACTGGACCACCAGGGCAGTCTCTTCACTGAGTTTTAATAAATTTATAGAGTTATGTACCCATTAACACAATCCAGGTTTTCAGAACGCGTCCATCACCACAATGACTTCCTTCAAGCCCGTTGCAGTCAACCCTTCTCCCACCCCTGGCCTCAGGCACACTCTGATCTGCTTTTGCTCTCTGTAGTTTCGTATTTTTAGAAATTTTACATGAATGGAATCATATAATATGTGGCTTCTTGTGTCTGGCTTCTGTCCCTTAACAGAATATTTTTGAAGTTTCATCTGTGTTGTCACAAGTATCAGAAGTTCATTCTTTTTCACTGCTGCCTACTATTCCATTAAATGGATGGACACAATTTGTTTATCCATTTACTGGTTGATGGACATTTGGGTTGTTTCCATTTTGACAACTGCAGATAAAGTTGCTGTGAACATCTGGGTATGCGTCTTTGTGTGGACATATACTTTCATCCTCTTGGGTAAATACCTAGGAGTGGAATGACTGGGTCCTATGGTAGGTGTAGGTTTAAGTTTTTTTTCTTTTTTTCAGGGTAAAATGGATCTTTTATTTATTTGTACTTAAACTTATAAACCAGCCAGTCAAACCGGGACTATTATTATCATGATGTGGCAAAATACAAAACATCTTTCTACAAATACTAGAGTGATGAACAAATTAGGGGTTGTAATAAAACAGAGCAAAAGAGGCAGAGGAAGTCAATGAAGCACATTGTAGCATAACCCCTCACCTTAGCAATTGAGGTTCTTAACAAGTAGGGCCTCCCCATCCCAGAAAATATAAAAAATTGTTCATTGAATCTTTGTACTTTTGCTTCCTATTTTTTTTAAATAAATTTATTTACTTATTTATTTTTGGCTGTGGTGGATCTTCGTTGCTGCGCGTGGGCTTTCTCTGGTTCCAGCGAGCTGCGTCTACTCTTCATTCGGTGCACGGGCTTCTCATTGCGGTGGCTTCTCTTTTTGAGGAGCCCAGGCTCTAGGCGTGCGGGCTTCAGTAGTTGTGGCACGCGGGCTCTAGAGCGCAGGCTCAGTAGTTGTGGCGCACAGGCTTAGTTGCTCCACGGCATGTGGGATCTTCCCCGATCAGGGCTCGAACCCGTTTCCCCTGCATTGGCAGGCAGATTCTTAACCACTGCACCACCAGGGAAGCCCCTTGCTTCCTATTTTTTGAGGTTAGATTAAAAAATATGGAACGCTTCGCGAACTTGAGTGTCATCCTTGTGCAGGGGCCATGATAAGTTCCAATTTTAGTATATGTGCTACTGAAGCAAGCACCATAGGTTTTTAAAAAATATATTTATTTATTTATTTTGGCTGCGCTGGGTCTTAGTTGCGGCACGCGGGATCTTCGCTGCAGCGTACGGACTTCTTACTCGTGTATGCAGACTCTTAGTTGTGGATGCATGTGGGATCTAGTTCCCCGACCAGGGATCTAACCCGGGCCCCTTGCATTGGGAGTGCAGTCTTACCCACTGGACCATCAAGGAAGTCCCTCTGCACTGTAGGTTTTTCAAGAAACTGCTGAGTTGTTTGGAGTGACTGAACCATAACTGCATTCGTACCAGCAATGTGCAACAGTTCCAGCTGCTCCCCATCCTTCCCAACACTTCATGTGGCCAGTCTTTAATTTTAGCCATTCTAAGTGTATGTTGTTATCTTATTTTGGTTTCATTTTGCATATCCCGATAACTAACGATGTTGGACATCTTTTCATGGTCTCACTGTCTATTCAGATCTTTGGTAAAGTGTCTTTTCAAATCTTTTGTCCATTTTTTACTTGGTTTGTCTTTTTTTTTTTTTTTTTTTTTTTTTTTTTTTTTTGCGGTATGCTGGCCTCTCGCTGTTGTGGCCTCTCCCGTTGCGGAGCCCAGGCTCCAGACGCGCAGGCTCAGTGGCCATGGCTCACGGGCCCAGCCGCTCCGCGGCATGTGGGATCTTCCCAGACCGGGACACAAACCCGTGTCCCCTGCATCGGCAGGCGGACTCTTCAACCACTGCGCCACCAGGGAAGCCCTGTCTTTTTTTTTTAATTAATTCATTTATTTTTGACTGCGTTGAGTCTTCGTTGCTGCACGCAGGCTTTCTCTAGTTGCGGTGAGCGGGGGCTACTCTTTGTTGCTCTGTGCAGGCTTCTCATTGCGGTGGCTTCTCTTGTTGCGGAGCACTGGCTGTAGGCACGTGGGCTTCAGTAGCTATGACACGCGGGCTCAGTAAATTAGTGGCTCGCAGGCTCTAGAGCGCAGGCTCAGTTGTTGTGGCACACGGGCTTAGTTGCTCTGCGGCATGTGGGGTCTTCCCAGACCAGGGCTCGAACCTGTGTCCCTTGCATTGGCAGGCGGATTCTTAACCACTGCACCACCAGGCAAGTCGCTTCTCATCTACTTCCTGTCTCTATAAATTTACCTTTTTTTTTTTTTTGGCCTCACCATGCAACTATGCAAGGTATTAGTTCCCCGACCAGGGATGGAACCCATGCCCCTGCAGTGGAAGCACAGACTCTTAACCACTAGACCGCCAGGGAATTCCCTAAATTTACCTGTTTTGTAAATAGAGTCGTACCATATGTGACCTTCAGTGTCTGGCTTCTTTCACTCCATATTAATATTTTCGAGGTTCATCCACAATGTAATGTGTGTCAGTACTTCATTTCTTTTTATGGCTGCATAACATTACATTGTGTGGACATACCATGTTTTGTTTATTCGTTCACCAGCTGAAGGACATTTAGTTGGTTCTACCTTTTGGCTGTTTTGCGTAATGCTGCTATAAACATGCATGTACAAGTTTTTGTCTGAACACCTGGGTTCAGTTCTTAGGGGTATATACCAGGAGCAGAATTGCTGGGTCCTATGGCTGTTGTGTGTCCTTGAACATGCAGTCACCACCCAACACTACTTGGTGTGTTTATTAGTGGAAGTGCCTTGAAGGTAGAGAGCATGTCTGTCTCGTGTAGTCTTGGCCTTGTATGCCTGGAGCAGGGGCAGCCCAGAGGAAAGAAGTGTTCAAGAAATATGGCTGGGCGACTTCCCTGGTGGTCGGTCCAGTGGGTAAGACTCTGCGGTACCAATGCAGGGGCCCGGTTTTGATCCTTGGTTGGGGAACTAGATCCTGCATGCACGCCACAACTAAGAGTCCGCATGCTGCAGCTAAGAAATCCGCATGCCACAACTAAGAAGTCTACAAGCCGCAACTAAGACCTGGAGCAGAAAAAAAAAAAAAAGGAAATATGGCTGGGGGGGGGGGGGGGGGGGGAGGAGTGTGGAAAAGCTCTCTAGGGCTTGTAGTCTGGCTGGTAGGAAGTCCCTTCTAGGTGGTCAGGTCTGTCCCTTGCCTTCTCGGGGAGACTTGTGGGCCTGCCAGGGACAGGGGGAGGCTGGCCCTGTCTGTGAGTCTGGTTTTCCAGCCTTCCAGGTGGTGCCTGCATCTGCCTTTTTGTCCCATGAAGGGTTTTGTCATTTGGCCAGGGGTGGGGGCGGTTCCTGTCTTCCCCTTGGCCCTTCCAACAGTCCCACAACTCGAAAAACTGTCCTTAGGAGGGACTGCGTTCCCCCAGCCGCCCCCAGCATTACATAACTTGTTTGTTCCAACTTCACTTTTCTGTAACCAAGGGGGAAAAAAGAAAGAGAAAAGCTTATTCTCCTTCCTTGCTATCTCGAGGGATCAACAAAAAACCCGTTGCCTAGTAGAGATGGTCGTTAATGACCAAGCCGAACCTCTGGGATGGACAGAGCATGGCTGCCTTGGCTGGGCGCTTGCTGAGGGGAGGTGGGGTCCTAGCTGCAGGCTCACTCACAAAAGAAACTTGTTCTGCATCAGGCCCCCTCTTAGCTCTGCCTCGGGCTCTTGATGGGGTCCAGGCTTCTGGAGAGAGAGGAGGTTTACAGTGTGTTGTGAGGGGGTGGAGGAACTCTCCCAGGAGTCACACCTCCCCAGCTAAAATTCCATCGCTGTGAGGTACCTGGCCTGCCTAGTTCTGGAGGAACCTTCTCGCCACGAAGTTTCCTCGGACGTTGGGCCTTTGGCATCCTCTCTTCACTGCCCATCTCTCCTGAAGGTGTCTGGTTGGGGCCCAGTCTCATTGATTCACACTGCTTCTTGGGGGGCGAGGCAGGAGTATCTGGGTGAGGGCCACGCCGGTCACAGGTGTTTCTCTGAGAAGTCGTGACTGGGACACAGTGTGAGTGGGTTTGGCACAGTTCAGCTGAGGCGTCTGCTCCTGGCTTGGTGGCCTTTGCTTGTTTAAACTTTCTTAACAAGCCCTCTCTGGCTGCACCCTAGATTGTCTCCACTAATCCCTGAGGCTCTGGAAGAGTCCAGCCCCCCAGCCTCTGTGTGAAAGACTGGGCAATGATTTGGCCTTCTGAGACGATTCTTGTTCCTTTGGCCTCATCCTCTCTTCAGCTGAGAGGGGGAGGCAGGAATTTGACCCTTCAGAGATAGGAACTCACCTCCTCCTAGGAATTCTGGGAGATTGGTGACATCAGGCACCTCATCAGACCCACATGCTTGTTGCATGCCTTGGGCACATCTGCAACCCTCTGTGTGTTAGTCTTCATCCAGGAAGTGGGACCCCGGACCCACTGGGCAGGGTAGCTGGGAAGAAGCAAACTAGGGTGAGGGTATGCTCAGAGGGCGCCCAGCATGTTGTACGTGTGTGTGTGTGTGTGTGTGTGTGTGTGTGTGGAAGTGGCAATGTTGCCCTGCGGTCCTGAAGCTGTTAGCATTCTGTCCGTTGTGCCTACGTGGACCAAGAAGGGATCATGGGGTGTTTGGCAGGTCTTGCTAACGAGCCAATGTGGCAGGTTGGGAGGAGAAAGTTGGTATCTTAGTCTGTTTGGGCTGCCATAACAGAATACCATAGACTGGGTGGCTTATAAATGGCAGAAATTTAGTTCTTGAAGTTCTGGAGGTTGAGAAGTCCAAAGTCAAGGCGCTGACAGATTTGGTGTCTGGAGAGGCCACTTCCTGGTTCATAGACATGGCCTCAGTTGCTGAGTCCTCACATAGTGGTTGGGTCTAGGGAGCTCTCTGGGGTCTCTTTTATAAGGGCACCAGTTCCATTCATGAGGGCCCCATCCTCATGACCTAATCACTTCCTGAAGGCCCTGCCCTCTAATACCATGACATTAGGGAATAGGTCTCAATGTTTGAATTTTGGGAGGATACAAGCATTCATTCTGTGGTTGTCGGCTTGAGCAGTTTGGAGGATGGTAGTATCATTACTTGATGGCCATGAGAGGGACAGTGGCAGGGCCAGTGGGAGAATGGAACATGTCAAGTCTGAGCTGCTTCTGCAGCATTGAGAGGACAGATGCTGCCATGTGAACCTGGCACCTAGGAACAGAGTGTAGAGCATGAGCTGGTGGGTCTTGGCAGAGTACTGGGGTGGGGCAGTTGAGTCTGGGGTAAGCTGGAGAGAGTGCTGGGCAGAGGTGCTCTGGGGAACTGGGTCACGCAGCCCAGCTCCTTCTCTGGGAGTGAGGCGCCCCTTTCCTCACCTTCTCACTGGTAGGGTCCCTTGAGCTCAGGATGTGAAATTGCTCTGAAAACTGCACACTTTGCCCTGAATTGTGCAGCCTGATTGTCTCATAGCTGACCCACTTCCATCCGGTAGCTGTGACCCCTCGGGGATGGCCTTCTTGTCGGGGTAGAAAGGCGTTATTAGCCTCTGCTATCATTGCGCCATCTCTAGGGAGTAGATGTAGTGTGTCATCCCACTTTCCTTAACTGGTTATTTTTTATTGCCGATCCTCATGCGAGAGCTCAGAGGGGCCAGCTTGGAGGTTTGCGCCTGCCTCCCCCCGAGACACTTTAAAAGTGGGGCTTCTCTGCACTCCTGCCCTTTGGTCTTGGGGCATGTTTCAGACTTAGGGTTGAAGGCCCTGGAGAAGGGGGAGGAGGGAGGGTGACTTCTTGGCATCCCCAGCTCCTTCCTCTTGTGGATGGGACTCATTTGACACCCTTCTCTTCCCCTGGTGATTGTCGATGGTCACATGCCTCCTGTGTGCCTGCCACTGTGCTTGGTGTTGGGCATATGGGCCCCTGGACACCCGGCCAGATGGGCTGTGCCTGTGTGGGACACTTATGTGCCAGCATGTGAAACAGTTGGGCCGTCATTTCCCCACGGTTGCCATAAAATGTCCCGAGGCTGAGTTGGAGGTTCCTGCCTTCTCTGGAAGGTTCTGAGAGTCTCCTTACAAATGAGGTTGAGCAGAGCCTGAAGGTTAGTGCCATCAGCTTGGGGGAAGGGAGTCTCGGGAGGTGGCCTGTTTCTGGGTACAGGCAAGTGGCATGTGCAGGTTCTGGAGGGGGAGGAGCCTGGCTTTCTAGGGGTCCGGAGGGCAGAGAGGAGCTTGAGAGGGTGAGAGGGAGGAGTGGGGAGACTGGGGGCTGGTGCAGGGTTTGGGTGAGGGGGCACCTGGGTCAAATTCTTGTTTTGGATGGATCCCTCTGGCAGGACATGAGGGGGCCTGGGCTGAGGGGGGCGCGTGGAGACGGTGAGGTGGGCATGGGTTTGGGGAAGATTCAAGGTTGAACTTGTGTGACATGCTGACCCATGGTGGCAGCCAGGTTGGGAGTCACCAGCTCTCAGGTTTCTGCCGTGGACCAAAGAGTGAGTGCTGGTGGAGGACGCGTCAGGCAGGAGGATGAGGCCCCACTTGGCTTGAGAGGCTCTGCTGCCCGAGAGCATCCAGTGGGGACAGGGAGCAGACATGGACACCTGGCCTGGAGGGCTTAAGGTCCCCTCTCTGTTCTGGAAAGTCCTCGTGCCTGTCCTTGCTCGAGGGTCCCTGGTCTTCTAACAACCGGGACCTGGTCCTTCCCAGTTCGATTCCTGCCCCTCCTCTCTGACCTCCTTGAGAGCACTCACCACGTGCACACTTATTTGCTCTCTTTTCCTTTAATCTGTTGGCACATTGTGTTGCTTCCACCTTTGAGCCACATCCCCATCCGGCCCCTTCTTCCACCTCCACCTCATCCTGGCTCTGAGCTGCCATCGATTCTTGCCCTCCTGGCTGCTGTCCCCCCACCTCCAGTTGGCGGGACCCTCCCAAGGCAGGTATCAGACCAGGCCGTCCCTTGCCTGACACCTGCCGGGGGCTTCCTCACTCTCAGAACAGTCTCAGAACAAAATTCACTTCTCCACATGATCCCCTTGGCCCCCATGGCGAGGCCCTGCCCGCCCACGGGCCCCCATGCTTCCACAGCCCACATCTCCAACAGCAGGCTGGTGCCCCTCCTGGGCCTCGTGAGCTCACCCTCCCTCGGCTGGGGTGACCTGTCCCAGAGCTTGGCACAACTCCTGTGTTGCCTCCTTGGGGCCTGGCCACTCTGGCCACCATGACTCCCCCCGTCTGCCCCTCTTCGTCCTCTGCCCCAGGCTCATGGTCCATTCTGTGTTCTTAAGGATCTGTGTCCCCTACAATGTGTGCTCCCCGCAGGCAGGGCTTCACTGTGGAGGCTCTGATACAGTCTAGCGGATATTCTACATACAGTCTACGATGGATTTGCAGGAGGAGCTGGCCGGACTGGGAGGCTTCTGGAACGGCCTCCGTGGCCAGCCGCGCGAGGGTCACTCTTCTCCTGATTTTTGTTAATGGCAGGGTTCAGGTAGAGAAACTGAGACTCACAGGTGTGTTGTCAGTGAATCAGCCCCGTTAGAGAGAAGCCAGTGAGCAGCACCCTTTTGCACGAGCTCCATTTAGTTCACGGACAGGATCTTAGCGCCGTGTTGAAGACGGGGAAAGGGCCAGCCGCGCTCCCTGTCCAGCTGCCTGCCGGGGGAAGTGGGGGCTGGGGCCCGCTGGGTCCCCACCGGGCCGACCCGCCCTCCTCCTGTGGTAGCCGCTCTGCAGCTGTGCAGACGGGCTCTTAACACTTGTTAACCCCGAGTCTCCAGTCCCTTCCTCCTCCCCGCCTCTTTCCCATTTCCCTTCAGAGAGGGCTGCTCAGGATTCACAGAACTCATCCCCCATGGCTATGAGAGCGTTTCCCTAACATTCCTTGGCGGAGTGGGTTTTGGGGCACATCCAGCGTGATTTCAGACCCCTCGCCGAGCAGCCCCGCTGCTGAGCTCTTCCCGCAGACCACCTCGCCGCATACTGAAAATATTGTGATTCGGGAGGAAGTAACCGGCACCTTTGGGGAATCGCAGACCTTTCCTATGAGGGAAGCAGCTTCCGGAATTGAACACGCTCAGCCTGGAGGAAATCTTGAGGGGTGGACCTTTGGGCTTTTAAAGGCCTCAAGAGAGGGTCATGCGAGGATCAAGGATCGAGGCCGAAGACGTTTTCTGACGCCACAACTGCAAAATTCCACAGGGGTCAAAGACAGGATCCTAGCAGGAGCGGGCTGGGCTGGGCTGGGCTGGGCTGGGCTGGGCTGGA
The DNA here is from genome assembly GCF_000442215.2 of Lipotes vexillifer. NCBI lineage: Eukaryota > Metazoa > Chordata > Mammalia > Artiodactyla > Lipotidae > Lipotes > Lipotes vexillifer. The sequence goes on from NW_006788006.1 coordinate 3,381,094, forward strand.
TATCCGGACAGCTCGGCTCTCAAAGGGATGTTAGAATCTGAAGCAGTCTGCCGGAGGAAGCAGCAGCAGGGAGACGTGATCACCCGGAATCTTCCATGACTGTAGCTGAGAGTGGGACATTCTCCTGCGGGAGGGTTTGGGGGGGGTGACAAAATGCCCGTGAAGCAACAGTCATGTAGGGGAGCCCTGCTGCAGACCCCCGAGGCAGCCTCAACTTGGAAAACTTCCAGGACTATAGTTAAAGTCATAACTGTGTGCTGGCTTGGTGAAGTCTGGTCGATCCTAGGAGGGCTTCTCTTGCTCTCTCTCTTTTCTCCCCACCTCTGTTGGGCAAGGGGTAATGGCAGCCCGTGGGCTGTAAGGCAGGGAGGCTGGGAAGACACAAATGTTTATGCTCCACGTGAGTCACTTGCAGAAACTCTCTGGGTGGTGTTTTCCTTGCCAAGGCTGATGGCATTGGGCTGCCCTGCGGCTCCAGCCTTAGGCGTGCTTCCAGCATTTTAGCATTTAGAGTTGCTGAACTTTCACAGTAGGGGGCATGGGTAGCTTGCTGACCTTTCACAGGGAGATGGCTGGGCTGTCTCTTTACGGGCGGGCGGGGCTCGGGCTGGGTCTGGTCACCACCCACTCACCTGCAGATCAACCGGTGAGGCTTCCTTGTCCCCATTCCCAGGGTAGGAAGCCAGTGTGCATTGCAGGGAGAGGTGGTAGCTGGAGAAGTATTAACTCCACAGTGGTTTTTCCAGAGGCTCGTCCGGAATTCGAGCCTCAGATCAGAGGCTTCTGACATTGAAGGCCCCTTTTGGTTACGAGAGCCAGAAACTCAACTCGACTCACTGCCTTCAGTTAAAAAATAAAAGTTCATCGTTCACATAAAAAATAAGTTCAGGGAGAATTCCAGTATTTTTTTTTTTTTTTTCCGGTACGCGGGCCTCTCACTGTTGCGGCCTCTCCTGTTGAGGAACACAGGCTGCGGACACGCAGGCTCAGCGTCCACGGCTCACAGGCTTAGCCGCTCCGCGGCATGTGGGATCTTCCCACAACGGGGCACGAACGCACGTCGCCTGCATCGGCAGGCGGACTCTCAACCACTGCGCCACCAGGGAAGCCCGAATTCCAGTTTTTATATTCATTAAATTCAGAGCTCAGATGATTCCTCTGGAACCTGTGACTTCCGTCTCTTAGCTCTTGGCTGGGCAAGGTAACCTCATCTTGCTCCTCGTCACCCCAGCAACCCTAGGGGGAAGGCAAGTTTCCATCCTGGTGGCTCCAGCAAAAGTCCCAGGGAAGGTTTTGGTTGGGTCGAATGGGTCACACTCCCTATCCTGGTCTCAGTCAGAATGGCTGGGGGCCTGGGAGGCTCTGGTTGGCCAGGCTGGGTTATGAATTCTCCCTTTTCAGCCCAGGGGTGCGTCTCCTGATCCTTACCACTGGGGCTGAGAGTGAAGGAGGTTCCCTGAGGAAAACAGGGGGCCCTTAACAGAAGAAGGAAGGGATGTTGGCACCCCCTAAAATGAAGATGTTCGTGAGAGGCCCCTCTTGATGCCTAAGTTTGTGCTGCTGTTGGAAGGTCCTTGCTGCGCCATACCCATACTGTGTCTGCCTGCATATGGCCTAGCACCACTGGGCATGAGCACATGCCATTTGGTGGAACTGTCCCTTTCAGAGCCTCAATACCTGCCCTGCCAGGGGAGGCAGCTGGGCTGGGTCCTGAAATGCTGGCATTTGCAGTGCTGGATTCTCACAGGGTTTCCGAGTGGTGTTCTGGGGCCATGCAGTCATGTGCCTACTTGCCTAATTTGTAGAGTGAAGGGGTTTTGCTCATTCAAGTGGCCCCATCTCCAAGCCCAGTGCAGCAGGGATAATGTGTGTGGGGGGTGGGCTCTTACTGGGATCAGCCTCTTGTCAGTGGGTGGGAACAAAACAGGTGAAGCTTCAGCCTGAGACCTGCTTATTAGTAGCCCTTGCTGCCCCTGGCATTGGGGCCCTGGCTGGGCTTTGAGGGGTCACGGAGGCTGTGGGGAACCCTGGCTGGTCCATGAAGACAAGGGAGGTCATGGGGGAGACCTTCTACTTCGAGAAGGCTTGGAAGGGAAGGTGATGGAGGAGCGTGGAAGAGCTAGTGGGCTTGAGAGTGCAGCATAGGGAGGAGGGGTGGAGGTGGGGGGCAGAAAGAGTTGGCCCTTCAACATGGGGAATAGCATGAGTAAAGTGTGGAGGCCAGACATCCCAGAGAGGAGCCTGCTGAGGGCTTCCTGGTTGAGCCCAGTCAAAGGATAACATATCTAGTCCCGGGACTTGGACCAGGAGGTTGCATGGAGGGGTAACAGAGCAGATATATGCAGCAGATACCTGCAACAAGCAGAGATATGAGTCAGGTGTCAGCCACTGCTGCCACCTAGCAGCCATCCACCTGCCACCTCACCCATCCTATCCATCCATCCATCCATCCTTCCATCCATCTCTCCATCTACCCATCCTTCCATCCACCCACTCTTCCATCCAACCATCCATCCATCTGTCCCATCTGTCTTTTCATCTATCCTATCACCCATTGTCCATCCACCCATCATCCATCTACCCATCTATCCATCCACTCATCCACCCACCCACTCAGCCATCCAGCCATTTAATCAACAAGTGTGACTGAGCTCTGGGCACATGCTGGGCATGGTGCCAAATGCCGGAACACAGCAGGAGACAGAACCCACCCTGCCCTGCTTGGTGAGGCTCCTGTTGCAGCTTCGAGGAGACAGGTTGGAAACAGACGGATGGTTTATGAGATGGAGCAATGGGCAGGCAAGAAAAATAGAGCTGGGTTGGGGTCAGAGAGGTGTGGAGGCCTGGGTGGGGCTTTCCCACTGTGACCTGGTAGAATGGGGTTACCTCCCTCATAACAGCTGGAGGGTTAGTGGGATAGTCCACACCCTTGCCCTGGCTGCCACTGAGGAGCCACATCCTGCCCTACTTACTGTCCAGCTCCATGTCCACCTCCTGGCTTGGCCTTCCTGGTGAGTGGGCTCAGCTCTCCCAGCCTCAGTCTCCCCGTCTGCATCATGGAGGTGATCAGGGGGCCCAGCCACCTGGGGCTACAGAGAGACCGACACTGGCCAGGCCTCTTACGTGCTGTGTGACCTTGGGTGGGTGCCTGAACCTCTCTGTGCCTCAATGTCCCTATCTGTAAGATGGTGATGATAGTGGTATACCCCTCTCCTGGCTGCCCACTGAGAGGCGAGCTGGGAACCAGGTTGGCACTGCCCCGGGCCCACAGTCTTACATGGAGTGGGTGCTCGCTTGCCAGGATGGGGAGGGGTGGGGGTACGTGGAGGCAGAGAGCTTGCTGATGGTGAGGGAAGGAGGGTCTGGGTGTCTGCCTTCCATCTTCCTAGCCTTGAGGAGTTGCTGGAGTTGGGCAGGTCTGGGACTGGGGAAGTGCTGCCTACAGGGTCCTCTTGTCCATCAGCAGTGGCCAGATCCCCACGCATCCTGGACTCCCTGGGGCACCAGTCCGAGGCTGGGGTGAGGGCAGAGAGCCTGGGCAAGAGGTCACAGCTGGGCTTCAGGGGCACTGGGCTCACTGTGGCCCCTGAGGAGCAAGACTGTCGGAGAGCCACAGGGGGCTTAGGCAGGAGAGTGCTGGACTTTGATGTCATTGTTGCCTTCTGCTTGTGGGAGGGTGGGCCATACCTGTAGAGTTCTTCGCTGTAACCCAGTGAGTATTGCGGGAGTGGGGGAATCCACGCGGTTTGTCCCTGTCTCAGAAGGGCAGGATGACGGAGCTGACCGGGTGGTTCCACTTGCCTTGAGTGGAACCAGCACTGAGTGAGGCTGTCTGGCACCAGGCTCAGGATCCCAGCCAGGCTTTGGGGACGGCTGGTGGGGTATCATTGTGAGGCTGGTGACTTGTGGGGCCAGGCACACCCCTGCCTCTACTCCCAGCCCCTAGGAATTTGCTCCTGTCACCTCTCTGGGTCCTTGGGAGGAGTCATGATGGTTCTTTTGAGGTGGACGTGGGTTCTAGAACCTGTCTGCCTTCCCTACGACCCTCTGGACCCTCAACCTCCCTGGCTGTCATGTGGGGGTTCTCAGGAGCCACCAGTCCCGGGTGCCGGCAGGTTGCATGGTTCCCTCCTGCCGGTACTCCCCAGCACCCAGCACCGCCTCTCTTCTGTCACCCTGTCACTGCACTGCAGGCACAGACAGGCAGGAGCCAAGGACATACGTGTGGGGGGTGGCCCTGCCGAGTGATGCTCTGAAGATGAGGTGGGCAACTGTGGCCTGGTGCCCCTTTGCAGGGCTCAGGGAGAGCGTCTCTGTGGGCGACGTGCTCCCAGGGTGGGCTCGCAGTGGGCCCTAGACGTGTCCACGGCCCAGCTCTTGGAGGAGGCAGAGCAGGTGGAAAGGAGTGGATGAGGCTGTGTCCCTGCCTGGTGGCCTGGCTCACCTGGCCTCCCATGGGGTGCGCAGATCCACCTTGGCACTGGGCATCCTGACTTAAATTATCGCAGAAGATGTAGGAAGTAACCAGTATGATGACCAGGAGGGAGAAATAAACAATTCAGTTGTTGCTGTGGAAAGAGCCCAGGCTCAGGGGCACATGGGATCTGGGGCCCTGGCCAGATGTTCTTCTCTCTTTCTCTCTCTCTCTCTCTCTCTCTCTCTCTCTCTCTCTCTCTCTGGGTCTCTGTCCCCTCTCTATGGGTCTCTGTGCCCCCCAGTCTCTCTCAGGGGTTTGGCCTCCAGGCCTGCTGGGACACTGCTCTGAGGACCTTCATCTGCTCCTGGGTTCCACACTTGTCCACACTGGAGCCCTGCTCTTTCATCTGCTCCCCAGAGCACCCGGGGATCAAGCCCTGCGAGAGGACTGCAGGCATCTCAGAAGGAGCTGCCGCTTATCGTGGGGCTGCGGTGTCTGGGGGTGAGGAGGGTGGAGCCGGCCTGGGGTGAGCAGCCCCAGGGGAGAGTGTGCTGACGTGAGCATGGGGGCTGCTGGCCAGCCGGAGCATTTGAGGGCTATTGCCAGGTGCCAAAACATGGTGACTCCATCCTTTGGGCTGGGAGCATAGTACCCAGAGCTGTGAAATACTGTGGTAACCACCACAACAGTGGCTTGGGGTGTCTGCCTTTGTGGGACATGTGGGACCTTGGCTCAGACGCACCTTTGATCCATGGAGCTGCGTGCCTGGAAGGCAGAGCAGTGGCCTTGGCAGAGTCAGCAGGCTGTAGTAGAGCGGGAAGTGGGAGCCAGTACTGGAGCTGCCTGCAGCCATGGGGGGGCCATGCTGGGCCTCAGTTTCGCCATCTTTTAAAAAAAAATAAATCTATTTATTTATTTTTGGCTGCCTTGGGTCATTGTTGCTGTGCAGCCTTTTTCTAGTTGGGGTGAGCAGGGGCTACTCTTCATTGTGGCGTGCGGGCTTCTCATTGCGGTGGCTTCTCTTGTTGCAGAGCACGGGCTCTAGGCATGCGGGCTTCAGTAGCTGTGGCACGTGGGCTCAGTAGTTGTGGCTCGCGGGCTCTAGAGCGCAGGCTCAGTAGTTCTGGCACACGGGCTTAGTTGCTCTGCGGCATGTGGGATCTTCCTGGACCAGGGAATCGAACCCATGTCCCCTGAATTGGCAGGCGGATTCTTAACCACTACACCACCAGGGAAGTCCAGTTTCTCCATCTTGAAGGGGACACTTGCTGCACTGACCTCCTGGGCTGGCCAGGGATTCATGAAGTTCTTTGTGAAGGGCTGTGCCCAGCATGTGCTCTTGTCAGTGAGCCTGCTTTGTGAAGGGTCTGAGGCGGGCAGGAAGGGGAAGCCAGAGAAGCTTCCAGTGTGGCTGGATAGGAGGCAGTGGTTGGTGCGGGAAATAGGACAGAGAGGTGGGCTGCCGGCGCTTCTCCATCTGCAACTGGAGAGCCCCATCCCCATCCCCCAACCTCTGTCTCCCCCCCACCACCCTGTCTCTGTCCCCCTCTCTCTGGGTCTCTGTTCCCCCTCTCTGGATCTCCTTCTCTCTCTCTGGGTCTCTCTCCCCCTCTCTGGGTCTTTGTCTCCCTTTGTCACCCCAAGTGCAGTGTCTTCCCTGCTGATGCACCCAGGACCCTAAGGCGGAGTGGCCTGGAGCTCCCTGGTACTGCATCAGCTGGGGTGTGAGCCAACCAGCTGCGCTGCGCTGCTGTGCTCCATCGAGCCACATGGACAATAAAACCAAAATTGGCTTTGAAAGTGGAAGTGCTCTCTGTTTTGAGGGGAAGTGAGGGAATTTGCGTGTAAGAACAGTATGTTAAAGGGGCAATACCGTCAGACTCTGTTCTGGCCTGAGCTTTGGGCTCCATGTGGGGGTGGGAAAGGAGTTTACAAAACCCCAAAGAAATGTTTCCATGAAATTCTTTCTTGGTCTTGCCTTTTCCCATTTTTTTTTTTTGGACATTCCAGTGAAAAAAACTTTCCGGGGCTTCATATCTCTCCTGTGGGCTTGGGAAACCGACCGTGGAGACCAGGGCCAGCAGCCGGGTGAGGGCAGGAGGAGGGGAGCACCCTCCCCGCCAAGTGCTGCTCCCAAGGCAGCCCCTACCGCCGTCGCGGGGCTCTGTCACTGTTGGTGTGGCTCTGCACCTCCTGTGGCTGTCCCTCACTAGGCCATCCTGCCTTGGGTCCCCCCGAAGCAGGCCCTGAGGCAAGGACTCTAGCCCCTGGTATATTTGGGGGGTGACCCCATGAAGGATGGGGGGCAGGAAGGAGCCCTCACAGGGGGCGCCAGCAAGGATCCTGCGACAGCATGGGCAATGGGCTCGCAGGCTGGGGATGCCTGGAGGTTGTGGGGATCCTGCCACAGGTGGGCGTTTACCCCACCTAGTCCCACTGGCTGTCAGCTCCTGTGCAGGGACATCCAGAGAGAGGCAGCAGCTGTTTCCCTTGTTCAGCACGGGACTGCACATGGCTGGGGGTGCCTGATGACAGTGGTAGAGAGACACAGCACGGGGGTTGGGGTCAGGCCAGTGGGGGGCACATGGTCAGAGGCCAGGTCCAGGCTGAGGGTGCAGCTGGGGAGGCAGTGAGTGGCCTCCAGAGACGCCCTGACCCGGCTGCTGACGCATTGGCTCCGATGACTCAGCGCGGGTGACCGTGGCTTGGGTGGCCGTCTGGAGACTCGGACTAGCTCAAGGGCTGCCGCTGCCGCCTTCCTGGGGGCCCGGGGCCCCGCCTCACCAGCCGCCCCCTGTCTGGGCCGGCCTGAGTAATGGGTCCTTCCCTTAGTCATCGGTCCCAGGCCCTGGCCCTCCCTCTTCCTCCTGCCCACCTCCGCCCAGCCAAGCCTGCTTCTCTGTCCAGGCTGGGGACTCTGGCCCCTGCCGGCTTCCTCCCTCCTTCCCTGAGTTCCCCAGAGGCTGTGAGGTGTGTGTGGGGTAGTGGTGGGGGCTTCAGAGACAGTTGTCCCACCAGTGAGATGGGAGGAGGATGAACCAGCCTTGTGAGGTGCCGTGAGCCTTGCTGGGGGCACGAGGAGGAGCACCTGGGACAGGATGAGGCGTGCAGAAAGGGGCTGTTTCCTACCTGCTTGGTGCAACTTGGGCTCCACACCCTGTAAGCAGAAGTGCTATGGGCTTTGTAGGGATTCCTGGGCCGGGGTGTCCTAACTCCAGCAGAGGAGCGTTTTAACGCTCAGAGTATGCACGGCCTCCGTGCTCGGCTGGAGGGCAGCCCTTTGTACCCCCTTAAAGGGTGTTTAGCTTGTTTCCCATCTTCAGCTCCCAGAAATGGTATTTGGTAAATATCCTCACACATCTCTCAACTTGCACATGCGAGTATATCTCAGATAAATCCCAAAAGTAGACTTGCTAGGTCAAGGATGTGAGCCTTTAGAATTTTGCTGGGTCTGCCAAACTGCCTGCCTGGGAGTTGTCCCTCTTCACACTCCTGCTGAGAATGGACAAGAACATCTGCTGCCAGATGGCCCACCCCATGACTCTGCCCACCTGAGGGGTGAAGCCAGTCCTTTGGTAAGCACACTTCCCTTATCGTGAGTGAGGCTGAGTCTTAGGTCTCTCCAGCTAGCTGTGCTTCCTTTCCTAGGAACCATCAGCCCACATCCTTCTGTGACATTGCTGGCTTTGTATTGATTTCTTGGTGCTCTTTATATATGGAGGACCACTGTAAATATATGTCCAGGGACCAAGCAGCCCCAGGATGAAGTTGCCTCTGGTGTGAGATCTTTCTTCTGGTGAAAACATGCATAGGCATGCCAGTCCCCAGAGCTCAAAGGAAGCACAGGAAATCCTCCCAGCTCACCTCACACTTTCAGAGGAACTTCTAAGAAAAAACTGAGGCCAGCTAAAAGCAAAATGTCAAATGCTGGGTAGGGGGAATATACAAAATCTGTGAGGTGAGGTGTCCACAGAGAGGCCAGCCAGGCTCACTTGACACCTGCCGTGGTCCGGCGCTCTGTGGGTGGTTCCAAGCTTCAAGTTCCCAAGCACTTGGCCCCATTCAAAGGCATGCGAGTGGCTTGTATGGTTGGTGGCAGGATGTAGCCCCCCACTGGGCCTTGCCAGCCCAAAGTAAAGCTGGGGGAAGTAGGGGGTCTATGGTCCCTCATTTCCCAGGAGGTGATGGGGGCTGGGGAGCCTCATGGCAGCCCTGTGACGTCTGCTCCTCCCTGCCCCTTCCTTCCTTTTTAAAAAATTTTAGCCATGCTGCGCAGCTTGCGGGATCTTAGTTCCCAACCAGGGATCGAACCCATGCCCCCTGCAGTGGAAGCGTGGAGTCTTAACCACTGGGCCACCAGGGCGGTTCTGCCTGCCCCATTTGAGAGCTGAGAATATGAAGACCCGGAGGACCGGGGAACGTGCCTTAGTCACACAGCTGGCAGATAGCAGGGCAGCCTCGGAATCCTGCTCTCTGCTCCTCACACCAGGTGCCAGAGCCTGGAGCAGCAAGGGCCGTGGTGCAGCCCGGGCAGTCTTTCTGGAGTGGGTCTGGCCAAGATTCACCTCCCAGGCTTTGGGTCCCGGCCCAACCCTCCAGACACTCTGCTCAGGGCCAGGATCCAGGCTTGGATGACTCTAGGGGATCCTGGTGATGAAAGTGGCACACAGGTGTTGTCTGCGTGTCACCTCCTCACACCCTGCAGCCCCTGCTGTGCTGAGTGGCATCTGCAGAGAACAGCACTGCCATCCCCGGGGCTACCCAGACTGGCCAAGTCTACGTCTGTGTCTGCATCTTAATACAGTCCCTGGTTTGAGACACACCTCTTCTCTGCCCCCCGGTCCTGGGAGGGAGGTTCCAAGGGGTCCCTGATCCCAGGCCACTGTGCTGCACAGGGAAGGTGGAGCACCTGGCCCCAGACAGGAGGGGGCCCGTCTTGGGAGGGGAGGTGGCTCTGCACAGGGACGACCGTTTGTGGAAGTCGGGCCTTAGGGCCAACACCCAGGATGCAGCCAAGCCCTCTGCTCCCAGGGAGAGGCTGGGCGTCACTGTCTAACCTCAGGGGTGGCAGAGCTGGGAGAAGCCGGAGACACGCCCACTTTCTCTGGCCTCTGCACCTCTCTGCTCCCAGCTCTTGTCTCCTCCCCCCGGGACACTCACAGCTTTGATGTGAAGCCAGTTCTGGATGATGTGACCACTTTGGGTCCCCATTTCCCGGACTGTGCGCCCGACGAGGGCAGGTCTGCTCTGTCTCATTCATGCTGTGTCCTCCCACCCATGAGAAACAGACAAGGGGCTGACAAAAAAGCCCATGAGGAGAGTTGGGGAGGGGGGGATGGATCTGAGCACCTCAAGGGTCCTTTGAGGCTCATGTGGGATGTGGCTTTGGCTCGGTGCTCCAGAGGCCCGTCACAGGGTGTCGCCGAGAGGACACAGCAAGACCCTGTCCCTGGAGATGTCCTGGCAGGGCCTGTATGGCTGAGGGCAGCCCTGGCCAGTGGGTGGGTACAGTTGGAGGCCTTCTGAATCCTGAGGGTCCAATGACATTCTCTTCGTGATCTTCAGAACATGGGTCAGGTGGGGTTCTTGGGAAACCAAAAGAGCAGAGACTCGGATCCGAGCAGTGACCCAGTCAGGAAGGATGGGCTGGATGCAGCAGCACTGGCTGCTTCCTGCCTGGGAGAGGAGGGGGGCGTGTGAGGTGGGTGTCCCCTCCACCTCGTGGGGAGTGGCGACTCGGCCAAGCTAGAGACTCAGGGGCCTCCTGGGTCCCTTTCCTTCCCTCCCTCCATGGTCTGCACACCCAGCCTCCAGGACAAACCCAGGATCTGGCTACCGACACCACTGGCATCCCCGTATCACCAGCTCAGATGACCACAGCGCTGGGCTCTGAAGCACATGTGTTCCTGCCTCCCAGAGACAGGATGGTTTTCCGCTAAGCACAGGTGGTGTCCCCCTGCCATGTCCCCTGTCCCCCTGCCACGTCGCCACACTTTCGGAACCCTGAGCACCTCGCAGGCCTGTAGGCAGTGTCCAGGGCCCTGCAGCCCCTCTGCCCATTGGATGGTTTACCCCTTTTCCCTAGGCTCTGCAGAAGGCCGCTGATGTGGGCGGCCTGTGCAAGTCGGGGACCTCCCGTCAGCAGCGACTGTGTGTCTTGTGCTCGGCGTCAGCTCTTTTACCCCTTGGTTGTGTTTTGGGAGCTGGTGGGCAGTAGGAGTCGAGGAGCCTTCTTTCTCTTCCTGCTTTCTTGGAAAGACCGGTGCCCACATTCCTGGCCCTCATTTGTGGGCAGGGGCAGGCGTCAGTCCCAGGAATGGGAAAGCAAGTTCCAGAGAGCCGGAGGCCATGGGGAGGGAGCAGAGGGCTGGGGAGGATGGCCTTTGCCTGGGGTGGGGTGTGGGGGCTGAGAGAGTCCTGGGAAGGCTCTTGACCCCATGGAGGCTGATGGGCATTGCCCCCTTCTGTTGTGTTTGGAGGAGGAAGTGATATATTAGGGCCTCCTAAACTGCTAATTTATCTATGCATTTCTACAAAAGTTTTCCGAGATGAAACAGCAAAGGGGACAGGGGCTGGGGGGGTGGTAGGGGATGAGGGGAAGCGAGTGGGGGCGATAGGGGCTGGGCCACAGAGGACCCTGTATGCTGTGAGGCCCTGGATGTCATGGCAGGGTTTTGCCCAGGACCTGAGAAGGCTCAGATGTCCTTGAGTTTTGTTTTGTTTTTGAGGTGAAAGTCATAAAACATAAAATTCACCATTTTAAAGTATATAATTCAGTGGCATTTAGTGCTTTCACAATGTTGTGCAACTATCATCTCTGTTTAGTTCCAGAACGTTTTCATCACCCCAAAGGGAATCCTGTACCCTCAGGCGGTCACTCCACACACCCCCTCCCCCAGCCACTAATCTGCTTTCTGTCTCTATGGATTTCTGGGCATTTCATATAAATGGAATCATGTAACACGTGGCCTTTCGTGTCTGGAGGCTTTCACTCAGCCTCATGTCTTCAAGTTTCTTCCATGTTGTAGCATGAATCAGTTTCATTCTTTTTTTTTTTTAAGACCGAGTAATATTCCATTGTATTCATACACCACGTTTTGTTTATGCATTCATCCACTGATGGGCATTTGGGTTAGTTCCACCCCTCTCCTTTTCAAAACTTTATTTTTATTCCAAGACAACCTTTGCCTTGTGCATCCTCATTTTGAGGTGCAGGAATCTGTTTTACTTGTCGCATCCCCAGCTAACTGCCCCCATAGGTAAATCCATCTTAGGGCAGTTATTCTTGGTTTTATTGCTTCCTTACGTTGGTGACAGGAAGATCCCACGCAACCTGCTGTTTCCTGGGCCCGGGTTCAGTCCTCCTGTGTCCTCTTATAGCTCTGGGGCTGCGGACAAACGTTCAGCGTGTCCCTGAAAGGTAGGACTGACAGGCGTTTCCCCTCGACTGGGTGTCCACCGAGTGCAGCCAGAGCCAAATTCTTCTGTAAACGGCCAGGGTGACTTTATGGTCGTGTGGCCGCCCTCCCCTGGGGTACAGGGCACAAGAGGCATGCTGGCTGGTGTCAGAGTGGCTGGACCTTGAAGGTCAGCACCTGCTGGAGGTGGCTCTCCCTCTCCCATGGTGAGAAGCTGGCCCGTGTCACCCCCAACCCCAGGGCTTAGTGCCACCCGGGAGGCTGCAGGTTTCGAGTTCCTCCTTCAGACCTGTACTGGAGCTCTGTGCTGGCAACTAATCCCACCCTGCCTCCTGCAGGGGAGAGAAGAGGGGCTTACCCATGGGGATGGCTCACTGGGGCACAGGGGACAGTGAGGTGACATGGAGAGTCCTGTTCCTTAAAACGAGCACTCAGTGGGCACAGGTCATTTTATTTGTTATTATTTATTTATTTATTTTTGGCTGCGTTGGGTCTTCGTTGCTGTGCGTGGGCTTTCTCTAGTTGTGGCGAGCAGGGGCTACTCTTCGTTGCGGTGCGCGGGCTTCTCATTGCAGTGGCTTCTCTTGTTGTGGAGCACGGGCTCTAGGCGTGCGGGCTTCAGTATTGTGGCTCGTGGGCTCTAGAGCGCGGTCTCAGTAGTTGTGGCACATGGGCTTAGTTGCTCCTTGGCATGTCGGATCGTCCCGGACCAGGGCTCAAACCTGCATTGGCAGGCAGATTCTTAACCACTGCACCACCAGGGAAGCCCCGGCACAGGTCATTTTAGAATGAAAGCTAATGAAATAAATTTTTAAAGAGGAGAAGGTTGGAAGCAACCCAAAGGTTCATAGATGGGTGAACAGATAAAGGAATTATGGTGTGTCCACACAGGGGAATATTACTCAGCTAGAAAAAGGAATGAAGTATTGACACACGCTACAACATGGATGAACCTTGAAGACATCAGGCTAAGTGAAAGAAGCCAGATACAAAAGACCGCATGTTGCATGATTCCATTTATATGAAACATCAAAACAGGCAAATCCATAGTTACAGGAGGCAGATTATTGGTTGCCAGGGGCTGGGGGAGGGGGATTGGGGGGGTGACTGGTAATGGGTATGGGTCTTCTTTCACAGTGCTGAAATGTTCTGGAACTAGATAGAGGTGATGGTTGCATAACATTGTGAGTGGATTTTATGCCACTGAATTGTACACTTTAAAATGATGAATGTTATGTGAATCTCATCTCAAATACAAAAAAAAGGGATGCGGGAGGCTCTGCAGGTCCTGCATCAAACCCCGCCCATTTCACAGGCGGCAAATGGAGGCTGGAAAGGCGCATCCACTGCCACGGCCAGTCAGTGGGCAGGTGGCAGACACTATTGGGACCCAGGCCTGGTTTCCACTTCTCTGGGGCTGGTTCTGGCAATTTTACCTCCACCCGGGGCAGCTTCAGAGCCCTGCCAAGCCTGCCCAGGGACCAGACGGCCCTGAGGCCGGTGAGCCACCTGCCCACCTCTGCTCTCCCCCAGCATGGCCGACAAGAACGGGGCCCTCAAGTGTACCTTCTCAGCCCCTGGCCACAGCACCAGCCTCCTGCAGGGCCTCGCCGCCCTCCGCGCCCAGGGCCAGCTCCTGGATGTCGTGCTTACCATCAACCAAGAGACCTTTCACGCGCACAAGGTGGTCCTGGCCGCCTGCAGCGACTACTTCAGGTGAGCGTGGGCCCCCAGGGGCAGGGTGGAGGGTGCTGCCCTTCTAAGAGGGAAGATCTCAGGGCTGGGCATCTAGCCAGGGATGGCTCTGAGGGAAAATGGCTGGGGTTAGCCCATCTTTGGGTTTAGAGAGAAGTTCAGTAAGCCTGCAGGTTTTTCCAGGTTTGCTACTTATTCAAACTTGTGGGGGACACTGAGCAGACAAGAAGAGCATGCTTGGGGGACAGAGGTGGGTGCCTGATTAGCAGCTTCTGCCCTGCGAAGGTGGCAGGGCTCCATCAGGTTTTCATTCTAAGTCCTTATGTGATGCCTGCACGTGCCAGGCGCTGTTCTAGGTCTTGGGGATTTAGCAGGGATAAGACAGCCATGAGCTCTGCCCTCATGGCACCTGTGCTCAGGCTGAGGGATGGGAGGGACACCTGCTCGGCAACCCTTGTGTGTGCCAGGCTCTGTCCAAGGCCCCACGTGATGAGTGAGGCCTTGCTGGGTGTACAGGTCTCTCTACCCTGAAGGCCCTTTCCTGAAAGCTCCTTCGCTGTGCCTGGCTGGGCAGGGGAGCGAGGGCCCCACGGAGCAGGGCTGGGGGCCATTCTCATCAGCTGGGGGCTGTCACAGGCTGGGGACAGTCTCCCTCATTACCTTAGTGACCAGCTGGCAAGCTTCCTCCTGACACCAGAGAGAGCTGGGGTGCTGCCCTGGGGGTGGTTCTTCAGCCCCACATTGCCAGGGGTGGCTGAAGTATTCCCACCTGCCATCCCAGGTGCCCGTCTTGGGCTGCATGTTCCTCGCAGCTGGGGTGCCTTGCCTGGTGCGCCCCCTGGCTGCCCGCCCCACGGGCTCAGAGGGGCCATTCTGGGGAGTTGGAGCAGCCAAGCCATCTGGGGCGCCGCTTCTATTTTTATTCTGGATTTGGGGACGGGCGGGCTGGCCCAGCCAGAAATGCCCTTTAAAGGCTCCTCTGTGCTGGCACTGCAGCTGGAGAGGCCTTAAAAGGCAACGCTCCCTCCCGTCACCGTCACTGTCACCGTGATTGCTTCTGCCTTCGATGGGCTGACGGGACTCGCGGGGACAAGAAGGGGCAGGGTCCAGGGGGCTGGTAGAGCACTGCGGTGGAGGATTGGGGGGTTGTTAGTCAGTGGCCGCATGGCAGCACCAAGCTCAGCTATCCGTCCTCTGGGGCCTGAGCTGGGCCCACTGGGTGTGCGACTAGGGAACGGGCATCTGTCGGGCAATGTCGGGAAGTTCTCTCCCCTCAGACGGCTGTCACAGGCGTGTGCTGATGGTAGTTATAATTATGATGAAATGCCAGCTTGCCCCAAGCTGGAGCACATGCCATCTTCTAGAACCTGCCATGAACCCTGAGCAGGCACTGGGGTTCTCACCCCTCTTCCTGGTGGGGGGCCCTCAAAGGCCTTGGGGAGCTGTGACCCAGGGCCTACGCCTCTCAGCAGCGCTCACGTTAGCACTGCTTCTCAGAGCAGGATAGCACAGCTGACAGAGCTGGGGTTACTTGCTGCTGGGGGGCGGGTCTCACGATGGGCTGGTGTTCCTTTGGGCCAGTCTCAGGGGGCTTTCCTGACCACGTAAGCCTCTGGAGATGGCGGGGACCCTAGCACAGCCCCCTGATGGGCACTCTGACCTGGGCACCCTCACCCCTCCCCAACCCATGTGACAGTGACCCAGGCTGGGGAACATGGAGCCAGCTGCCCACGTGGGGGGCTGGGCTCTGTGAACCACAGTGCCTAGCGCCCTTGGGGGTCCCTGCCTTGTCTCCTGAACTTGCCGCCGGCGTGGTCGTCCAGGGCTGGGTGTTAATGTGGGGCTGGAGACCTGTCCCCAGAGCCAAAGCCAAAGCCAAGGTTTGGTCCTCTCTTGCACAGCCGCACCAGCCCCGCAGCGAGCAGCCCCTGGTCCCCACCCTTTGAGGCAGCTGGGCCCCAGTACCGCACACTTCTGGGTGAGGCCAGGCAGGGCTCCACGTAGGGGGGCAGAGTGGGGAGTTGCTGCTTGTAGGAAGATGCATGGCTAGGGGTGGATTAAAAATCTTTCTTTTCCTTTTTGCCTGTCTTTAATGAGCATCCAGCCTGCTTTCCCCTGGGCGGCCGTGCCCTGCTCACAGTGTCCTGGGGCCAGACCATGCTTGGGCAGCCACAGTGCCCCTTGGCTGCCCCGAGCCCACATGCTATGTTTCTGACCTTCAGGGCCATGTTCACGGGTGGCATGAGGGAGACGAGCCAGGACGTTATTGAGCTGAAGGGTGTGTCGGCCCGCGGCCTGCGGCACATCATCGACTTTGCCTACAGTGCCGAGGTGACACTGGACCTGGACTGTGTGCAGGACGTGCTGGGTGCAGCCGTGTTCCTGCAGATGCTGCCCGTGGTGGAGCTGTGTGAGGAGTTCCTCAAGGCCGCCATGAGCGTGGAGACCTGCCTCAACATTGGCCACATGGCCACCACCTTCAGCCTGGCCTCGCTCAAGGAATCGGTGGACACCTTCACCTTCCGGCACTTCCTGCAGATTGCCGAGGAGGAGGACTTCCTGCACCTGCCGCTGGAGCGCCTCGTCTTCTTCCTGAAGAGCAACCGGCTGCAGAGCTGTGCCGAGATTGACCTGTTCCGTGTGGCCGTCCGCTGGCTGCAGCACGACCCCGCCCGGCGGCTGCGCGCCAGCCACGTGCTCTGCCACATCCGCTTCCCGCTCATGCGGTCCTCAGACCTGGTGGACAGCGTGCAGACGCTAGACATCATGGTGGAGGACGTGCTGTGCCGCCAGTACCTGCTGGAGGCCTTCAACTACCAGGTGCTCCCCTTCCGGCAGCATGAGATGCAGTCGCCGCGCACAGCCGTGCGCTCGGATGTGCCCTCGCTGGTTGCCTTCGGTGGCACGCCCTACACTGACAGCGACCGCTCGGTCAGCAGCAAGGTGTACCAGCTGCCCGAGCCGGGGTCCCGCCACTTCCGTGAGCTGACGGAGATGGAGGTAGGCTGCAGCCACACGTGTGTAGCCGTGCTGGACAACTTCGTGTACGTGGCCGGGGGTCAGCACCTGCAGTATCGCAGTGGCGAGGGCGCCGTGGACTCCTGCTACCGCTATGACCCCCACCTGAACCGC
>NW_006788006.1:3397858-3408978 GCF_000442215.2 Lipotes vexillifer
CCCCCCCTGACCCGCTGGCTGCGCCTGCAGGCCATGCAGGAGAGCCGAATCCAGTTCCAGTTGAACGTGCTGTGCGGCATGGTATACGCCACGGGCGGCCGCAACCGGGCCGGCAGCCTGGCCTCAGTTGAGAGGTACTGCCCGCGGCGCAATGAGTGGGGCTACGCCTGCTCACTGAAGCGCCGCACATGGGGCCACGCGGGTGCCTCATCTGGGGGCCGCCTCTACATCTCGGGCGGCTACGGCATTTCGGTGGAGGACAAGAAGGCCCTGCACTGCTACGACCCCGAGGCCGACCAGTGGGAGTTCAAGGCTCCCATGAGCGAGCCCCGAGTGCTCCACGCCATGGTGGGTGCCGGCGGCCGCATCTACGCCCTCGGTGGCCGCATGGACCACGTTGACCGCTGCTTCGATGTGCTGGCTGTGGAGTACTACGTGCCCGAAACAGACCAGTGGACCAGTGTGAGCCCCATGCGGGCCGGACAGTCAGAGGCCGGCTGCTGCCTGCTGGACAGGAAGATCTACATCGTTGGGGGCTACAACTGGCGTCTCAACAATGTGACAGGCATTGTGCAGGTGTACAACACCGAGACGGATGAGTGGGAGCGCGACCTGCACTTCCCGGAATCCTTTGCCGGCATCGCCTGTGCCCCCGTCCTGCTGCCCCGGGCCAGGACCAGGAGGTAGCTCTCCAGACACCGGTTCCCGGCCTGGCCGCCTGCTGTTTCTGCGAGGGGCTTGGCGGGTGTGTGTCTGGGCGGGGAACTTTGAATCCCCACCCCCAGGGGCTGGTCTTGCATAAGGCACCCTCCTCACCCTCCCTTCCTTCCTGAAGCAGGTTCTGGCTCTGTGCCCAGTGGGGGAGGCTGCCAGCAACAAGGCTGATGTGGCAGCAAACTCACACCCAAGGCGGTTTCCTCGCCCACCTTCAGTTCTCGCTGGCTGGCTGGCAGGCAGGAATCGGGGTCTCCTTTGAGGCGTCGTGGTGTGGCTTTGCCCCACTTCTCTCCCCTCCCCCTGCCTGGAGGTCTGAGAAATGCAGATACGAACTCGTTCACGGTTGATCCCCCAATTCCCCCCAACCCCCATGAGTTGCATGCGTCCTTTTTTAAATAAACACACCCCAAATCTCTGTAACATATGAACCTCCAGGAGCAGGAGAAGCGGCTGGCAAGTACCTGGCTCGGGTTGGCCAGCAGGGCACGTTTCCGCCTCCCCAAGAAGCCTGAGCTGCTGGGCAGGAGGGAGCCGGCACTCATTTCCATTCCTGGCCTGGGTCTTAGCACCTTCAGGGTGTTCTGTCATCCGCTTTCAGGAGGAAAAACAACACAGCCAGCTCCCAGAGACCGTCCTTATGGGCATCAGGCCTTCCCATTTGGCCCTGGGTGATGTGTGGGGCCTTAATAAGAATGGGCTGACTCTCCTCATCCCTGTCCCGGTCCCGTGAATGAAAGGGGACGCCTGCTTCAGAATCTCACAGTGCGTCTGCATTCCACAGGCCTGTCCCGTGCTTTTTATTTCTCCCCCTCTTTCCAGCCCTCTGCTCCCCCCAACCCTGTGTTCAGGTTGACATGCCGCAGGCCTGTGCCCAGCCTGCGTGGGAAGTCAGGCGGGCTGTGAGGCCTCTGCCTTCAAGGGCTTTGCGGCATCTCCAGCCACATTTGTTTTGGTGTTTAAACCTCAAAACCATTTTTTTGGTTGTTGTTCTCTTTTTCTTTTTTCTTTTTTTTTTTCTTTTTTTTTTTTTTGCGGTACGCGGGCCTCTCACTGTTGTGGCCTCTCCCGTTGCGGAGCACAGGCTCTGGACACACAGGCTCAGCGGCCATGGCTCACGGGCCCAGCCGCTCCGCACGCAGCATGTGGGATCTTCCCGGACCGGGGCACAAACCCATGTCCCCTGCATCGGCAGGCAGACTCTCAACCACTGCGCCACCAGGGAAGCCCTCTTTTGCTTTTTTTTAAGAGGCCAGCACCACTGTCTTATAAATGAGATTTGTCCCCTCGGGGCAACTTAAAGTGTCTCTTCTGCTGCTAGTGGACAATTGATGTCGTGTCTCTGTGACCCGCTCGCCATGTAAAGAATTAACCTCATACCTTAGCAGACGTCGTCTCCCAATACTTTCCTTTTATTTAATAAAAATGTTATGGTAAAAAGATGGAGTGGGCCTAGTGCTGAGCTTGTGGGGCTTGACGGGTCGCAGATTCCTCGTGTCCTTGCATGTTTGGGGGCTCCTCTCCCCCCTCGCCCTTTTCCAGCATTGCAGAGGAGCCGGAAGTGGGGCCTGCCTTTGGCTCAGAGGCCTGGGGGCAGCAGGAAAGGAGGCTAGGACTTCCTTCCACCCGGCGCCCGGAAGACAGAGGGCAACCAGCCGGGGCAAGGCAGCCTTCCAGAGACTCTTTCCAGGTGGTTCCTTGCACCTGGTGACCCGGCCCCCTGCCATCAGCCAGCCCCACAGCCCCTGGCAGGTTCTGTCTCCATCTGCTCAGTCCTGGGACTCCAGGTTGGGAAGCTGGGGAGCCCCCCTCCGCAGAGGCTGTGATAGGGGAGGAGCAGGGCAGGTCCTAAAGGAAGCATGAAGTCACTGTGCTTCCCTGTGGGGCTTCCGGGATCATCCTCAAAACGTACCCACAGGCCTGGTGCTCCTGTGCAGTGGCTGTCGGGGCCCGGGGTGAGTCTGTGTGTGTGTATGGGGGTGCAGGGTGGAAATAAGAACTTGGTTGGGAACCAGTAAGGAGCCCACACTGCCAGGGGCATAGAAGTGGAAAAACAGCAGCCCTCAGGGACTTACTGGAACATTCTAGCCCCTTCTCATCACCCCCAACCTGAGCTCCCCCAAAGAGAACCCTTCCCTGCTGGAGGCACAGCCCCTTCGGGGGGGGCAGGGAGAAGCCTTTGCCAGCTGCAAGTCCCCCCAGATCAGCTCACACCTCAGAACATCTTGTCCCCAACGAGCTGGCAGGGGCGCCGGCGCGGAGTTGGGGGCGGGGAGGTGCTGCCATATCTAACTGGGTCGATTGTGCATAACTGTCTGGGCTGGTTCATGGAATGTTCTCAGGGGCCCCCTGCCCCTCCATCTCCACACCCACACCCCCCCGGAAGAAAGGAAAATTATTTTTCGTATTGTAAACTTTAAACACGAAAAAGCTGTTTTTAATTTAGCAGAAACTGGCTTGCATCTTCACTTTGTGCACATTTGTGTCCTTCAGAGGGAGGCGGAACATGCGTGCACACAGGCACGCAGACGCTCACACGCACACCTGCACTCATGCATCTGACACCCACATCCACGTGGTCACACTCACAGGTAGCCTTGTTCATAGGCCGTGTAACGTGCTCACATGCTCACTCACGCACAATTAAACACACAGCTCACATGTGTACATGCTCCTGGACTAGCCTTGCCCTCTGCACAGCACCCTGAAGGGGTCTGGAGCTCATCACCTCATCGCCTCCTTCACCTTTTGCCCAGGGCAGCTTGGGCACGTAGGGACTGAGCCTGTGGAGAGCCCGTCTGCTTCCAGATATCCTGCTTTCCCACCGTGGCCCTGGATGTGGCCGGCAGGAGCCTCCCTCTGCACCTGGGCTTGGGCTGTGGGAAAACGCCATCTCCTGGGACGGTGGGATGGAGGCCCGCGAGAGGGAGGCCAAGTGTGACTTCTGGGGCCTCACAGAGAGCGAGGGCCAAGGGGGCCTCGGGGGAGCCGTGTGAGGTGGGAATCTGCCCCAGACCTGGCCAGCTTGGAAACCCGCCCCTGGCTTCATCTCTGAGAATGCAGCTCCAGCCCCTCTGTTCTCACGGGCCCTGGAGCTTTTGCTTCTCATGGTGGAGCCTCGGCGCATCAGTTTTATTAGGGGCACCTGGCCATGTGTCCCAGGAGGCACAGCCTGAATGTTTGTTGCACAAATGACAGCTTTTGGGGTGGGGTGGTGGGAGCAGAGTCTCATCCACTCCAGGATCCATGGGCACCGTTGGCCTGCATACCCCAAGGGCAAGAGGGCCACGAAGCCGTGCTCCTCCCCACAACAAAGGGCCCAGCTTAATTCTTGTGGCTGACCCTGCTTGTTGCCATCCTGGCGATCATTTCACCCTCCTCACCAACAGAGCCATGGTTTGGTGCCCAGCCTCGGGGGTTAATTTAGGATTTGGCTGAGCCATTCTTGGCAACGTCTTTTGTGGGGAGTTTTCTCGATCTGGGCACATTTCCCAGTTCTGGCCAGCAAGTTTTAAGGGGAGGTCTGGGGTAGGGGTTTCTGGACACAGGAAAGGTTTTATTGCCCCCTTCCCTCCCTTACTGTTTCCTACGAGGACATGATGCCAGGAGCTTCTGTAGCCATCTTGTGGCCATGAGGAGCAAATTAAATTTGACAGGCACAGAGATGCTGCCTCCCAGAGCCCTGAAACCATGGGGGCACCAGTCCCACCCTGGAACCTCTTACCTCCAGGCTCCTTTTTATGAAAAATCACAATGTCTGTGCCACTTAAGATACTAGTGGTCAGATATTCTGCTAATTGTAACCCAAACAGTTCCAAAATTATAATATAAATGTAACAGATGCTGGGGTTTCCCCATCTTATGTAAGTCAAGGTTTTAATTTGCAAGCAGCGGAAACACCGGCCAAATTAAATAGCAAAAATGTGCATTGGAAGTCTGTTCAGTTCCTCACAAAAGTGGCAGGAAGGCTGGAAAACCAGGCTCAGAAAGTGGTAGAAATCAAGGAGGCGAGGGTGATTAGCTGAAATCATGCCAGAGAACTGGTTGGTGAGGTCACTCCTGCCACCACCACAGAATCCAGATGCCTCAACTGGCACTGCCATTGGTACTCCGCCATAGCTGCCCCTGGAAACCACATGCTCCTGCCCCAATGCTGTGTCTTTGCATCACTTGGAAACATCCTGTTGGCCCAGCCCATGTCCTGCTCCAATGCCCAAGGGAGTGGGGAAAGTTAGTACCTCAGTGTATTAGTCAGCTGCTGCTGCTGTGTAACAAGCAACCCCAAGTCTCAATGGCATGCAAAAATATTTTTCACATGTCTGTGACTCAGCTGGGGTGGGGTATCTGTTCTAGGCTTCCCTTGGCTGAGCAGCTCTGCTTCCAGGTGCAAGACTGTGGAGTAACCAGGAAGTTCATCTCCACCTACCTTGCATCTTCCTGGGACCAGCAGCTAGTCAACCTATGTTCTCCTCTTACAGTGGTGCCAGAGGACAAGTGGGATCACGTGAGGCTTCCTAAAGTCCAGATTCGGAACTCTTGTGCTGCTGCTTCTACCCACATTCCTTTGGCCAAAGCAAATGACGTGCTCAAAATCAGGGCTGGGTAAATATCCCCTACCTTATGCAGGAAGAATGCACAGCGGTGTGGCAAAGGGTGGGACATAGAAACGAAGGGGAACTGAGGCCCATAATTTGACTGATCACACCATTGGCTTTGGAGCCTCTGTTGTCATTGGGGAGGCTGAATTCCCATTATGGGGATTCCCCAGCCTCCAGATGCTGGGCCACCAAAAAGAAAAGCCAGCTGTATCTCTTCTGCAGCCACTGCCCCCTAGAGGTTGGGGAATCTTTCTCTTTTATTGTGGAGTAGATTGGGGCTGTAAGTGTCCTGGGCTTTTGGACAGCGGGTAGGGGGCGCTCTGTGAGGCAGTTTAGCTGGAGCTCAGCCAAGTCTCAGGGCATTCTGGTGTCACTGGAAGGCCTGCCCCAGATGTCCCTTCAGCGTGGTTGTTGTTGTGGTGGGGACTGGACGGCTGGCTCTGCCCCACCATACCCTAGATCCATCCCCCTGGGTCCCTGCCCCGTCAACTGCAGCCTCCTTGGCAGTCCGGCAGTCCGCCCCGTCCTACCTTCCACCCCACACTCAGCCTGCGGTGGAGGGCTGAGGGGCCTGGGTCCTCATCTAACCTTTTATTCGGTCATAAGGAGTGAGCTCCATCCATGTCTGGTGTTTCTGGCTCCCATCGGGTTCTTCCCTTTCGCTTCATAATCAAACCTGGTTCTTGCTTTGCCTTTCAAAACTCTGTCTGATGAGGGCCTGGTTTGGAAGTCAAAGACGGGCCCTGGATGGTTTTCCTCTTTGCCTTCCAGCTCCCAATGGCCCGAGTTCACCTTCATGCAATGTGGGTACCCTGGATTGACTAAGATTCCATATAAGGCAGTGCAGAAAAGCAAGCCATGAAAACTAACATCTCGATGTAGGGTTTTGCTTCCCTAACAGTTATTGAGTGCTTGCGAGGAAGCAGGCGCTGAGCTAAGTGCTTTACATGCATTATCTATTTAATCTTCCCAAGAGCCTGCTCTGCGGAGTGCCATTATCTGCATTTCACACGGGAGGACAGTGAGGCTCAGAGACATGAAATCACTTGCCTGTTGTCACACAGCTGGAGAATTGGCAAGGGCTGGGCCACGCAGAAACGCACAGGAATTTAGGTTTTAATTTAGCTTGTATTTAGAAGCTTTACGTTGAGGGGTGCTGTGGCCTGGATGCAGGGGAAAGGGCATTCTAGGCAGGGAGACAGCCTGTGCAAAGGCCCACGCAGGATCAGCAAGGCTGGATGGAGGACATGAGAAAGAGAAGGGTGGGAGAGGATGCTAGGGAAGCTGGCAGAGAAAAAAAGGGAGCCAGCCAGAGTTATGGAGCACAGGAGAGAAAACTGTATCATGGAGGGAGCAAGAAATAGCTTATAGGACTTGCCTCTTAGCTCACACTTGGATGTGCTCTGTAATTCAAGTGAAGCTATTTAAGAATGGGTTACTCCTGGGACTTCCCTGGTGGTCCAGTGGTTAAGAATCCACCTTCCGGGACATCCCTGGTGGCTCAGTGGTTGACTCCATGCTCCCAGTGCTGGGGGCTGGGGTTCAGTCCCTGGTCAGGGAACTAGATCCCACATGCATGCTGCAACTAAGAGTTCGCATGCCACAACTAAGGAGCCTGTGAGCCACAACTAAGGAGCCCACCTGCCACAACTAAGATGCAGCACAACCAAATAAATAAATAAATATTAAAAAAGAAAAAATAAAGAATCTCCTTTCTAATGCAGGGGACGTGGGTTCGATCCCTGGTCGAGGAACTAAGATTCCCACATGCCGTGGGCAACTAAGCCTGCGTGCCGCAACTACTGAGCCCACACTGTGCCACAACTGGAGAGTCCGTGTGCTGCAACTAGAGAAGCCCACGTGCCACAACAAAGAGCCTGCGCTCCGCAATGAAGACCCAGTGCAGCCAAAAAAAAGAGAGACAGAGAGAATGGGATATTCCTTATCCCTTTGGGTCAGGGTTGGCTGGAGAAGGACCCAGGGCTGTGTGAGTCCAGAGGGAGGAACAGCTCTGCTTTGGGGTCAGGAATGGCTTTCTGGAGGAGGGGTCATTGGAGGTGGGTTTTGAGGGATAGATAGGAGTTTCCCAGGCATATTCATTTAACAAACCCTTCCTAATTCCCCATCTCTGCCTAGTCTTGTGTTAGTTCTAGGGAGCCAGGGAAACAGAATGAACACAGATGAGTATAAAATGAGGCCTAAAGTGCTCAGAGCCATCAACAGAGAACAAGCCTTAGGAGTAGGGAATTGGGTGTGTCTGGGTTCTTTCTGCATCACACAGGAAATTCAAGCCCCCGGAGTGTTTGAGAAAGGTGAACATACTTTCAGCTTCTGATCTCTGCTCAGTCTATAGGGGAGCAGACAGTACTCCAGACACAGCTGCCTTCAGCGGGTGGGATGTTCCTGGATCATGGGACAAACATTCAAGGGTACGCTTTAGATAGTGCCCTCAGGGTGGGTCTGCCAGAGGAGAGGTCTGAAAGATGAGAAGGTGCCAGCCATGAAAGGATCTGGGGGGAGAGCAGTGCGGACAGAGGAAACAGCACATGCACAGACCTGGAGGTGGAGTAGCAAGGAAGCCAGGGTGGCTGGAGTGAGGGGCCAGGATGTGTGAGGACCCTGTGGGCCACTGGATTTTTTCCTGAGTATCATAGGGAGCATGAGATCCGCCCCCCTTTACGAAGACCATGAGCTGCTCCAGAAGTCCTGCCCGGGCCACACTGGGTGGTGGAAGCTGCCTTTGATGAAGGGAGAAAGTGATAGAGTCAGGGCTGGGTTCTGCCTGGGTCACCAGATGCCCTGGCCTCACCCTTCTCAGGGCTGGGGGTCAGTGGAGTGGGAGGAGGGCTTTGGTCACTGTCTGGCCATTGTGCAATAAGCAGGCTTGTGGCTTCCTCTGACTCATCACCGGGGTTTAGGATGGACTCAGTTGCTGCTGGGGTGTGGGGTAAACGGGGGTGAGTAGGGCAAGCACTGGCCCCTCACCTCTGCCCTGTGGGCACGGCCTCTTGCTGTGGCCCCTGCTACCCCCCAAATCTTTTCTCCTCCATCTTTCTGTGCAGAAACCGGCTTAGTGCAGCCTTATGTAAGTGATCTGGGTAACCAGCATTTTTTGAGCACTTATTATGAGCCAGGCACTTGACATATATTAACCTCATTTAAACTTGACAAAACCTGGTGTAGAGAAGGAAGCCGACCTGTAGAGAAGGAAGCTGCTGTCAGGCCCGAGTTCCAGTCCTGGCTCTGGCGCTTAACTTGTTATGGGCAGCTGCCGTCCCTGCTCTCTGTCACTATTTCCTCTCCAATCTCACAGGATGGTGGCAGGGACTAAAAGTCACATAAATAGAATGTCCAGTCCCTTACCTGACTCCCAGAAGCTTCAGTCTCCGTGCCAGGGAGAGAAGATGGACTTCAAATCGACTTCAGCAAAAAAGAGCATGAATTATTGGCTCATATAACTGAAAAGGCAGGAGTGACTAGCTTCAGGTATGGCTGGATGCAGGAATTCTGAAAGTGTCTCTGCCTACATTTGGTTCTGTTTTCCTTTGTGTGGGTTTACTCTCAGGCCACCTCTCTCTCTTTTTTTTTTTTTTTTTTTTTTTCCGGGCAAACTCTTTCATCAAAACAGGTACAGAGGTGAAGATGACCTAAGGGTACACCCCTTTCTCTCTTTTTTTTTTTTTTTTTTTTTGTCCGTGCGCACTGTGTGACTTCTAGGACAGTTCCCTAACCAGGGATTGAACCCAGGCCACGGCAGCGAAAGCACAGAATCCTAACCACTAGACCACCAGGGAATTCCCCAGGCCACCTCTCTTCAAGTGGTGACCTCTGGCTCTGCAAACCTGTGCTATCCTTCAAATCAGCCACCCAAGCAAAGAGGGTGCTTCTCTTTCCCATGCTTCAAACAAAAATTCCAGACTTGCATCTCACTGGGCAAACTGGGTCACATGCCTGCCCTGACCCAATTGTGCTGGTCAGAGCAACGGCTCTGCTGATTGGCCAAGCCTTCCAATTTGAAGGGGAGACTTTGTGGGGAGAGCAAGTGGTGAAATCAGCTCTACCACAAACCAGGGACTGAAAGTTGGAAAGGGTTCCCTGAAGGGTAGTTGGTTGTTGACACCCCAGATAGGGGGCAGATACTTGCTAGGCAAAAAGGCTAGAAGCCCAAGAAAGTGCTCAAAACCATATGAACAAGAAGGATAAAATAGAGCAGTGGCAGTGCCCAGGACACTCCAAATTAAAATCTATGTATGTGTATGTATTTAATGTGGACTTTTCATTAAACTGTTGTAAAATGTAAATAAAAGCATGTTTGGAAAATGTCGGTTTCCCCCTATGATCTCCATCAGTGTCCCCTCCAGCCATCCCTTGCCCTGGTAAAAAAGTGTGCTTCTTGTGCAATTAGAGACGCCCCCAGTTCCCCTGGCTGCCCCTCCTGGCTTCTGCCCCACCCATGCTCCGAAATCCCTGGAGCCTCCTGAATACAAACTTCTGACATTGGTGTTTGGGGTCCCTCTGTCTGGGGAGGGACAACTAGGTGTCAGACTCCCTCTTGCCTCTCTAGGTCACCTGCCCCCACCACCTCATCATTGGGGAGACTCTGCTGTCCCTTTCACTGCTGGGTCTGGGTGGGATTTCTGGACCTGTCCTTTAGCACCCCACGGCAAAGCTGGCTTCCTTGAGCAAAACTGGACTGGAGAAATTCACAGAGAGGAGGCTGAAGCTATGTAGCTCCAGTTCTCCGAGCTTAAGGATCCAGAAAATAGGAACTGGATAGGGGATAGGAACAGGGAAAGAAAGGTGTTAAGGACGACATTGGGATTTTGGGCTGGGGACTGATCGCACCCCCAAAACCATGTTGGCCATAGGAGCCTCCCTTCCTAACATCACTCTCCTGGCCCATCACTGGTTTTATTTTCCACATCACATTTCTCTCCATCTGAAAAGTTCTCGGGTCATTTGTTGGTGGGTTATGTTCCATCCCCCCGCCCCGACTGTGCATCCCATGAGGGCAGGGACCACGTCTGCTTGCTCACGCCGTTCCCCCGGTACGCTTGGCACACATAGGCGCTCCATAAATGGATGAATGCATGCATGGATGAGCAACGCCCTGAACTGGTCTCTGAGCTGAACTGGTCCGAGCCCAGGCTCAGCCTCGAGTGCTACCTGTCCTTGGGATGGCTGCTGGCTCCATCTTGGTGACCTGGAAGGGTTTGCGTCCAGGAGTCTCTCTCTTGGGAGCTCCAGCGGCCCAGGCTGTCCCTTGCCCAACAGCCAGACGGCCGCTGTCCAGCGGGCCAGGAGGCGGCTCACTGCGACTGCGCCGAAATCTCCACCCTCCCTCTCCCGCCTCCCTTTCTGGCCTCCAAGCGCGCCGCCGAGACGCGCGCATGCGCCATCGCCCCCGCGCCTCGCGCCACTCCTGTGCGCATGTGCCGCTCTCACTACAGCCGGCGCGCCTGCGCACTGCCCGCCGCCCGCGGGTCCGGCCGGCGCTTGCGTGGTGGCACCGGCGAGTGGGGGGGGCGAGGAGGTGGAGGAGGAGGAGGAGGAGGAGGAGGAGGAGGCGGCGAGAAGATGGCGACTTCGAACAATCCGCGGAAATTCAGCGAGAAGATCGCCCTGCACAACCAGAAGCAAGCGGAGGAGACGGCGGCTTTCGAGGAGGTCATGAAGGACCTGAGCCTGACGCGGGCCGCGCGGGTAAGGGGGCTGCCCGCGCCGACCCCTCTGGGCCGGAGAGGGAGGCAGGGGGCGCGTGTCTGGCGCGTGCACGGGGTGGGGGGCGCGCGGCGGGGGCGGGGCGCG
>NW_006788006.1:3408988-3437624 GCF_000442215.2 Lipotes vexillifer
CGGGACAGGTGCCCCCACATCATCGATACCTGAAGGGGTGAAGGTGTCCCTGCATCATTGCTACCTGAAGTGGGGGACAGGTGTCATTACATCATTGTTACCTGTAGGGGCAGGGGTCTCTACATCATTACTACACGGAGGGAACAGGTGCCATTACATCATTGGTACCTGAGGGGGGAAAGGTGTCCCCACACTGCTACCTGAGCGGGATAGGTGCCTTTATATCACTGTTACCTAAGGCAGTGGTACTGAGGTGTGTGAACTGGGTGCTGCTTGCAAGCATCACTGTTACCTGGGGAGGGGGGATAGGTGCTCCTATATCATTGGCACCTGAGGGGGACAGCTGCCCCCACACCATTGCTACCTGAAGGGACAGGTGTCTCTCCATCATTGTCACCTGGGCACTCACTGCCTGAGTGTTGGGGGAAGGACAGGTACCCCCACTTGCAGAGCTGAGATGGGATAGGTATCTCCCTTTTGGATACCTGAGGGAAAGGTCTGGCCTCCGCTGTGGGGACCTGGGTGGGATCAGGAAGGCAGATTGGGCTGTCTTGGAGCTTGGAGTGCAGACAGCTGCCCCTTCCCCATGCAGCCCATATGGTGGGGACCAGGTGATGTTCCTCCCACTAGGACAAGGTACAGCTGGCCACAGATGGCCCCTGGCCCCTCAGGACCAGGATGGAGGGACAGTTCTTCAGATGGCTGGGTGCTTTTGGTGTGCAGGGGCAGGCCTGGTTACCTGCTAACCTCATCTGGGAAGCCGCTGTAGGCCTGGAGCGGGGGCTTGGTTGTGGCTGGGGTTGGGAGTCCTGTCCCTTCTTCTGGGCCCCAGCTCTCTGGCGACCACCGTGAGGTGCCAAGCTCCTTGGGTCTCGGTGTCCTCCCTTGTGGAGTGTGTCTAGCAAGCCCTTCCTCGTGGGTCAGGGAGGGGAGCATGCTTTGCACAGGTGGCAGTAAATCTCTGCTTCGATCCTGCAGAGCGATGGGACCCCTGTGCTGTACCCTGGGGCCTTGGGGAGGGGTTGAGTGGGAGCTGCAGACACCCACCCCGCTGGTTTCTGGATTTGGCGTCTGATCTGACTGTCCTAGGCAGACCTACCTCCATGCTGTGAGCCTCAGTTTCTGATTCCTCAGGTGGGCTTTTGGGGTGACGTTGTTTTTTAATTAGTTGCTTGTTTCTCT
The DNA here is from genome assembly GCF_000442215.2 of Lipotes vexillifer. Classification (NCBI taxonomy): domain Eukaryota; kingdom Metazoa; phylum Chordata; class Mammalia; order Artiodactyla; family Lipotidae; genus Lipotes; species Lipotes vexillifer. Next base: position 3,410,171 of record NW_006788006.1, read on the forward strand.
TTGAGATCATGACCTTAAGACTAGAATGTGTGTCTTCATTTCCATGCATATGTTCAGCTATATCAGTCGGGTGCTCACTGTCGGCCAGGTGCTGCTTGTCCCTGCTCCAGCTGCTTGCGGCCTTGCTCAGGATGTGGTTGGTGAATGAATGAATGAATGGAAGCATGCAGCTTGAGTGTTGCCCATACGTCAGGGCTTCTGAGTGCAGGAGTGTCCACTTCATCTTGTCTCCAGCATGTAGTGTGTGCTGGCATGCAGTAGGTGTCAAATGTATGTGGTGTGACAAGAAGAAGGGGTCACACTGGTTCTTGTCACAGTTCTTCATGATCCGAGGCCTGGTTTCTGCTTTAGGGTTGGAAATGAATTATTGGTGTTTTTTTGTTTGTTTGTTTTTGAATTGTTGTTGAAAAGATATCTTTAGAATAACAACTGTATTGAGATAGTACCATATAATTCACTTGTTTAAAGTGTACAATTCAGTGGTTTTTAGTACATTTACAGAGTTGTGCAACCATCACCACTGTCTAATTCCAGAATGTTTTCATCATTCCTCAAAGAAGCTCCACACCCATTAGCAATCACTTCTCATTTGCCCCTCCCCCTAGTCCCTGGAAGCCACCAATTTTTCTGTCTTTATGGATTTACCTGTTCTGGACATGTCATATAAATGGAATCATACAAGATGTGGCCTTTTGTGTCTGGCTTCTTTCGCTCAGCCTAATGTTTTCAAGGTTCATCTACATTGTAGCATGTATCAGAAAGCTTCTTTCCTTTTTATGGCTGAGTAGTATTCCTTTGTATGGCTGGACCACATTTATTTATCCATTCGTTGGTTGATGGATGTAGAAAAGATTTTTAAGATTCGCAGACAGCAGTTCTCTCGGCCCCTGGTAACCGTTTCCCATCTCTTTCCTCCCTCGCCCTGTTGCCTTCCTTTACTTCGGGAGTTGGGGAGGTAGGGTGGGCTTGGGCCCTGGGCGGAGGTGCACTTATACTAGATTTTTACAGATAGAGCAGTGTTCTCTATTGGTGGTGATTCTGTCCTCAGGGGACATTTGGCAATGACATTTTTGGTTGTCTCGACTAGGGGAAGGGCTGCTACTGGCATCTAGTGAGTAGAGAGCAGGGATGCACCCCACGATGCATAGACGGCTCCCACCATAGACAGTGATCCGGCCCCAGGTGTCAGCAGTGTCAAGGCCGAGATACCTTCAGTTTGAAGGAAACGCTGTGTGGGCAGGGGTGCGAGCTTTGCACCCGGGCAGATAGTTCAAAACTCCGCACCCACCAATACGGCTGTGCCACTGTGGGCAGGCTGGTGGCTTTGCCTGCACCTGAGACCAGGATGGGCAAGCTCTTTCCCAGCCTTTTCCGGCTATTGCACATGGCACGTGGTACATCAGCAGTGTCTGGTGCAGGTGAGTGAACCCGCCTGATGCAGGGTCCCCTCCTGCTCACCCTCCCATGGCTGCAGCCTTCCGCGCTGCCTCCGCCTGCGGTAGACACAAGCATTTCACCTGAGAACAGGTGGGACGTGTCCCAGTTGGTACCTGCTCTTCTCAGGGGAATTCCACAGGTCAGCACGCCCACTCCTGGAGCGAGCAGGGACACTCATGTCGATGTGTGTCTGTGCACGGCCCTCGGTCGTGAATGGGTGCACCCGCAATGCCTTCCCTTGTGAAAGGCCGGTCAGCAGGTGTTGAGCCTGATGAGTAGAGCCATGCTGTCACATCACCCAGGGGCAGGTACCCCAAGGGCTAGTTCGGGTGGGGGATGGGGTGTGACGTCCACTTTTGGGTCGCAGGGTAGAGAGGTGAGTGCACGAATGCTCCTTTCTCGTCCTCAGACTTGGGCAGCCTGATGTGCAGAGCTTGGGCAGCCTGATGTGCAGAGCTCTGCTATGTGACTTTGGGCAGGTTTCTTAACCTCTCTGGATCTCAGAATCCTGATCTGTGAGCAAGGGTAGCTTGCTTATTCCACAAAATGACATTTTTATTTGCCCAGCATGTCCCAGGGACTGTATTAGGTACTGGGGAGCCAGCAGCATATGAGGCATGTGAGGGCCATGCTCTTGGGGAGCCGGCATGGTTTTAGTGGAGACAGGAGAGAATTGCTACAGGTAAATGAGGCCGATGCTCTCAGACAGAAGAAGCAAAGCAATGTGCTAGGACTGGCTAGGGCGGGAGACTGGCGCCTGGACAGTGAGACAGAGGCCCCCGCGGCCCCCACCCCCACCCCATGCTGGGGAAGGGTGTCCCTTGTGAGGGAGGCAGGTGCAGAGGCCCCGTGGTGGGAAGGGCTTGGCGAGGTTAAGGCTGGCATATTGAGAGAGAGAGAGGAGAAATGCGGCTGGCCCCTGAGGGAGGAGCCCTGGGAGGGTTTGTGATGGTCAGTGGCCTGATCCTTTGCTTGTTTTTGTAATAGCTTTATTAAGATATCATTCCCAATACATTCAAACCACTCATTTAAAGTGTACTGGGACTTGCCTGGTGGCACAGTGGTTAAGAATCCGCCTGCCAATGTAGGGGACAGCCCTGGCCCCAGGAAGATCCCACGTGCCGCGGAGCAACTAAGCCCGTGCGCCACAACTACTGAGCACGCACTCTAGAGCCCGCGAGCCACAACTACTGAGCCCACACACCACAACTAGTGAAGCCCGTGTGCCTAGAGCCCGTGCTCCGCACCAAGAGAAGCCAGCACACCTCGATGAAGAGTAGCCCCCACTCACCCCAACTAGAGAGAAAGCCTGCATGCAGCAATGAAGACCCGATGCAGCCAAAAAAAAAAGAAAAGTGTACCATCTAGGGACTTCCCTGGTGGTCCAGTGGTTAAGACTCTGAGTTTCTACTGCAGGGGGCACAGGTTCAATCCCTGGTCGGGGAACTAAGATCCCTCAAGCCACGCAGCACGGCCAAAAAAATAAATAAAGTGTACCATCCAGTGGTTTTTAGCATATTCACAGAGTTGTGCAACCATCACCAGTCAATTTTAGAACATTTCCATCACCCCAGAAGGAAACCCCGTCCCCTTAGCAGTCACTCCCCATTTCCCCTCCCACACTCCTGGCAACCACTAATCTACTTTCTGTCTCTGTGGATTTGCCTGTTCTGGACATTTCATATAAATGGAATCATATAACACGTAGCTTTTTATGTCTGACTTTTTTTACTCAGCGTGATGTTTCCGAGGTTCATGCATATTGTAGGGTGTATCAGTCCTTCCTTTCTTTATTAAGAATTGTGGTAAAATATACAAAACATACAGTTTACCACCTTTTTTTTTTAACATTTATGTATTTATTTTATTTATTTTGGCTGTGCCGGGTCTTAGATGAGGCACTCAGGATCTTCGTTGCGACATGTGGGACCTTTAGTTGCAGCACGCAGACTTCTTAGTTGTGGCATGCGGGATCTAGTTCCCTGACCAGGGATCAAATCCAGGCCCCCTGCATTGGGAGCTCAGAGTCTTACCCACTGGACCACCAAGGAAGTCCCTAATTTACCATCTTAACCATTGATAAGTGTACAGATCAGTGGTATTAAGTACTTTTACAGTGTCGTGTAGCCACCACTGTCCATTACTTCATTACTTTTTAAGGCTGAATAATACTCCGTTGTGTGGATACGCTGCATTTCGCGTATCCATTTGTTCATCCGTGGACACTCGGGTTGTTTCCACCTTTTTGGTTACTGTGAGGAGTGCTGCTGCAGACGTTTGTGTCCAAGTGCTTGTGTGGATGCAGGTCTCCCTTTCCCTTCGGTGTATATGCTGAGGAGTGGAGTTGCTGGTAACTCTCAAATGGTAACTCTCCATTTAATCATTCAAGGACGCTTCGTGTCTTACAAAGATGGCTGTGAGCTGAGTGGGCAAGGGGGTGAGAAGGGAAGCAGGCAGATGGTGTGAGGCCGCTGTAGCATCCCGGATGGGGAATGGAGAAGGTGGCTTGAGCAGGGAGGTGGCCGTGGCAGTGGCCGGAGTGGTGGATTTTGGTGATATTTTGGCAGGAGAGATGACTGGATGTGTGGGTGGACCGGATGTGGGAGGTGAGGGGAAGAGATGGGGGCGTGTCGCCCACTTGCCAGGGACTCAGGGCACAGGAGGCTTTGCCTGTAACTGATCACTGAGCATCCCAGGGAGCAGCACCTGGGCCAGAAAAAGCCCGCGTGCAAAGCAGTCCACGGTGGCCCAGTCAGGGCTGCCAGCTCTGGCTGCGCTGAAGGAGGGTGTTCTCCCGGCCCTACCCTGTGATGGGGGTGGCTCTGCACAGGCTGTTGGAAAACGGGCCTCTGGGCCGCAGGCACTGTGCAGCGGGGGCTTGGGTTAGCTGAGCGTGGAGGCCGCCCCCAGTCCTGGCCTCCATCCTGGGCTTTGGCACCATTTGCCTCTGTGCCGGCTGCTTCAAGTGTCTGGTGCCATCTGCAGCCTTAACACACACACATGCACGCAGGACTCGCCGAGCTGCTCTGTTGAGGGGATGGGGTACACTGTACCCCACCTCCAGAAAGCCCCAGCAGTCTCAGTGCTCTCCAGCTTGTGATCTGCCACACCCAATAATAGGTTGAATGGGGGCCCCTAAGAAGATATGCCCACATCCTGACTCCCAGAACCGTGACTCTGACCTTATTTGGAAAAAAGGTCTCTGCAGATGTGAGTAGGGTAAGGATCTCAAGATGAGGTTGTCCTGGATTTAGGGTGGTCACATGACTGGCGTCCTCACGAAAAGAGAAGACCCGGACTCACATATGAGAGGCCATGTATGACGGAGGCAGAGATTGGAGTGCTGCAGCCATGAGCCAGGGATGCATGGAGCCCCCAGAAGCTGGAAGAGGCAAGGGAGGATCCTCCCCTAGGGCATCCAGAGGGAATGTGGCCCTGCCGACACCTCGATTTTGGATGTCTGGCCTCCCGAGCTGTGCAAAAATGAATTTGTGTTGTTTTATGCACCACCACCCCCCTTTGGTGGTCATTTGTGATGGCATCCCCGGGACACTCTCCCCTGGGCTGAGACAGAGCCTGCAGAGTCCAAGTACCATGCGGAACCCGCTTCTGGGCGGTGGGCCTGAGGGTTGTCTGCAGATGTGCACATCTGTCCTTCTCTGGCAGGTCATGTTCCCCTTGAGGCCTTGAGTGGACCCGTCACACACCCATTGTCAGGAACTGGGGACTCTCGCTCTGTACTGGGCCTGGTGGTGATGGTGAACAAGCCTGAGAAACAGCAGCTAGAGCAAAGGCCCTGGGGCAGGAGGGGGCATCTTGTCAGGAGCTGACCAAGAGTATGGTCACAGTGTGGTCAGGGGTAAAGTCTGTCCTTTGCACTCTCGGTCACGCCCCCTGCTGGGCACCGTGTGGCTTTCACTCAACCCCATTCTTGTTGCTCAGCCCCTCCCCTCCCGGAGGGAGCTGAGGCCCAGTGCTGCATCCCGGCTGGGAAGAGGCAGAACTGACGTTTAGCTCTGGGATGAGCACACGCTCTGTGTCCGAAACAAGGAAGTAAGAACACAAACTAGAACATTCAGTAGCTCGCCAGAGCCTGCTTGGCCCCACGTGGGTCTTGGTTTTTCCGAAACGTGACTCAGTTTCTCCAACCACGCCCCTGTTTCTCCCATGACTTGGACCCTGGACTCCATACTTCCTGTCACTAATTGTCCTCGTCTTGGAGGCGGCAGCCTTGGGACACCATCACACACACCTTTGTGCAGTGCCCATGGCTCTTTTCCCATAAAAGCCATGGTCTGGATCAGGCTGGGTGCCGAAGTCTCTGTGGCTGGCACGGGACACGCTTCTGGGTTAATTGGTCCAGTTGTCATTTGGAAGGAGGCTTTCTTGGAGAGCCCTGGTTCTGTTCCCACAGGGGACTGCTGAGTGGCCCTGCCAGCCCAGGGTCCTGTGTAGAGAACCCTCCTAAAGCTCATGGCCAGCCCGGGAACCATGCGGAGTGACCTTTAAAAAAAGAAAAAAAGCCTTTAAAAAATTGATGTGAAATTCACGTAAAATGAACCATTTTAATACACATTTCGGTGGCATTTAGCACCTTCACAGTGTTGTACAACCATCACCTCTGTCTAGTTCCAGAACATTTCCATCACCCCAGAAGGAGATCCCGTCCCCATTAGCAGTCACTCCCTATCCTCCCCTCCCCCATCTCCTGGCAACCACTAATCTACTTTCTGTCTCTATGGATTGGCGTGTCTGGACATTTCATGTAAATGGGTCCATACAACATGTGGCCTTTTGTGTTTGACTTCTTTCACTCAGCATGATGTTTTTGAGGTTCATCCACTTTGTAGCATGTGTCAGTGTCATTCCTTTTTGTGGCCAAATAATATTCCGTTGTGTGGATGGACCACATTTAGTTTAACTGTTACCTGTTGATGGGTATGTGGCCTGTTTCCACTTTCTCACTGTCATGAATGGTGCTGCTGTGAACATGTGTGTGCAAGTATTTGCACAAGCCCCTGTTTTCACCTTGTGGGCACATGCCTGGGAGTGGAATTGCCGGGCATATTGGTTCACTAGGTGGTGGCCGGTGCTCAGGGTGTGTGGTGCTGGGGCCCACCTGCTCTGGGGAATCCAGGAGGGCTTCCTGGACCTGCAGTAGGTGTGGAACCAGGGGTGTCTGTGGCTGGGTGAGGGGTGGGTGTCACTGGCTTAGGGACAGGCATGGAAGCTGAGGGCTTAGTTCCGAGGCCGCCTTCTCATTTCCTTGACTGTGACCCACTGTTAGAAATTTGTGTTTCGTGACATAACAGCAGCCACCAACAAACATACAATTGAAACAGTTTTCTCCAAGGAGTCCAGCCCTCCCTGTGTGTGTGCAAAGTTGATATAATTGGTTCCCTTCCGTTTATTATAAAATGCCAGGGACCCACTGAATTGGTTTCATAACCCAGTAATCCAGGGCTCAGCCAGCTACACCTGCTTTTTGTAAATAAAGTTTTATTAGAACACAGCCACGCCCATTCATTTATGCCTTGTCTGTGGCAGTTGAGTCATTGCCACAGAGACCTGATGGCCTAAAGAGGTGGAGATATCTACCATCTGGCTCTTTACAGGAGTTTGCTGGCCCTGGGCCAATGGCTGTTACCCACAGTTTGAGCCCCACTGACCAAGAGCAACAAGGAAGGTTGGGAGGATGGTGGGCAGTGGTTCTGTCACTCTTGGGAGTCTCTGAACCACCTTGGAACTAAAGGATGCAGACTCTGGGCTCCCCCAAGATCCTGCTTCTGGAGGTCTGGGTGGGGACCTGAGTTCTGAGTGGGGATCTGAGGACCCTGCCATGTGGGCCTTGCTGGGAGGCCCGGACACCGGGGTCACCAGGGCTGTGCCAGGTGGAGGGATGGGGTTGGCCTCCGTCAGAGGGGTAAGTGGGCTGTCTGGCCCTTGATTGGTGGCCTGGTGGTAATTGTTGGTCCGTACCACCAGGGAGGGTTCTGCTGGCTCGGGGCAGAGTGCCAGGTGACTGTTGTCCATGCAGTGGGCCTTCTGGTCCTGCTCGGGGTTACTTAGGTTACTCTGGGTCAGAATTGGGCCGCTGCGGGTGTCCCGAAGGCTGAGTGCTGGGCCTCCTCTGCCGCTCTCGGCGCCGGGAGCTTCTGGTTTCAGCTTCTGGTACAGGCTCCCTTCCGTGCTGTTCCGTGAGACAGGGTACTGGCGCCTCAGGGGGTGGGATTCAGAGTCCTTGGTGCTGGCGATTTCTTTTTAAACAGGGACCCTCTGGAAAATGCCATGCGGATGTCAGGGGTGGGGTCTGGCCTGGGGAGAGACCGGCCCGAGTGCAGTGGTGGGCAAGTGTCAAAAATGGGTGCTACAAGGTGCTCACCCCAGCCGGTTCTGCCTCTGCGGGCATTTGGCAACATCTGGCGACATCTTGGGTTGTCATGACTTGGGGCGGTGGGTGTTCCTGGCGTCTGGTGAACGGAGACCAGGGATGCTGCTCGACACCCTGCAGTGTGCACAAGGCCCCTGATGTCGGTGGGTGCCGAGGCTGAGAAGCCCTGCTCCTGTGCTCCCCCGCGTGCCAGGATTGTGCAGGCGAGAAGGGGTCGGTAGAGGCCCCTGGTTCCTTGAGGTGCAGACCTTGAGCCTGGGGACATATCAACACCCCAGGCAGCTGATGGCATTCTCCCGGGTTTACTGAGGGGGAAACCACGACTCAGAGAGCAAATGTCACAGAACATTCGAGGTGGGAGAGTTGGGATTTGACCCCTTTAGACAGACCCAGGTCACCACACGTTTTCCCCTGTCTCATCTGGCTCTGGGAGTTGGCCAGCCGGTCGGGGTGGGGCAGAGCCTTCCAGGCTGCTGGAACCCTGTGCGTGGGGGGAAGGGCTTGAGGAGCATAGACTGCATGGGCAGAGGGCTGGGGAGGGAGGCGGGGCGGGTGATGGAGGGCCCTAGGCCAGGCCCTGTTTGTGGGCCATGGGGTGTCATGGAAGGTTCCAGCAGGATGGTGACGTGAGTGACACGAAGGTGCGGGAGTGGCAGGGGCCATGCTTCCTAGGGCCCAGGTGTGTGCACCCAGCAAGTGGTGGCGGTCACCCCGAGAAAGAGCCTGTTGCTTCCCCTGGTGCACAGATGAGAGACCAAGGCATGACAGGTCACGTGGTTTGCTGTGTGTGGAGGTGCTGGGATAGACCCTGTGTCTGAATCTGGGGCCCACATTTTTCTTGATGCAGCCATAAGGGACCCTGTTGGAGGCTGAGCTTCGATTCATGTACATCTGTTGATGATCATGGCGGTCATCCCTGGTGTTTTGCAAATCAGGCGTTCATTGTGTTCCTCCCTGTGCCTACCCCACCTGTGTGTCTCTCTCTGAGCCCCCTGCAGCAGGGAGGGGACTGTAGCACCTTGGGCTCGGCCACAGTGAGGACAGAGGGAAGGCCGATATGTGACATTTCAGAGGTAATAATGACAGGGTTTACTCAGAGGTGAACAGGAAGGAGAGCGAGGTGGGGGAACCAGTGAGAAAGGGGTGGGGATGGGAGAGTCTCACCTCATCTTGGAGCTTGTAGGATGGATTAGCCCCCCATTTCTGGCTGGGGCATCTCCGACCCCCTCTCCTCACCTCCCTCCCTCCACCATGTCCAGCCCTACCCCAGAGCAGAGGTGGGTGTGCCCTGCCCTGGCCAGGGGTGGCTCTGGTGCCGCTGGCCGGCTGGGGGGTCCAGGTGCGCAAACAAGGAAGCCACTGCTTGCCTCTCGGGCCAAGGATTCAGAGAGAGTCAATATTTATTATTTGCCAGATGGAAATGAGGCGCGGCCGGGGCTTCCTCCTCAGGGTTCTCAGATGGGCGTGGAGGGGAGAAAGTGCTTGGGGTGAGGGGGGTCCTGTAGCACCTGGTACCTAGCTTGGGACCATGCTGCTGGGCTTCTCCCTGCTTCCTCCTGAGTGAGTTTAGACCTGGGAGTCCCCTCTGGTCTCTTCTCCCTCTCCGTGAAGCGGGGGTCACAGTGGTGTCTGCCTCATAGGATTGTGGTGAGACATAGACGGGTTAACCCAGGTAGCGTGTCTGGAATGGGGGTCTCATGTAGATGCTTGCTGTGTGCTTGCTGCTGCTAGGATTCTGGAGGCGTGTGCACAGTGAACGTGCGGCGGTACTCAGCGGCACTGGGTGGGCAAATGGCAGGCATTCAGCAGGCACTCAGCTCCTGCTCAGCAGGTACACAGTATACCCAGCAGGTGCTCAGCAGACACAGAGTGAACCATCGGTGGGCGCACAGCAGGCATTCACCAGGCACACAGGGTGTACCCAGCAGGTGCTCAGCAGACACAGAGTGAACCATCGGTGGGCGCACAGCAGGCATTCAGCAGGCACACAGGGGGTACCCAGCAGGTGCTCAGCAGACTCAGAGTGAACCATCGGTGGGCGCACAGCAGGCATTCAGCAGGCACACAGGGGGTACCCAGCAGGTGCTCAGCAGACTCAGAGTGAACCATCGGTGGGCGCACAGCAGGCATTCAGCAGGCACACAGGGTGTACCCAGCAGGTGCTCAGCAGACACAGAGTGAACCATCGGTGGGCACACAGCAGGCATTCAGCAGGCACACAGGGTGTACCCAGCAGGTGCTCAGCAGGTACAGAGTGAACCATCGGTGGGTGCATAGCAGGCATTCAGCAGGCACAGAGTGGGTTTTCAACAGGCACTAAGCAGATACTGGACTGTGACCCCCCTGAGGGCAGGCCTATCTCTAGTTCATTTTAGAATCTTCTGGGTGCAGGTGTCCTCTAAAAGGGCCAGTTTCCCACCACACAGTCAGGCTTCTCCCCTTAAGTAGTGGGAATGTGGCGTGGGGTCCCGTTTTCCATCTGGGAATGTGTACCGGGTGCCAAGTGGCTACAGAGCCAGGTGGGTAGTAGGATCTTCCCAGAGCTACAGTTTTCGGAACAGTTTTAGGGAGAAACTTGGAGTTTGTATTGACTATGCAGGGGTCTGGAGTGGACTGGCAGACCCCTGTGGGCTCTGGAGGGTGGGCCTGGGGCAGCGTGGTGCCTGTTCGGCCCTGCAGGTACCCTGGGCTGGGGAACGTAGGAAGCACCGGGCCCCCCAATGAGGTCTCCCTGCAGTGGCCAGGGTTTGGACTGGAAGGTCTAGTCCTTCAGTCATTATTTATTGAGCACCTACTTTGTGCTGGGCCCTGGGGATACCTTGCAGAACAAGTGGGGAAACCATGCCAGCAGCCAGCTGGTCCCTGGCCCCAAAGTCATGGCTCTGAGAGAGTGAAATGGGATGGGAGTAGGGGGGCCCTTTGGTGGAGGTGGCGTTTGGGCTGAGCCCCGAGGCACAAGGGTGAGCCATGGGATTGGGGGATGTGAGGCCTGTTGTTGGGGAGAGCCTGGCCTGGCCAAACTCCGTGGGTGATGTGTCATGGGCCCCCGTGAGGGGTCAGAGTCTGATTCTGGGGTGGTGGGGTGCTCCAGAAAGGTTATGAGCAGGGCAGTGATGTGCAATGTAGGTTTAGCAAAGATCCCTCCAGCCACCATATGGGCACAGGCCTGGGAAGAGTGAGGGCAGGGGATGCAGGAGTCTGGGGTGGACTAGTCCCCTGGGAGGGGACCAGGGCAGGCATCCCCAAGGGGTGGTGGGTGCTGAGGGAATGAACGCTGACTCCTTACAGACCAGGACTTGCTGACTTGGCAGAAGTTCTTTCACCCAAGAATTGGGAATCTGATTCCCCAGGGTGGGGATGGGGGAGGTTTATATTAAATAGCTTTCACTTTATGCTCTGGTGGCCCCCATAATGAGAAAAGGCATTTCTGCAGCAGAGAAGAGACCTTGAGTCCTAATTTCGTATGTGAACTTCCTTCTCTGTCAGGTGGTCCCATCCTGACACCCCACGGGTCACGGGGGTTTCACCCCAAAGCCGGGGCACGGCATTCTATCCAGAGGGGTCAGTCTCTGCTGTGAAGGACAGATCTTTTCCCTTGTTGGCTGTTGAGCGTTTGAGCCTCTGTTCCTGGATCCAGCCTGGGAGCTCAGTGGCCCCTCCTGAGTTGCCCTGCTCCTGCAAGGATGCTCATGACAGGAGAAGCCCTGTGAGAGCTTTTGAGGGCTGCCCTTCCCTGCCAGCTGGGGTTGCGGGGACGTACCCTGCCACAGTTTTTTTTTTTTTCAGTAATAAAAGAAATTGTTTATGTCTCAAAACTTTGATGAGGATTGAAAACAGAAAACCCAAAGCACTTCCCTTTTCCTCCGTGCATCTGACAACAGCTCACCTGGGCGTGGAGGGTGGGTGGGTGCATGCCAGCTGGCCATTCGCCTGGAAATCTCAGGGAGGAAGTGTCAGCCCAGCCAGGCAGAGTGCCCAGGGCTGGCTCTGCAGGGCTGGCCAGTCCTCGGGCTGGGGATACGGGGCGGGGTGGAGTATGCCCCACAAAGACCGAGATCTGTCCGCCCTGCCGGAACGTCCAGGGGGCTGCTGTGTCCATACCCTGCCAGCTAAAGAGCCTCTCTCACATTGAGATCAAGTTCAGTAATCAAGTTCAGAAGAGACAAACTCCTGCGGCCCTCCTCCGTGGGTCCTTTTGTACCCGTGAGCATTGTGCTGTCTTGATCCCTTCTGTCCTCCCAAGCAGGAGGGCTTTGATAGCTGTAATTAGGATGGGAGCGGCTCATTAAATCATCACAGAATCAATGCACAGCCTCAGGAGTGATTTATGGGCCCAGCAGCCAAGGTGCCAAGGAGATGCTAATTTCATCCCTGCTGGCTCAGCAGATGCAGAGGGAGGAGCCCTGAGGGTCAGTAGCAGGGGCCTTCTGGGGGTCACTTGTGCCCAAGAGCCCACCCCATGGCGACGCCCCCACCCTGCAAGTCTAAGTGGCTATTATTGGGGCTCAAAGCCCTGCCTCTGCCGGCTTCCCCCAAATGACTCCTCCTCTTGTGCCTGTTTCCCATGTGTAGAGTTGTACAGATTAGATGACGTGCCCACCCTAAGTGCTTAGCCTCGTGCCGGGGGGCATCAGGGTGCCCCATGGGGCAGGGTCTTACACTTTGCACCCATGTGCCCTGGCTTGACATGTGACAGATGCCAAGAAACAGTTTAGGAATTGTCTGTTCAGTTTTATTTGGTGGGGGGGGGGTATTCATTTCTTTTCACTTTTTCTTTTGAGAGAGTTTTAGATTTAGTGAAAAGTTGTAAAGACAGTACAGTTTCCATAGCCTCTCACCATGAATGGCGTCACAGGACTAGGACAGCAGCATTGTCACAGGTCTATCAACTAGACTCCAGTCTGCATTTGGATTTCTCCAGATGTCCCTCAGTGACCTTTTTTGGGCCTAGGTTCTGTTCAGGCTCCCACGTTGCATTTAGTCGTTGGATCACCTCAGTCTCCTCCAATCCATGATGCTCAGGGTTTCCTCAATGTCCATGACCTTCACCTCTTGAAGAGAACTGCTCAGTCTTTTTGTGGAATGTCATTCAGGGCGGTTTGTCTGTTTTCTTGCCATTGGGTTACGGTGGTGTGTTTTTGGCAGGAATTCCATAGGAGCGAAATGCTAATTTTCTTTTTGTATTTTTCCTTTTTAAAAATTGTGGGAGGGAATTTCTTGGCGGTCCAGTGGTTAGGACTCAGCACTTACACTGCCCGGGCCCGGGTTTGATCCTTGGTCAGGGAACTAGGATCCCGCAAGTCGCGTGACGTGGCCAAATAAGTAAATAAGTAAAGTGGGAAAATATACGTAATGGTTTACCATCTTAACCATTTTTAAGTTCAGGGGCATTAAGTACATTCACACTGTGGTGCTACCGTCCCCACCATCCATCTCTGGAACTCTTTTCATCTTGCAAAACCGAAACTCTGTTCCCATATTAAACACCTTCTGTCTCTATGAATTGGACTACTCTAGGGACCTCATGTAAATGGATTGACTCATAATATTTGTCCTTTTGTGACTGGCTTATTTCACTTAGCATAATGTCCTCAAGGTTTGTCTGTGGTGTAGCATATGTCAGGATTTCCTTCCTTTTTAAGCTTGAATAATATTTCATTGGTGGATGGACTACATTTGTTTATCCATTTATTCTTCATTGGACACTTGGGTTGCTTCCACCTTTTGGCCATTGTGAATAATGCTGCTCTGAACATGGCTGTGCAAATATCAGTTCGAATCCCTGCTGCCATTTTTTTGGGGGGGTGTATACCCAAAAGTGGGATTGCTGAATCATGTGGCCATCCTGTGTTTAATTTTTTGAGGAACCTCCACACTGTTTTCCACAGCAGCTGCACATTCCCTCCAACAGTGCACAAAGGTTCCAATTTGTTCACATCCTCACCGGTACTTTTTATTTTATGGCTTTTTGATTATAGCCATCCTTGTGGATGTGAGGTGGTATCTCATTGTGGTTTTGATTTGCATTTCCCTAATGATTAGTCATGTTGAACATCTTTTCGTGCACATGTTGGCCATTTGTATATTTTCTTTGGAGAAATATCTATTTGGGTCCTTTGCCCATTTTATTTTTTTTTAAATGTAAGTTTCAAACATACAGCATTGTAGTTCAACATCTGTGTACACTGCAGAGTGATCACCAATCTGGTAACCACTAATCTATTCTCTGTATCGATGAGTTTTTATTTTATTTTGTTTGTTCTTTTTTTTTTTTTTTAGATTCCACATATGAGTGAAATCATATGGTATTTGTTTTTTTCCATCTGACTTATTTGACATAGCATAACACTCTCATATCCATTTATGTTGTCTCAAATGGCAGGACTTCATTCTTTTTTTATGGCTGAGTTGTAGTGTGTGTGTGTGTGTGTGTGTGTGTGTGTGTGTGTATAAATACATATATATAAAACATTTTCTTTATCCATTCATCCATCAATGGGTACTTAGTTCGTTCCCATATCTTGGCTATTGTAAATAGTGTGGAAATGAACATAAGGGTGCATATATCTTTTCTAATTAGTTTTTTTGTGTTACTTTGCCCATTTTTGAATTGAGTTGTTTTTTGCTGTTGAGGTTTAGGAGTTCCATATATATCCTGGATGTTAATCCCTTATCAGATACATGATTTGCAAATATTTTCTCACGTTCCATGGGAATGGGGCCTTTTCACTCTGTTGATGGTGTCCTTTGATACACAAATGTTTTCAATTTTGACAAAGTCCAATTTATATATATTTTTCTTTTGTTGACTGTCTTTTTGGTGTCACAGCCAAGAAGTCATTGCCAAATCTAATGTTTTGAAGCTTTTCCTCTGTTTTCTTCTGAGCGTCTATAGTTTTAGTTACATAGTTAAAGTTTTATAGTTTTGGCTTTAGGTCTGGATCCATGTTGAGTTAATTTCTATATATGGTATAAGGTATTGGTTTAGCCTCAGTCTTTTGCATGTGGAGATCCAGTTTTCCCAGCACCATTTGTTGAAAAGAGTGTCCTTTCCTTTTTGAATGGTCTTGGCACCCTTGTCAAAAATCATTTGACCATATATGTGAGAGTTTATTTCTGGGCTCTGTATTCTATTCCGTTGGTGTTATATGTCTTTATGTCAATACCACACTCTCTTGGTTGCTGTAGTTTTGTGGTAAGTTTAGAGATCGGGAAGCATGAGTCCTCCAACTTTGTTCTTCTTTTTAAAGATGGTCTTGGCTATTTGGGATCCCTTGAGATTCCATATGAACTTTACAGTGGATTTTTCTATTTCTGCCAAAAATGTTGTTGGGATTTTTTTTTTTTTTTTTTTTTTTTTTGGCCACGCTGTGCGGCATGCAGGATCTCACCCCAACCAGGGATCGAAACCTGTGCCCCCTGCAGTGGGAGCGCAGAGTCTTAACCACTGGACTGCCAGGGAAGCCCCTGTTGTTGGGATTTTGATAGGGATTGCATTGTCTCTGTAGGTTGCTTTGGGTATTGTTGCCATCCTAACAGTATGAAGTTCCGCTCCTCTCCTGCCAGCTGTGTGACCCTGGGAAAACACATAACTGGCCCCTGTCAGTTTTCCCATCACCGCTCCTAAGATGTTCTGTAGAGGGGTTTAACCATCTCCGTGTGTGAACAACCCTTAGGACTGTACCTGCACACAGTTGGTGCCCTGTGGAGGGAATCACATCTGCTGACTGCCCTGAGGAGCTATTGACTTAGAGGGGAGAAGAGGTTACTGGAGGGTGGGGCCAAGCTGGAAGGGCTGCCTGGAGGCGGAGAGCTCTGTGGTGGGACAGGAGGTGGGTAGGGAGCGACAGAGGAGAAGGAACAGCATGTCCTGAGGCACAGAGACCTGGCAGGGGTTTGTCTGGGGCACGACTGTGGGGCGAGGGGAATCCGGGGGCTCAGGAGCTGTGCAGGAGAGGTGACCACCAGGCCGGCCGCGGCGGGGAGGCCCGAGGGAAGAACGGGGCCACCCCCGGGTTTCTGGCTGCCGCATGGGGAAGATCACGGTGTCATCTGCCAGGGCCAGGAGGAGCGGGGGTGTGGAGTGGAGGACTTGGGCGGACAAGAGCCTCGTGAGGGGCTGCTGAGATGGAGGAGGTTCCTGTGAGCATGATGGAGAGCGTTCCGAGCACAGGGCCAGGTGGCACACACTGGAGTTGTTGGCTGACTTGGCATCCGGGGCTGCCCTAGAAGGGGTGACACGTGAGAAGCAGAGGGCTGAGTCCTTAAGAGAGCCGTGTTGGAGGGAGCTGGGAGGGGACCACAGGGCGGAGGCTGGGAGAGGAGCGAAGTAATGGGGAGAGAGGGGGTTTTCCTCACAAGGGTAGCCACGGGCACCAGGCTGGAGAGGCACCCCTGGTCGACAAAGGCCTGACCAGCAGTGCCTGCTCTGAGCCTTCATGGTGCTTGGAGGTGCAGGGCTACAGCTGCGTCTGGAGCAGAGGGTGCCCGATGGGGCATGGGGGGAGCCATGTTGGGCCCTGTGGTGCCCTGAGTGAGGTTCGCCTGGGGGCGCGGGCGAGGGTGCACCTGGCAGAGGGCACAGCAGCTGCAGAGGCTTGGCGTGGCAGGGTGGGGGTTGCCTGTGAGAAGGTGGGGACCAAGGGCACAGGATCCTGAGAGCGCCTGTCCTGGCCTTACGCTCCTGCAGGCATGTGGAACTTCATCCTGAGGGTGGTGGCAGGAAGCCTGCAGTGAGGGGCAGAGCCGCTGGAGCAGGGGAGCAGACCCTGCCTTGGGGTCTGGATGAGAAGGAGGGAGACATTAGGAGGAAGGCTGGCCAGCACCTGCATGGGGACAAGAGAGGGACAGATAGAGCCTGCGGACCAGCCAGGGGTCATGGATGATAATTGGGGTGAGCCGGTGTGCTTGTCAACACCCTCCTGGGACCTGCTGGAAAGCTGGAAGTGCACCCAGGGGTGCCGCCTGGGAGCGCTTGGTCCCTGGGACAGGTGAGTCTCCAGGTCCCGTCTGCCCTGGGTGGTTTTCCTTGTGCCTGCACAGCCACTCATCTGTCCAGGTGTCTTATTGGGCCCCATCCTGGAAGGTGGCTGAGTTCAGGGGCCTAATCTCCACCTGCCCTGTGCCCTGCCTGCCGTGGATGGGCCGTCTGCTCCCCCATCGCCAGCGTGACACTGGCTCCTCTGTCCGCCTCCTCCAAGCATGGGAACTCTGTGCGAGGGAAGGCAGCCTAGGTCACTGGCTTTAATTCTTCTCGTAGCTTCTCATCACACTCAGAGTGAGATCCTGTGAGGCTCTGCGCCCTCCTCCCCCTAGCTCCTTGCTCGCTCATGGGTGGCCTGGCCTGCCCCCATGTCCCCCTCCACCTGTCATGCTCACTCTGACCCCAGGGCCTTTGCACTCACTGGGCCACCTGCCTGGAGTGCTCTTCCCAGCTCTAGAGTCAGCTCCTTTGCCACCTGCTCCCCCACCCCCGACCCCCTTTCCTGCTTGTTTTCTGCACAGCCCCTCTCACTCAGAAATCCTCAGCCTCCACCCAGCCCAGAACCTGGAGCGCCCCAGGACCTCTTTATGCTGGTGGGTAAGCACGTGAGCCACAGAGCTTGTCCCCGGCCCTGCTGGCTTCCCTGCCAGCCTCCTTTCCAGCACCCTCAGGTGACTGGCTCCCCGTGTCTCCAACTGCCTGCTCGGGCCTCCTGTCCTGCTGGCCCCAGGCAATGCCTAGTGGACCCTCCCTGGAGGGCACTAGCCCCGCCGGCTGGGCCAGACATACAGGGTTTTCTGGGATGGCTGGAGGGTGAAGACAGGAGCCAGTGAGGGTGGCAGGGCTCCTGGGCTGTGTTGAGCGGTTCCCTCAGGTAGGGGCTCTCCCCAAGGAACCCCTGGCTCTTGAGCCGGCCTGGGCCTGGGCCTGGGCCTGACGCTGACCCCTTGCCTTTGCTTCTGTCCCCTCCCCAGGGCTTTGCAGACCTCTTGGTGTCCACTCTGGCTGGGGCCGCTCATGGTTAAATGCTGGACAGGCAGCAGTGGATTTCTTTGGGGTTTGGCTCAGGGTGAGACCTGCATTCTGGGCCTCGCTTGGCCCACACGCAACGTCCTAGCTCTGTACCTTCTTGTCCCACTTGGCCTGCTTCTGGGGGTGGGGTGGGGGCTTCCTCCCTCCAGGCCTTGGGTCGGTCCACACAGCTGCTGAGCTGGAGGGAGCGGCAGCGGGGACAAGCTGGGCTTGGCAGCCCTGGGTCTGCAGCCAGCTGGGCGACCTCAGGCCTGCCGGCCCTCTTGGAACCCAGACTTGCACATGGGGTGTGAGGGGACCTGTGCAGCCCTCTTGTCTCAGTGCGGGGAATGTGGCCCCGCTCTGGCTGATAATAAATCACGAGCCAGGAATCCAGGCCCCAAGTTGTTGGCACTTTTAGTGTTACAGGAGGAGCCAGCAATTCTGATGTTTAAGTTAATTTCAAAAAAAATTTAGAAGTTGGCCACTAGTTTGCATTTTTCAAAATGCTTCTTAGACCTCAAGAAGGCCACAGCTGCGGCCTCGGTGCTCCTGCCTGCCAGATCACAGGCTCTGACGTGGACCGATGGACCCCAAGGCGCTGTGGGTTGGCAGTGCGTGGGCGGCTGTGCCCCTCCTGGGGTGGGTGCCTGGCAGGTTGACCCTGGGCTGCCTCAAGAGGGGATGTGCCGTGGCCAGGAAGCCACGTGGCAGTCTGTGTCCCTCTTCTGCGTACGCATGTGGGGCCATGGTGGCTTCCCAGTTAGATGACACTGCTCTGAGGGCAGGGACGCGGTCCTTGGTGACCATCCCCCACCCACGCCATTGTCTTGTGGGCGGGGGCTCGGGACAGGTCGCTCTGGGTCTCACCCACCGCTCACCTCCATGCCGACATACACTTCGCGCTTGGCCAGAATCTTGGGAATGCTTTTCATTTCTCTTACATATTCTCTTACATGTTTTATTGTGGTAAAAGTCACATAACATAAAATTTACCATTTCAAAGTACACAGTTCAGTGGTATTTAGCACATTCACAATGTTGTTCAACCATCACCTCTATCTAGTTCCAGAACGTTTCCATCACCCCCAAAGGAGACCCGTCCCCATGAGCAGTCACTCCCCAACTCCCTCCTTCCCCTCATGCCCCGGCAGCCACTAGTCTGCTTTCTGTTTCTATGGATTTGCCTCTTCTGGACATTTCATATAAATGGGATCACACATTATGTGGCCTTTTGTCTCTGGCTTCTGTCATGTTTTCTTTTTTAATTTATTTTTTACTGAGGTAACATTGGTTTATAACACTATATAAGTTTAATGTGTACAACATTATGTTTCTACTTCTGCGTTCCCTACAGTGTGCTCACTGTGAAAAATTTAGTTACCATCCGACAGTTGATCCTCTTTACCCATTCCACCCTCTCCGCCCCCCGACTCCTTCCCCTCTGGTAACCACGACTCTGTTCTCTGTATCTACATGTTTGTTTTTGTTTTATTTGGTTATTTACTTATTTATTTACTATTTCACATACAAGTGAAATCACAGGGTATTTGTCTTTCTCCATCTGACTTATTTCCCTTAGCCTAATATCCTCAGGTTCCATCCATGTTGTTGCAAATGACAAAATGTCATTCTTTTTTATGGCCGAGTAGTATTCTGTTGTATACAAGCACTACCTCTTTTTTTGTTTTTTAAGAGGGGACTTTTTAAAAATTTTAATTTATTTTAAACCAAACAAAGCTTTTTAAAACAATTAATTAATTAATTATTTTTTGGCTTCATTGGGTCTTCGTTGCTGCGCGTGGGCTTTCTTTAGCTGCAGCAAGTGGGGCTACTCTTCGCTGCGGTGCGTGGGCTTCTCATTGCGGTGGCTTCTCTTGTTGCGGGGCACGGGCTGTAGGAGCGTGGGCTTCAGTGGTTGTGGCATGTGGGCTCAGTAGTTGTGGCACACGGGCTTAGTTACTCCGCGGCATGTGGGATCTTCCCAGGCCAGGGCTCGAAGCCATGTCCCCAGCATTGGCAGGCGGATTCTTTTTCTTTTTTTTTAAATTTATTTATTTTAATTTATTTATTATTTTTGGTTGCGTTGGGTCTCCGTTGCTGCGTGTGGGCTTTCTCTAGTTGCGGCGAGCTGGGGCTACTCTTTGTTGCGGTGCACGGGCTTCTCATTGTGGTGGCTTCTCTTGTTGCGGAGCACGGGCTCTAGGCACACAGGCTTCAGTAGATGCAGCACGTGGGCTCAGTAGTTGTGGCTTGTGGACTCTAGAGCGCAGGCTCAGTAGTTGTGGTGCACGGGCTCAGCTGCTCCACGGCATGTGCGATCTTCCCAGACCAGGGCTCTAACCCGTGTCCCCTGCATTGGCAGGTGGATTCTTAACCACTGTGCCACCAGGGAAGCCCTCTATTCTTAATTTTTTTTAGGAACCTCCATACTGTTTTCCATAGTGGCTGCACCAACTTAACATTCCCACCAACAGTGCACGAGGGTTCCCTTTTGCCCATGTCCTCACCAACACTTGTTATTTCTTGCCTTTTTGATAATAACCATTCTAACAGGCGTGAGTTGATATCTCATTGTGGTTTTGCATTTCCCTAATAATTAGTGATGCTGAACATCTTTTCATGGCCTGTTGGTCATCTGTGTGTCTTCTTTGGAGAACTGTCTATTCTGCTCCCCTGCCCATTTTTAAATTGGGTTTTTTGTTGTTGTTGTTGAGCTATATGAGTTCTTTATATATTTTGGATGTTAACCCCTTATCAGATATATGTTTTGCAAATATCTTCTCCCATCGGCGGGTCGTCTTTTCATTTTGTGGATGGTTTCCTTTGCTGTGCGGAAGCTTTTTAGTTTCCTGTAGTCCCTTTTGTTAATTTTTGCTTCTGTTTTCCTTGCCTATCTAGAGACATACTAGAAAAATATTTCTAAGACTGATGTCACAGAGTGTACTGCCTGTATTTTCTTCCAGTAATTTTATGGTTTCAGGTCTTACAGTCTTTAATCCTTTTTGAGTTGATTTTTGTGTATGGTGTGAGTTGGTGGTCTAGTTTCATTTTTTTGCACGTGGCTGTCCAGTTTTCCCAGCACCATTTATGGAAGAGACTATCCTTTCTCTGTTGTATGTTCTTTACTCCTTTGTCGTAAATTATTCATTCATACATGTGAGGGTTTAATTCTGGGCTCTCAATTCTGTTCCATTGTACTTTGTAGCTGTTTTTCTGCCAGTACCATAGCATGACGTTTTCGAGGTTCATCCATGTTGCAGCATGTATCAGTGCTTCATCCCTTTTTATGGCTGAGTAATATTCTATTGTATGGATGGATCGAGTTTGCTTATCCATTCATTAGTCAGTGGACGTGGGTGTTGTTTCCACCTTTTGGTGATTGTGACTTGTGCTGCTATGAACATGGTTGTACAGGTTTCTGTTTGAACACCTGAGCTCTGTTCTTTGGGTCTGTAACCTAGGAGTGGAATTGCTGGGTCATGTGGTAATTCTGTGTTTCACTTTTCGAGGACCCACCAGACCATCTTCCAAGAGCCAGCTGGTTTTGCAAACCACCCTTGCCATGTTCTGTGTTGCATCCCAGCTTGGGAGCTGGGGCTTTGTGCCCATTTACTGGTCCTTCATCTCCCCTCCCCACTCACTCCCAATTTTATTGGGATTGTCTTATTTTATATTGTGGAGGTTTGAGTTGTTTGCACACAGTCCTGTAACCGTGAGGCTCACCGCTGGTTGCTTCTAGCTCAATGTCTGGGGGCTCGATTCAGGCTGGGATTCCTGCCCTGGTCCATCTGGAATGTTCCATTTATATGCGAAGACGTGAAGGCATAGGGATGTTGCATAACACGCCCAGACACAGAGCCCCTGGGTGTAGGCCAGAGCAGGGAACCCCTTTGTGCACACCTAACTGCATGCCCAAGGAGGTGCCCCTGGATGCCTGTGCAGTGGCTGCCAGCAAGTCCCCCGCCTTGCTGTGCCCTGTACCCACACAGTCCACTCCCTGTCCTGGAGGCTTGGCCTGCGAGTGTGGAAACCCACCCTGAAAATAGCAGCCACGTGCCTCCTGTGGGCAGCCTGTGCTGGACTCCTTCCCTCACTCCCAGGCCCACCCAGAGGCAGCAGAGTGGCAGTGCTCACTGGGGCCCATGCAGTCCCCCCACTGGCCTCCAGTGTGACACCAGGCAAATGACACACACCCAGGAAGACTGAGGAGCAGGGGGTCAAGGGTGCTCCAGAAATCACTGGGAATCATATTGGCTCTATTTCTAGGAAGATGGCATTGTGCGTGTACAGACACAGTGGGGTCTGGGCAGCTCACAGTATGGACCTGGCACATATTTGCAGAAAAACTGATGCTCTCTGAACAAACAGGAATAGCCTCCCATCCACTGGTCATGTTACTGCTGGTAGGCCTGTACCACGCTCACCAGAAGGGTCTCTGCAGAGCTTTTGTATTTCAGGATGGTGGGTTAGGGATTGGGATGTTATTCCCACATCTGGAGGGGTGGAGATGACCTCGGGGGCCTCCCCGCTCTGGCTGCGTCCTGTTGCCTGCACCTCCATGCTTCCCTCAGCACCTTTCCAGGGCCCTTCCTGCTTCCCCTGGGCTCTGGTGCCACTGCACCCAGCTGGATGGCGATTTTGGGGAGGGCCCCCTGAGAGTCTTCAGGGACAGTTCAAGCACGGTGTTTATTAGTTTCCTGGGGCTGCCACAACAAATGACCACAAACCTAGTCGCTTAAAACAACAAGAATTTATTGTTTCATAGTTCTGGAGGCCAGAAGTCCAAAATCAAGATGCTGCCAGGGTTGGTTCCTTCTTTGGGCTCTAGAGGAGGATCCTTCTTTGCCTCTTCAGCTTCTGGGGGTGTCTCTGAGAGATGCACTTCCGGGTGGGAGGGGTGTGAACGTGTGCACCAGTGAGTGAGCACACGTACGTGTGGATGGGTGTGCACACACGAGTGTGTGGGTGTGTGCGTGCGTGTGTGCATTCAGTACTGGGTGTGTGTGAACACATTCGTGTGAGTGTGTGTGCCCAGACATGCATGCCTGCCTCTGCACACACGTGTGAGCGAGGTGTGTGCGTGTCTCGCCCGTGATGTCTGTGCAGCCTCTCTGTGAGGATGGCGGGCGCTGGGTTGGAAGTCAGAATTTGGCGAGCTTCTAGGGAATCCTGACAAGCGTGAGACGGGGGCTGAGAAGAGGCTGCTAGATTGGGGTGTCAGGGTCCAAGTGGACTTCAGTCAGGAGCCACGGGGAGAGCTCCTCCCCCTTATCGGTCTCTGGGCGGTGGCCCTTGGGGTCAAGTGTGCCCTGGAGCCCGGCTCCGTCTTCTCGGCGGCCCGGAGGATCGGGGTTGCCAGCCCACACTGCTTGCCGGGGTGGATTCACTGCGGGCTGGCACAGCCCAGTGGCCAGGTCCTCCCCTCTTCATCGGCAGCCCCACTTGACCCCAGGGGGCTCGGAGGCCTGCAGATGCTGCTCCCATCCTCCCGGGCCCAGGGGAGGAGGCAGGCCCGAGTGCTGGGCAGGGAGCAGATCAGGGCATCTCGGAGGAGGGGGCTTGGCATGGGACCCCCAGGTCGGGATGCAGCTGTTCCCAGAACTGGGGGGAGCGTGGGCAGGAGGAGGGGACGCACAGACAGAGGTTCTGCAGGGAGAGGGACTCGACCACCTCGGGGCCGAGTGACGGGGCAGGGGGGCAAGGGAGAAGATGGCAGCCAGCCCCCCAGGGTTGGGTTCGATTTTCACTGATTGATTATTGAGGTGAATTTCATGTAATAAAAGTAACCATTTAAAGAGAACAGTTCAATGGCATTTAGTATATTTACAGTGTTGTGTGACCACCACCACTATGTAGTTCCAAAATATTCCCACCCCGCCCCCGCCAAGAGGAAACCCCAGGTCCGTGAGCAGTCACTCCCCACCCCCTCCCCCAGCCCCTGGCGACCACTAATCTGCTGTCTGTCTCTGTGGCTTTACTTGTTCTGGACATTTCACTTAAATGGAGTCATACAGCATGTGGCCTTTGCTGTCTGGCCGCTTTCAGTCGGCATGATGTTTTCGAGGCTCACCTGCATTGTAGCGTGTGTCAGTGCTTTGTTCCTTTTATGGCTGAGTGATGTTCCATTGTGTGAATGGACCATGTTTTGTTTATCCATTTTCCCATCAATGGCCACTTGGGTTGTCTCCACCTTTTTGGCTGCTGTGAACACGCGTGTGCAAGTGTCAGCGTGGACGTAGGTCTTCATTTCACTGAGGCACGTACCAAGGAGTGGAACCGCTACATCCCGAGGTAACTCTTTTTAACTTGTTCAGGAACTGCCAAAGTGGGGTTGGCTTTGATTTTAAATAGGATAGCAACCTACTGGTGTGTTTAAAACAGGAGCGTGACACAATTTGAACTTAATTAAAGAAGGAAAGAAAGGCTTTCCTGGCAGCGGTGTGCGGAGACGGCTTCGGGCAGGGGGATCGGGGAGGAGGTTGTGCAGGCATCCTGGTGCAAGGTGACCCAGGCTGGGAATGTGGACGGGGCACACAGGGGCCCTGGAGGGGGAGCCACTGGGACTTGCTCACAGAAACAAGGGGAAGAGGGAAAGGGGAAGCCGTGGGATGCTCCCCTGCCTGCCCCCGCCTCTTCGGCCCTGCACTCAGGCCCTCTCCAGCCCGGCCCCGCCCCCTCGCTGGCCTCACCTTCTCATGGTCTCCTTGCCATGTGACCCTGCCCAGCTGCTTGTCCCCACAAGCCCTTGGCATTCACCTTTCTTAGCCCGTGTCTTTGCTTTCTTTTCCTTGGGTGGGGGGTGGGGGGCGTGGCCCTGGGCTGGTG
Source organism: Lipotes vexillifer (assembly GCF_000442215.2). Lineage (NCBI taxonomy): Eukaryota > Metazoa > Chordata > Mammalia > Artiodactyla > Lipotidae > Lipotes > Lipotes vexillifer. The sequence continues at coordinate 3,434,821 of NW_006788006.1, forward strand.
ACAGTTCCTGGGACATGTCCACTGGACACGACAATTCCGAGTGGGGCCCGCCCTGCCAGGCCAACTGTGGTCTGAGGGCAGTGAGGCAGCCCTAGGGCTGACCCTGCCCATCCCCATGCCCGGAGCAGGTGCCACCCAGGGCCCCGCTGGGGGCTGGCAGTCTTAGGGGCTCAGGCAGGGCTGTGAGAGCGCCTGAGGGGCACAGGGTGGGCCTGGGCAGGCCCGGGATCCTGCCTCCCAGACCACAAAACAGCGTGCAGTGTTAATATGTAACTCCAGAGTTGTGCTATGTCTGAAAAATGGAACATAAAAGCTATTTTGGGCCCGTGGTAATGAGGGCATCTCGCTTTTGTCTTATCTTCCCATGGCCCCTTCCATCCTAGGGGGAGGCAGCATTGAAGGAGCCACTCGCGAGAGGTGGTTTCAACCCAGAACCTGAGTTCTGTGTGGAGGCCATTTTTAAAAGTCACTTGTTTGGCATTGGCCCGAAGCAGCTGCTGGCAGACTGCCCCGCGGCGCCGGGGATCCCGGAGGCCGGCAGGTGCTGACCCCTACGGTGTGCAGAAGGCTGTGCTCCTTGCTGCATCTGGCACCTGTCAGAAACTCAGTCTGATGTTTTCAAGGCGGGCCGGGCAGAGGGAGGCGCAGGACCCATCACGGCCCGTCTGAGTCCGGCTCCCTCTCCATGCCGGGGCCGAGGGGCTGCTTGCTGGGAGGCAGCCCCGGTTACCAGTGGCCGGCATCCCAGCTGGTGGTTTGTGTTCTCCAGTTGGTGATGAGATTTAAAATTAAACTGCAGAGGGTCCATTCTTTCGGCTGTAAACAGAGACACGTGCTCACACGTTCCAGAAGCGGTGTGTATTCGGAGTAAAGGTGGAGAAACTATGAGTTTCAGAGTCCCCCGCCTCTCCCTGTGTACAGCACGCGCGCACGTGTAAGTCCTCAGGCCCGTCTTGGTGTCCTGTGGCTGCTGTAACAAATGACCATGAACTGGGTGACTTAACAGCAGAAATACATCTCCTCTCATGGTTCTGGAGGCCAGAAGTCCCAAGCAAGGTGTGGCAGGGCTGTGCTCCTTCCGAAGGCTCTAGGGGAGGATCCCTCCTGGCCTCTTCCAGCTTCTGGTACCTCCAGATGTTCCTTGTATTGTGGCCGCATCATCCCAGTCTCTGCCTCTGTCTCCACGTGGCCTTCTCCCTTGTGTGTCTGTGTCGCTTCTCATCTTCTAAAGACACCAGTCATTGGACTGGGGCCCACCCTACCACGGTACGACCTCGCTTTAACTAATGATATCTGCAAAGACACCGTCTCCAAATAAGGTCAGATTCCCAGGTACTGGAGGTTAGGACATGGATGTATATTTTCGGGGGACACAATTCAACCCACAACAAACCCTCCACCAAGCAGGTCCACTGGCCCTCAGTGAGGCCCCAGCTACCCGAGAGGTGCAGTGACTTGCCCTGCCTTCACTCAAGCACATGGGGGCGCAGCCTAGTATGAGTGGGGTCTTCACTGGGCACAGAGCCGGGGGTTTGTGGACGTGCACTGCGGGCCCCTGGTGTCCCTGCCTAGGCTCGCTGCATCCCAGGCACCCCACAGTGCTTCCCTGTGAGAATCATTGCGACCCCTCCTCCATCCGGCAGGGGAGGCACTCCCAGCCCCATGCTGCAGATGAGAAAATTGAGGCCAAGAGGTTACAGATTTGCCTGTGGTCCCGTGGCTGGAGAGCAGCAGTCCAGGGGTTTGGGGAGTGAGGGGGTGGGCACAGACACAGGCTGTCAGCCTTACAGCAACCCTGGTGGAGTAGGTTGAATGGTGTCCCCCAAACATGTATGTCCAAGTCCTAACCCCTGGAACATGTGACTGTGACCTTTGGAAAAAGGGTCTTTGGAGGTGTGACTAAGTCAAAGATCTTGAGATGAGATTGTCCTGGAGTTGGGTGGGCCCTGAATCCAGTGATTGGTGTCCTTCTACGAAGGCCGTGTGAGGGTAGAAGCAGAGATTGGCGTGATGGAGCCATAAGGCAAGGAACACCAAGGATTACCAGCAGCCACCAATTTTTAAATTGAGGTGAAACTCACATAACATAGAATCCACCATTTTTAAGTGAATAATTCAGTGACATTTAGTGCATTCACAGTGTTGGACAACGGTCATGTCTGTCTAGCTCCGGAACATTTTATCATCCCCAAGGGAAACCCCGTCCCCATTAGCAGTCACTCCCTACACCCCGCCCTGCAGCCCCTGGTGACTCCTAATCTGCTGTCTCTGTGGATTTACCTGTTCTGAACATTTCATGTAAGTGGAATCCTACACTGTGTGGCCTTTTGTGTCTGGCTTCTTTCACTCAGCCTGATGTTTTCGAGGTTCATCCACGTCGTATCCTGTGTCAGTGCTTCTTTCCTTTTTATGACTGAGTAATATTCCATGGTGTAGCCGGACCACATTTTTTCTACCCCTTCGTCCGTTTAGTTGTTTCCGCCTTTTGGCAGTTGTGAACAGTCCATCCACGGTTTGTAAATGTGTTTACATAGGACCTTCAGTCTCCCCACTTCTGTCTCTGTCCGCCGGTTCTAGCTGTGGGACTGTCCGACCTCTGGGGACATGTGGTGGCACCACCGTGAGGTTTAAAGTGTCAGAAGTTCATGCCTGGGCTTCCCTGGTGGCGCAGTGGTTGAGAGTCCGCCTGCCGATGCAGGGGACACGGGTTCATGCCCCGGTCCGGGAAGATCCCACATGCCGTGGAGCGGCTGGGCCCGTGAGCCATGGCCACTGAGCCTGCGCGTCCGGAGCCTGTGCTCCGC
>NW_006788006.1:3437761-3447365 GCF_000442215.2 Lipotes vexillifer
AAAAGTAGAGGCCCCGTTAAAGCAAAAAAAAAAAAAAAAAAAAGAAGTTCATGCCTGTGGTGGGTTTGGGGCAGTGTTTCCAGTAGTGGGCTTGGTACCTGCTGGACGGAGGACCTTGTGGGGAACTCTGGAAGGCCCGGGCATGTGCTTATCTGTTTGGTGTCTTTTGCCTCTGGGCCCTTTGTTTGGGGGCGGGGGGTGCCTAAGAGAGCCATGTGACCTGGATGCTCAGAGGGGCCTGTTAGTGAGAGGGGTGTGGGGCCCTGATGGAACTAGACGGTCCCCAAGTAGCCTCTGTCCCCTCAGAGGTCTTGGTGCTCTCAGAGCCCCCAGAAGGCAGGTCGTGAGTCAGTGCGTCAAGGGTGATGGCGTCCAGTGTCGCCCGGTGGGAAGCAAGGCAGTAATGTGGGTGCCCTGTTGGCCTCCTCAGGGCTCCGTTGTCCACTTTGCAAAGTGAGAGGCCAAGATGACTTAGCAGTGACAGCTATTAGGTCTTAGACTGAGGGAGTGGATATGTGGTATGTAGTTCTTTGTGCTTGCTGGAGTTCAACTTTGTTTTCAAGTTAAGAGAGAGAGGTAATAGGGCACCATCTGTGCGTGGGGGAGGGGTTCAGGGCCTGCCCACCAGCCTCAGCTTCCCCTGGGAAGGGGAGATGGCTGCATCTGTCCTAGCTTGGGCGATCTGTGGGTATGGGTGTCTTGGGGCTGCTGTAACAAGTACTACTGACTGGGGGGCTTCAAACAGCAGGAGTTTGTTCTCTCACAGCTTTGGAGGCCAGAAGTCTGAAATCAAGGTGTCAGCAGGGCCGTGGCTCCCTCTGAAAGTCTGGGAGAAGAGTCTTCCTCGCTCCTTCCGGCTTCTGGGGGCTCCCCCGTTCCTTAGTGTGTGACTGCATCACCTCAGTCTCTGCCTCATCTCCACGTGGCCTTCTCCCTGTGTGTGTCTCCTCTTCTGTCTCTTATAAGGACACTTGTCATTGGATTTAGGGCCCACCTGGATAACACAGGAAGATTTCTCCATCCCAAGATACTTTCCTTAATTACATCTGTAAAGACCCTCTTTCCAAATAAGGTCAAAGTCACAGGTTTCTGGGGTGAGGATGTGGACTTAAGTTTTTAGGGACATAAGTGAACCCACTGCATGTGCCTGAGCTGACCCACATCAGGTGCTTGGTCGGCACCTGGTGGGATGTGGGAAGGTGCCATTTAGGTCTTGCTGTCACCATCTTCGTTGCCCTTGTCAGTTAGGGGCTTCTGACCCTGTCGCCCACCCAGCCCTGCCTTGTGTCACCCCAGCACACCTGCTCTGTCCCTCCTACCTCCCATGCCCTTTCGGTGGGCCTGCCCGGAGCTGGGGATGCCTCTCTGCATCCCCCAGGTACACTGGGTGGACATCTGTGACTCACTGTCTGCATGTGAGATCACGCTCCCACCACTCCCCAAGCCCCTTGGCCTGAGTTGGGGGGGAGCCTCCTCTCTGACCTCTGACCTCTGCGGGGCCTCTGCACCTCAAGCAGCCTCCCCTTCCCCTGCTCCATGCAGCTGGGGCATCTCTCCCCATGGCCTCCAGGGAGCCCTCCGCCCTCACAAAACCCCTCACTGTCAGGATCATTGTGTTGGCCTGTTTTCCGGTTCATGTCAGTCTCTGGCCTGTGGAGGACGAACGTGGAGTGTTGGGTCCCCGCTTCAAGCCCAGGTGGCCCCAGTCACCCTGGTTATGCGATTTGCTGTGGCCCTTCCTTTGACCTGGAGTTCCTCCCATGTCCCATGGGGTATTTCTGGGGCTGCCGGCCACCCTGCAGCCTGCACACTTCAGCTCCTGTTCCCACTTGGGGTTGTCCCTGGAAAGGTGATAGCCCAGCCTTCTCCCGGGTCAGCCTGCACCTGCACGGACCAACCACAGAGATGGTCCAGAAATTGCAACAGAAGGTGGGTTCCCCATCATCCACCTCCAGCCCTGGGGGCAGGCGTGTGTCCCCTGCTCTTCTCTGGAGGATCCTGCCATGCAGCTCGGGCTTCTCGCTCTGCAGCTCTGCGACGCTGCAGGAACATCCTTGTGCATAAATCTGCCTTTTGGACCATCTTCCTCAAGAGAGCTTCCCAGAAGTGGGATTACAGGTCATAGGGCAGGAACATCGTTTAGGCTCCCAATGGATGCAGCCAAATGGCTCTGCAGACGCTGCTGGCCACCTGCCTCTCAGGGTCTGGGTCATTTCCTCTGTAGCTGACGTGTGCTGGGTGGGTCTGTGTGCCGACCTGGCTTCACCCCTCACCTCCTGGGTAACAGCAGAGGAAGTGAAGGAGAGAGCACGGCCCGGGAGGCCCAGGGGCTGCAGGAGCAGGGTTGGGGCTTGAGCTTTGAGGTGTTGCCATTATGGGATGGTTCTTAGTGTGGGACTCGAGGGGACACAGGATTGGGTGACTCTGATGGGTTGAAGAGTGTCCCCCCCTCCCCCAAGTTCATGTTTAACCAGAACCTGCGAACGGGACCTTATTTGGAAATAGGGTCTTTGCAGATCTCATCAAGTCACCGTGAGGTCATCCTGGAATAGGGTGCGCCCCGAATCCAGTGCCTGGGGTCCTTACAAGAAGACAGAACAGGGTCACATAGGGAGAAGGCCATGTGAAGACAGAGGCAGAGATCGGGGTGACACATCTACAAGCCCAGGAACGCCATGGACTGCCGAAAGCCACCCGCAGTCAGGAGAGAGGCCTGGGACAGATTCTCCCTCAGAGCCTTCTGAAGGGTCCAACCCTACTCACACCTTGATTTCAGACACCTGGTTTCCAGAACAGTGAGGGAATACATTCCTGTTTTTTAAGCCACCCAGTTTGTGATCATTTGTTACGGCAGCCCCAGGAAACTTGTATAGTGCCCCAGGGTGGGGGGTGGACACAGACGGCCCTGGGGTCAGGTTTCCTGCTCCCACAGCAGCACCCTTCCCGCCATGCCTCTCCACGTGGCGAGGCTGCCAGGGGTCGGGAGCGTGCACTGTCCTGAGCCACTGCCCCACTCTTTCTTTTCTTTTTGTTACTAGGCAAGGAACTTTATTAACCTGGTTCCAAACATTATTCCCAGGCTTCTCCAGCTTAATTAGCTACACAGAATGAATTGTGGGTAAGCAAAACTGGGAAAGAACTGCAGCGTCTAAGGGCTGTGGACTTAAACATATCAGAGATCTAGATCTTATCAGCTCCAGAAATCAAGTAACGTTAGAACACAGTCATAGTAGGAATGGGCAGCTCCAAGTAACTTCTTCAAGGCTGATCTGCTTTCAGAGTTCACTTGATTATTCTGTTGGCCTCACTCTTAGAAGCCCCTCTGGCCTCGAGCCCCCCAGCCCCGGGGCCTCCCCCAGAGCCTCCTGCTGGGCCCGGGCTGAGTAGCCCCCCCTGGAGGCCGGGAGAGCTTCCTGAGGTCACAGGTGAAACCTGGTGCGTTTGGCCATTTGGAAGGGGCCTCACTGTGTGCTAGGCTCGGCCGCCTGCCTTGGGGGAGGCTCAGCCACGCTGTGGGGACCTGCTGCCTAGACAGATGGGGTCGGGGCTGGCACTCGTGTGCAGGCCATCCTGTGCCTGTGGGGCAGTCGGCCTCCTCTCCCATGGATGCCAGGCTGTGGAACAGGGGAGCAGCATCTCCAGTTGGCTCTGCTGGCAGCACTGGGCTTTGCCTTTGGGCTTGCAAAGCATGGCTCCTCTGCTTCCCACTTGGGGCCCCTCACCCCTCTCTAGGACCTGTCAGGGCTTGTATAGGACAGGGGTAGGAGAGCAAACACTGGGCCCTCCTGGGCTGCTGCACACACCTTCCCCGCCGACTCCCACCCTCTGAACCTGACAGTGATGGGCTGTGGCCCTGCAGTCAGTATGTGGTGAAGGGGTTGGGGGCAGTCACGTTGCTGAGGCCCCTGCTCACTTGATCCCACCCCAGCCTGCTGGGATGCAGTGCCCAGGTGCAGGCCAGAGGGATGTGTGCAGCTCCAGCGGAGCTCTGTGCCCAGTAAGACCCCATGTCCCTGTTGTCCTACCTAGTGCAGCCCCCAGAACCTTGGGGTGGGATTGGCATAGTGTTGGGGAAGGGTGCCTTGAGGACCTTTCAGGGGCGTGTCTTGGGGGGGCCCTTCTGCAGCTCCCAGTGTGCCGAGACTGCCCCGCCTGGCAAGTCCACTGTGGTGTCACCAGCCCCTGGGTCTCCAGCCGGGCGTTCACTGCCTCCCTGTGCTGTCACGGACTGGGCACCTGTGCTTCCCTCCCCACCACTCTGCAGTAACTGCCCATCAGAGCTGGCCTGACCTTGTCTTCCCTCTCTTCCTGGGCTTCCACTTCTGCCCCTAATGTTCCCTCTGCCTAGACCCTTACTTCTTCACCCTGGAGTATGACCTTGAGGGTCGCCATCATCGGCCTTCCCCGATCATCCATGCTCAGGGTCCCCACCTCCGCCAAGCTTGGCTCTGAGCGGCCCTGCCTCCTCTCTGGGCGCCCAGAGTTAGTTTCCTAGGGCTCCTGTAGCAAAGTTCCTTAAGCTGGGAGGCTTAAAACAACAAAAGTCTCTCCTGGGCATATATCCAGAAAAGATGAAAACTCTAATTTGAAAAGATACCATGCACCCCAGTGTTCAAAGCAGCACTATTTACAATAGCCAAGATACGGAAGCAACCCATGTGCCCATAACAGATGACTGGATTAAGAAGATGTGGTATATTTATACAATGGAATACTACTCAGCCATAGAAAAGAATGAAATAATGCCATTTGCAGCAATGTGGATGGACCTAGAGATTATCATACTAAGTGAAGTAAGCCAGAGAAAGACAAATACCATATGACATCACTTATATGTGGAGTCTAAAAAAATAATACAAATGAATTTACAAAGCAGAAATAGACTCACAGATATAGAAAACAAACTTCTGGTTACCTGAGGGGAGGGGGAGGGGGAGGGATAAATTAGGAGTTTGGGATTAACAGATACGCACTACTATATATAAAATAGATAAACAGGGACTTCCCTGGTGGTGCAGTGGTTAAGAATCCGCCTGCCAATGCAGGGGACACAGGTTTGAGCCCTGGTCCAGGAAGATCCCACATGTTGCAGAGCAGCTAAGCCCGTGCGCCACAACTACTGAGCCCGTGAGCCACGACTACTGAGCCCGTGAGCCACAACTACTGAGCCCGCGTGCCGCAGCTACCGAAGCCCGCGCGCCGAGAGCCCGTGCTCCGCAGAGGCCACTGCAGTGAGAAGCCAGCGCACCTCGATGAAGAGTAGCCCCCGCTCGCCGCAACTAGAGAAAGCCCACACGCAGCAACCAAGACCCAACGCAGCCAAAAAAATAAAATAAATAAAATAAACAACAAGGACCTACTATACAGCACAAGGAACTATATTCAGTATCTTGTAATAACCTACAATGGCAAAGAATCTGAAAAAGAACAGCTCTATATATTTTTGTGTAACTGAATCACTTTGCTCTACACCTGAAACTAACACAACATTGTAAGTCAACTCTACTTCGATAAAAAAGTTGTTTTGGAAAAAAAAAGAATTTAGTAACAACATAAGGATCAAAAAATACCAAACAGATTCAAAACAAAACCAAAAACAAACAGAAAAAAAAAGAAAAAAAAAAAACCCGGAAATCTACTCCCTCATAGTTCTGGAGACGAGAAGTCCCAGATCAAGGTGTGTGCAGGGTTGGATCCGTCTGGGGGCTCTCAGTGGGAGTCTGTCCCAGGCCCTTCTCCCAGCTCTGGTGGCTCCTCGTAACCCTTGGCTGTAGCTGCATCCTCCGATCTCTGCCTTCACCTTCACACAGCCTTCTCCCTGTGTGTCTGTGTGTTCTCTTCTTTGGAGAGCCCTAGTCGTTGGATTTAGGGATCTCCCGAAATCCAGGATGATCTCATCTCAAGAGCCTGAACTAATCACAGCTGCAAAAACTCTTTTCAAACAAGGTCATATCCTGAGGTTCCGGGTGGGCATGCAGCCCCCGTATAGTGGCTGAGCCGATTCACCCTGGGCTGTTCCTGCTCCTCTGTGCTGCCTTGCACGTGCCCCCACGCGGCCCCCCACCCGTGACCCTGGTGAACAGGCACATGACTTTACATTTGGGCCACTGATTCTGGAAACACCAGCCGTGATTGTCCACCCATCACATCTCTGTCTTCGGCAGCCCCGGAGCAGCACGCACCACTTGTCACCTCCACCTCACTGATTCCCGGGACAGGTCCAGAGAAGACCTATCCTCGCAGGCCACCCCACCCTACACCCTGGGGGCTCCTGCTGGGAGAGTCCTGGGGTCCCTGGGCTTCGCCTGGACCTGGCTAACTGTGGGTGTGCCCAGAGGACTCAGGGTGTGGGGCGGTTCTAGGCTTCCCAATTCCAGATACAGCTGTTAGGAATTCCCTGGTGGTCCAGTGGTTAGGACTCCGTGCTTCCACTGCAGGGGGTGTGGGTTCGATCCCTGGTCAGGGAACTGAGATCCTGCCTACTGTGCAGTGCAGCGAAACGAAACAAAACACAGGACTAAAAAAAAAACCCAAAAAACAAAAAAAGCACAGGACTTCCCCGGTGGTCCAGTGGTTAAGAATCCACCTTCCAATTCAGGGGATGCGGGTTCGATCCCTGGTCAGGGAACTAAGATCCCACATGCCATGCGGGGCAACTAAGCCTGCAAGCTGCAACTACTGAGCCCGTGCGCTCTGGAGCGCGACAACTAGAGAGAAGCCCGCGTACCGCAACGAAGAGCCTATGCGCTGTGACTAAGACCCGACGCAGCCACAGAAATAAATAAATAAATAAATATTAACAAAACACAACAACAACAGATACAGCTGTCGATGGTTGCTTCCTCAGGATGGGAGCTGGTCCCTGAGGCACCTACGGAGGCCAGGCAAGCAGGGCCCCAGCTGTCAGGGCCTGTTGGCCCACCAGACAGACACAGGCCGGCAGCTTATCCGTGAGAGGGTGCTGCGGACTGAACTGTGTTCCCCAGATTCCTGTGTGGAAGCCCTAGCCTCCAGTGTGACCCTATGTGGAGATGGGGCGTGCAAGAGGTGATTGAGGTGAACTGAGGTCATAAGGGAGGGTTCCTGACCCAATAGGACAGGTGTCCTTATAAGAGGGAGAGAGAGACTTCTCACTGAACACACCCCAAGGAAAGGCCACGTGAGGACACTGGGAAAAGGCAGTGTTCTGCAGGCCAACAACAGGGCTCTCACCAGAGGCTGTGCCGGCCCCCTGATCTCAGACTCCAGCCTCCGAAACTCTGAGAAGTACTCATCTGCTGCTTAAGCCACCCAGTCTGTGGTATTTTGTTACAGCAGCCCGAGTTAATACAGAGGGTTATTTTGGAAGTAAGGGGTCAGGGTAGGCTTCTTGTCATGTTTGAGCTGAAACCCAAAGGATGAGAAGGAGCTCCATGGAAGGTTCCAGAAAAGGGTGAGGTGGGTGCAAGGGCCCAGAGGCAGGAGGCAGGGGAGGGCCTTGTGGGCCACCGGGAAATTGTGGTTTGCCAGGAAAAGAGCCTGGATTGTAACCGAGGCCCCGTCCCGTTTCCCAGGTGACCTCAGGGCGAGCCAGTCATTCCCCCCGGGCCTCAGTTTCCCCCCTTGTAAAACGGAGGTGAAGCCATGTCTCCCCATCTCGGGGCTGCTTCAAGGCCCCACCTAGAGTGGGTGCCTGGCTGGCGGGCAGGGGAGAGAGGCCCCCCAGGAGCCAGCTGTGCTGCACTCAGACCCCAAGGGACCCTTCCTACATCCCAGCCCGACCGTCTGTGCTCAACAACTGCCACCAACGAGGGAAACAAAACATGCTCAGAGCGGACCCTCTGATTCAGCCGGGGATGGGGATTTGGCAGCGGCAGCAGAGCCTGATTAAAGGCATTCCGAGGCGCACTCGGTGTTTGTGTATCTGGTTCTGTATTTACACTTCGGGAACGAGTGAGGAGGCAGCTGGGGAGTGTCTCAGTCGGCCAGGGGGCCGGGGGCCGGGGTGACTCAGCCTGGAATCCACGCTCGGCCACATGCCTGTGATGCTTTCATTCATTCCCGGGTTCATTCATTATTCCTTCCCGTGCTCGGCAGACGTGTAATGAGAAACTCCAGTGTACTGGGCACGCTTCGTGGGGGCAGCCTGGCTCTCCTCACTGTGGAGCTGTCAGTTGGCGTGGGGGCCCATGGTGAGGTGGGACTGGGGCAGCAACAAAGTTAACAATAGTGAATTATTACTGTTTTTGGCCGAACTGCACGGCTCGCAGGATCTTAGTTTCCCGACCAGGGATTGAACCCGGGCCCTTGGCAATGAAAGCACAGAGTCCTAACCACTAGACCACCAGGGAATTTCCAACAACAATGAATTAAAAATGTACCAAAAGCCTAAATGTAAGAGCTTAATCTATAAAATTCCTAGAAGGAAGCACAGGTGTAAATCTTCCTGGACTTGGGTTAGGTGATGGAGTTTTAGATGTGACACTAAAAGCACAAGCGAAAAAAAAAAGATTAATTGGAGCATATCAGCATTAAAAACTTTGATGCATCAAAAGACTGTCAAGAAAATGAAATATTTGCAAACCATATAGCTGATAAGGGATTAAGATCCAGAATATATAAAGAACTCTTATAACTCAACAAGAAAAAGACATACAACCCAATTTTTTTAAAAGGCAAAGGACTTGAATAGACCTTTCTCCAAAGAAGATGTACAGTGACCGATAAGCACATGAGAAGATGCTCAACCTCAGTAGTCATCAGGGAAATGAAAATCAGAACCGAAATGAGATACCACCTCCCACCCATCAGGATGGCTACTGTCAAAGCAACAGACATTAACAAGTGTTGATGAGGATGTGGGGAAATTGGGACCCTCGTGCCTTGCTGGTGGGAATGGAAAATGGTGCAGTAGCTGTGGGAAACAGTCTGACAGTTTCTCAACAAGAGAAATATGGAGTTACCGTATGATCCAGCAGTTCTGCTTGGAGGTACATACCTGAGAGATTTGAAAACAGGGACTCGGATACTTGTACATGCACATCCACGGCAGCGCTAGTCACAGTCGCCAAAAGGTGGGACAACACAAGTGTGTTAATAGATGAATGGACAAAATGTGGTCCATCCATGTGGTGGAATATTATTCAGACATAAAGAGGAATGAAGCTCTGATACGTGCTGCCGTGTGGACGAACTCTAAAAACACCACGCTGAGAGAAAGAAACCAGACACACGGGGACAGACAGTGTGTGATCCCATTTATATGAAATAACAAGAACAGGCAGATCCATAGACACAGAAGGCAGATCAGTGGTTGCCGGGGCTCTGGGTGGGGGGATGCGGAGCAACTGCTAATGAGCGCTGGGTCTCTTTTGGGGTGATGGGAATGTTCTGGACCTAGCTGGAGGTGATGGTCCCATGACACTGTGAATGTACTAGATGGTACTGAATTGTACAATTTCAAAGGGTTCAGTTTTTTTTGTTGTTGTTGTTGTTTTTTTTTTTTGCGGTACGCGTGCCTCTCACTGTCGTGGCCTCTCCCGTTGCGGAGCACAGGCTCCGAACACGCAGACTCAGCAGCCATGGCTCACGGGCCCAGCCGCTCCGCGGCATGTGGGATCTTCCC
>NW_006788006.1:3447484-3464776 GCF_000442215.2 Lipotes vexillifer
TCGGCAGGCGGACTCTCAGCCACTGCGCCACCAGGGAAGCCCCTCAAACGGTTCATTTTATGTTGTGTGACTTTTATTTCGATAACAAAGAAAAAGAAATGTTTAAGAAGTGAGAAGAGTGGCTCCGGACCTTCATGGTTGGGCACCTGTGCAGGCACAGCTGCCTCCCCCAGAGCCCCAGGTTTCCGATCCTTTCCCGAGCGGGCAGGAGAGGTGTGGGGAGAGACGGCACTACCCAGAGATGTTGTGAATGGAGCCTGGGAGGGGCCGTCTCCCCTCCCCAAACTCAGGTCTGGTGCGCAAGCTAAGACCAGGCAGGCACTTGGGGCCAGGCCTTGGAAGGAACCTGGAGGGACACAGCCAGACTAACTGGGGTGCACACACCTCTCAGGGACTGCTGGCAGCTCCACGTGACTCAGAATCAGACCCTTTCGGGGGCTCTCTGGGGCTCCCTCCACAGGCCCCTACTGCTGCTGGAATACTTGGAGAACCTGATGAAGCCCTGGTCTCTCCCTCCCAGGGAATAACCCCCAAAGGTGACCCCTCTGCTGTTGGCAGCCTCCTGAGGACTCCACCTAGGGGAGCCCTAAGGGGCAGTGCTCAGGCCAGGGTGTGCGAATCCCTTGGGGTCCTGCCCAGCACTCAGGTCCCAGAAGGATTCTGCACTTGAGATGGGATTTGCTCTCCACCTCCCTCTCACGAATGGCTCTTTGACTGTGTACTTGGGAAGCTGTCTGTTCTTCCTTGGGCCTCAGTTTCCCCAGAGTCGGGGGGTGGGCTGTCCCATGTGGGCGCAGGAGAAACATTGTCCCTGCCTGGGATTCTGAGCACATCGAACAGTTAGTTGTTTCTGCATTCGCATGTTCATCTGTTATCTGGTCTCTCAGTCCCCATGTGAGTGCCAACCTACTCCATTGTGCCAGGGTCCTTGCAGGGCTGACAGTCTAATGGGAGGAGATGGACCTTGGTCGGGTGGTTTTGGATAGTGAGCCATGGAAGGAGGTGACCCCATGGGGGAGAGGTGCGCAGTGTTGGGCTGGCCCAGTGGGAAGAGCCTTCTGGAGGAGGGAGGGCCAGTGCAAAGGCCCTGAGGCAGTTACCTCAGCTGGTAGAGCACAGTGGTTGGGGGAGAGCAGAGGGCCAGACAGTGCAGGCCTTTGTGGTGAGAGGGGGAAACAGGTCTGCTGAGAGCTCACAGCTCCTCTCTGGTGCTCTGCCGCGGCCCCCATGCCTGCCCTGGCTTTGTAGGACAGAGCTCAGCCTTCAGCTACTCCCCTTAATTTCATTAGAAGCTTGGCCAGTTGCCATGGTGGTTGCTGATGGGCCTGACCGAGGCCAGTTCCTTCTAGACAGCGAGGCCTGGGAGGGGTTGGCAGATGGGAATTTGCTGTATCCTGTGGGGGTCCCAGAGGACGAGGGCTGCCCTGAAGAAGTGACTGCGTCTGCCGTGCTATGCCTTCCCAGGGCCACGGGCCCCCGTTCTTGCCCGGCCTTGTGGCCCGCACTCCTTCCAGCCCCTTGGATGCTGCCAGGATCGGGGGTTGTGTGCCCAGTAGGGATGTGGACACAGACTGGGGATGCACGCTGTGCTGGGCAACTCTGTCCCTGTGGGGTCCTGTCAGCAAGGGGGTTGGGAGAGGCTGGAGAAGCCACCCATTTATACACGGTTCTGTAGGGGGAGTGGGGGTCGGGTGGAGGAGGACTTTGTATGGGGGTGGGAGGGCCAGTCCTCACTCAGGCTGTGTCAGGGGCCGGGGCGGGGGAACCCTGTGTGGAAACGAGGGGCCCAGGGCGAAAGCAGGACCTGAAGTGGCTTTTTATAGTGAGACTTGTGCTGGGTCTCCCTTGACAGAGCTGAAATGGTTGGGTTGATGCTCTGACTATAAGCTCCCAGAAGAGCTGGCGTGCTCTGATCTGTGATGTGATGGGCCTCTGTGACGCTCTGCGGTCCCAGCCACCCGCTGGTCCACAGGGTTATGCGAGAGTCAGGTTCCAGGAGTGGAGTCTACGCCCCACTTGGCCACTTCTGAGCTTGATGGCCCTGGGCAATTCCCTTGCCTGCTGAGTCTCAGTTTTCCCATCTGGAAAGTGGAGTGTGCTGGTAACCTCCTCAAAGGGCCTGTCTTATTGCTATTTTTTTTCTTTCTTTTTTTTTTTGTTTTGGCCTCGCTGCGCGGCTTGTGGGATCTTCCCCGACCAGGGATTGAGCCTGGGCCACCGCAGTGAAAGCCTGGAATCCTAACCACTAGGCCACCAGGGAACTCCCAAAGGGCCTGTCTTAGGTTGAATTGTGTCCCCTCAAAAGATGGGGACTTCCCTGGTGATCCAGTGGTTAAGACTTTGCACTTCCACTGCAGGGGCCACAGGTTGGGTCCCTGGTCGGGGAACCAAGATCCCCCATGCCTCATGACGCCCCCCATCCCCCAAAAAAAGATATGTCCACGTGCTCACCCCTGGAACCTGGGAATGTGACCTTACTTGGCAGGAGGGTCTCTGCAGGTGTAATTAAGGGTCCCAAGATGAGCTTAATTCTAAATTAGGATGGGCTATGAATCCAGTGACAGGTATTATTCTAAGAGAAAGGAGAGGGGGATGTGAGACACAGACACAGAGGGGAAGGCCGTGTAGAGACAGAGAAGGAGATCGGAGTGAGGCAGCCGTGAGCCAAGGACACCTGGAGCCCCCCCGCCCCCACCGAAGCCAGGAGGGGCCTGGGACGGATCATCCCTCAGAGCCTCTGGAAAGAACCAACCCTGTCCACACCTTGATTTTGGACTTCCACCTCTTGAACTGTGAGGGAGTGAATTCCTGTTGTTATAAGCCACCCAGTCTGTGGTAATTTGTTATGGTCGCCTCAGGACACCTGAGACAGGGCAGTTGTGATGCTTAAATGTGCTGAGACTTGAGAAGGGCTCTGTGGCCCGTGGCGGGGGCTCAGGGGTGCCGTCTGCAACACTTGGGGTGGGAGCATGGCTCAGAGGGTGCCTAAGGTCTATGCTGTGCTTCCTGGTCATCTGTCGTGTCCCCATCGGCCTCAACCCTGAAACACCTCTGACCCCTAGGGTGTGGTGCCACGTCGTTGGTTGGTTCACACGTGAGAGCAAGAGGATTTGAAAGACACGAACTGGACTGTTCTGGAAAGATCTGGGGCTGCAGGATGCTGGTGGGAGGCAAGGCCAGACATAAAGCAGCACTTCCTGGGGGTCCGGCGTGGCCCCATGCAGTGCTGGCACCAGACACATTATGACCAGTAGACCGTGAGTCTCGGGAGCCCGCCACCTGGTGGGTACAGGATGGGGATGGTGGACAGGGTTCATGGGCCAGGCATTTTGGATGGGGCAAACGTGGCTAGACAAACCAAGGGGCATATGGAAAAGGCCTGGGTCAGTCAGTGGTGCTGTCACTTTTCTTCCTTTTGACCCAGTAAAGGAAGAGGGTGGCTTTAGGGGAAGCTGGGCAGGGTGATTCCGGAACTCCCTGTGCCATCTTTGCAGTTTTTCTGTGAACCGAAAACTTTATTAAAAACAACAACAACAACAGGGCTTCCCTGGTGGCGCAGTGGTTGAGAGTCCGCCTGCCGATGCAGGGGACGTGGGTTCGTGCCCCGGTCCGGGAAGATCCCACATGCCGCGGAGCGGCTGGGCCTGTGAGCCATGGCCGCTGAGCCTGAGTGTCCGGAGCCTGTGCTCCGCAACGGGGAAACAACAACAACAACAACAACAACAACAACAAAGCCAGAGGCCAGTGTGAAGGTGGTTTGGGGGGGCCTCCTCCTTGGGTGGGGTGTCAGGGAGGCCCCCTCCCAGGGTGGGTGTGGAGGGGGAGCTGTCACAGGCTGAGGCCCTGGGGGGGTCACAAACTCGGGGTGCTTTGGGGTCAGGTGGCCAGAGGAAATGAAGAGTTGGGAGAGCAGAGGGCAAGGAGGCCACCGTGAAAGCGTGGATGGTGGGGCATCTGCCTGCCCTCGGCATCTGGAGTGGGGTCCACTCTCACAGCTGGGGAGCCTGGACTTGGACCCCAAGCTGTCTGACCCACAGGCCAAAAGCAAGGGGGAGCCTGGGAGTCACAGCTCCTTTGAGCCGGTGGGCCTTGTCCAGGCTTCACTGCCCCGTCTGCGCCCGCCTCTGCCAAAGCCCATGAGGATGGGGTGAGGGGAAGGGGTGGCCCAAGCCTCCTGAGGGCATCAGGAGTTATGTTGGTGTCCTGAAAGGTTCTTATATGGCTTCCAAATGGGACTGTCACCTGGCTGGAGAAAGTCACCTCCTGAGAGCGGGAGCAGTGGTGTTCATTCATTGATTCATTCATTCACTCATGTGTTCTGTGTTTCTTTGTTCCACCAGCAGGTGCTGCTGAGTGTTAGACCCTGGCTTGGATGCCGGGTTTATGGCGAGGTTGGGGGTAGAGTAGGGTAGGAAGTGCCATCGAGGGGGTACGGAGTGAGGACCACTGGGTGGAGGGGTGCACGAGGGACTGTGGCTTGACAGCGGGAAGAGGCATGAACGTCAACGTCAGGCAGCTTGTTAGACCCTGACTGGTGGTGTCACTCTGCTCTCCTTGTGGACCCTCTGAGGCATCAGGTCCATGGGTGGAGCCCAGGCTGGCACCTCCTCACCCCGGGACCTTACTCCTGGGGTTTTCTGGCCAGGCCTGGGATGGCAGTCAGCCCCTGCAAAAGTTAAGGGGGTCCCTAAGACCACCTTCACATCTGACACCAACTGCAGAATTTGAGGGTTCCCAAGACTACCTTCAGCTCGGCAGTTCACTGGAAGGACTTAGAAGTCACTGAAAACCATCATACGGTCACGGTCTATTACAGTGAAAGGACAGAGATCACAGCTGGCATGGGGCGGCGGCCAGGAGACTTCCAAACACAGAGCTGCAGGTTGTCCCTTCCCGGGGAGTCACACGGACAGTGCTTGCTTCTCCCAGCACCAGTGTGTGATGACATACATGGGGGTTGTCAACCAGGGATATGCCCCAAGCCTTGGTGTCCAGGGTTTTTATTGGGGTTCGCCACGCAGGCTCTGCTGACTGCTGTCTGCAGCTGCTGCAGAGGGTGAGCTGGTATTGCATTGGGGCCTGAGACCTCCACCCGCAGTCACACTGTTGGCATAGATACCCAGCGTGGCCCGAGGACCTAGGCAAACAGAGACACTCTTTATCAGGCAGGGCTTTCACTTCCCAGGAGCTGGGGGCAAAGCTCAAACTGCCCTGGGCCAGGTTAACTCTCCTGCACAGCCCCACATACAGCCGAGGGTGAGCACAGGGGTCCCCCAAAGGACGAGTGGAGCCCCGCACTGTGTCCACTCCAGAGGCCGCACCACAAAGCCTGACATTCCCAAAGCACAGTGGATGGGGGTTGGGAACCATCAAGGGAAAGAAAGGCTCCGCCAGAGGGCCACTGTTGCCGCAGCGCACAAGCCATGAGCAGCCTGTCCCCAGTCTGGGCTCCCTCTGGCCCGGAACGTGGCAGCTTTGCAGAGTACTTTCCTGGATGCCACGGTTTCCAGAGCTGGCAGTTCAGCCTGGAACACAGGCACGTGTGTTATAAGCACTTCCTGTATCTCACACAACCGGCGTTTGTGCACACACGCTCACCTGGACCACCCACTCTAGAGAGGGGGAAACTGAGGCCCAGAAGGGGGCTGTAGCTCCCCAGGGCCACGTGGTACTCGAGAGGTGGTTCTTGAGAGGTGGATGTAAGGCTAGTTCCTGCCGCGTGGCTCAGACACAAGAAGGGCCTGGGGGGTGGGGGGCGCGGGTCTCGGGTCCAAGGTAACCCGTGCCCATCGCCCATCCTACTTGGCCTCCCCCTCCGTCCTGACCGGGGGCTAGCCTATTTCATCTCGTGCAACCGCAGGGAGGGACACAGTGGGGTGTTCACGGTGAGCGTCTCCAGCCACTGGAGACAGAGCCTGGGCTGGATCCTACAGATGCCTGAGAACCACCCGCGGAGGAACGGAGCCAGGTCAATCTCCCTCCTGGCTCCACCGCAGCTCGCAGGAAACAGCTGTTTACCTGGGTGAGGTGCTCGGCTGGGCGAGCAGCCAGTTCCAGAGCTTCACTTCCCCCTCCGGTGTCGGAGGCCCCCCAGGAAGCCGGGACTGGCGTGGGAGAGCCGGGCGGTGTGGGCGGACAGCAAACGGAGTGCTGCCAGGAGCTGTTTGTGAGGGAACGTGAGCCGGTCTTGTTGTGTACACAGCGTCGACCCTAGCAACCGCCCCAGCCGGCTGGAGCGGACACCCACCTCTCCCCGGGTGCCCAGCTGCCACCCCTCCGTCACAGCACCTGCATCCCAGCCTGGGCAGTCTGACGGGCTTTGGGGTGGGCCTAGGGCCACCGGTGGTGTCAACCAGGTCACGAGCATCTGCAATTCCTGGCAAAGTGGAATCGATGCTCCAGCGAGGAAAGGCCCGGTCCCAGCCCCGCACCAAGGCAGCCGTGGCTGGTCAGGGAGCCCCGGACTCCTGGTTCTGAGGCCTGGCCCAGCAGGACGAATCCCCACGCGAGTGATGGGCAGAGGACTGTGCAGGGATGCAGCCACCCCAGACAAAGGCTCTGTAATGCGTGAGGCTGGCGGGTCAGGCAGAAGGAGCCTGGGGGCTTGGGCAGGACTCCTTAGAACTCAGGCGGCGTCTGGCAGACCCTCTCGCCCTGTGTGTGCTGTCAGAGGGATTGTACATGCTGCACTTTGAAAGCCAGCACTGCACTTCTGAGCTGGCCTCTCTGATTCAGGCCAGTGGAAAGACAATTTCTCCTGTGTCCGGGCGTAAATTCGCAGCCTCTGGCCTGCACCCCAGGAACGCAGCCTTTGGCGTGATAAGAAATGGTTCCCCTGGGGGGTGAGGGGCCTCCTGCACAGGCTCCAGGCTCCAGGTCCACTTGATACTCTTGCTTATTCACAAATTGTCTGAATCAGCTGGCAACGCCCCCTCAAGTTCATGGAGGCAGCACCCCCAGGGCGAGTTTCCCTGCCTGGGGAGGGCCACCTGGGCGTCTCGGGTCTCTGATTCTGCTGGTTTTGGTGGAGAGAATCATGGCTCCTTTGAGAATCTGAGTCACGGGGGTGCCACACCCTCTGTGCCTGGTGCCACTGACTCGACTACTTGGGGCCCTCGGGAATGGCGCTCCGCAGGGTGTGCTCAGGAACCCCCCCCCCCCCCCCCCCCCTCCCCCCCACCCCCTCCTCCCCATCGCCTCCTCCACACCATCACCACCTCCACACCATCACCTCATCCACACCATCACCTCCACACCATCACCACCTCCACACCATCACCACCTCCCCACTGGCTCACGGGCCCAGCCGCCCTGCGGCACGTGGGATCCCCCCGGGACCGGGGCACAAACCCGCGTCCCCTGCATCGGCAGGGGGGGGGGCCCCCACCCCCCCCCCCCCCCCACCGCCCGCTCCCCCAACGCTGTAGCTGTCGGTTTCTCTCTTGCAGCTCCAGCTCCAAAAGTCCCAGTACCTGCAGCTGGGCCCAAGCCGTGGCCAGTACTATGGCGGGTCCCTGCCCAACGTGAACCAGATTGGGAGCGGCACCGTGGATCTGCCCTTCCAGGTGAGCCCCCATTCCTCTCCCACACCACCTCCCACCTGGAGTGTGTTGCAGTCTGGGCCCTGGCCACAGAGCAAGAGAGCGTGCATGACAGCCTGTGAACAGCTGGGGTCACCAGACAATTGCCGCCGCCCACCCAGCCCCCGCCTACTCCTTCCCCTGGGATGGCCTGGCCAGGCCTCACCCGGATCCCCCCTGCCCATCCTCTGTCAGCAGAGCCCGCAGAGAGGCCGAGGTCTGGCTGTGAGTGTTTCGGCAGCCGCTACACCTGTTGGCCGGCTGTGCGGCAGCGGGAACTGCTCAGGGCCTCTGGGGCTTGGCTCCGTCCCGCTTCACTAATCCGCAAGCCCAGCAATTCTCAGAAGGAGGCCCCTCAGCCTGACCCCACTTGTCTGCAAACGTTTTCTGGCAGAGACCCACACAGCACGGCTCCCGCAGGCCGCATAGCTGCCGCGCACGTCCTTATCATAAATAAGAACAGATAAGGTCCACCACCTGCCCAGTGCAGGGCCGGCCTCTTCTCCTGGGCCATGTCCCTCGACCCTGGTCTGCAGGTGGAAGTGGGGGCACGGTGGGCCCAGGAGCTGGGCCGATAGCTGGGCCCTGCCCCCCAGCACGATATCTGGACTCTGCAGGGACAGGTCCACCGAACAACCACGCACTTGTCCCGTTGCTGGGACAGAGCCCCAGAAACAGCCACGTCCGTTAGCATGTTGACAGGCCAGGTGGAGCTGGGTCGCTCCCACAGGGAGCTCAGTCCCCACCCACCCCGCAGTCATTCCTCAGCTTGTATTCCTCCCACGCTGCTGCTGGGATGTGTCAGGGCACCAGCCCAGGGGCCCGCAGGCTGGCTTGGGGTCCGGCTGGCTCAGCTCTGAATCCCCAGGGCCTCTTGGGGCACGGCCCGCCTCACGTGGCCTCCACATCAGAGCAGATAGATGCGTGGGGCTGTCGTGCTGATCTTCACATGCTCCAAAGGCCTCACCTCTTTGTCAGGGCCCTTTCTAGTTTGGGTTTTCTCCTCCTCCCTGGCTCCCCTCTTCCTCTGTTTCCCCATCCCCTCCTCCGTCAAGGACAGTGTCTCTCTGGGCATCCCCAAGCTTGGCCCTGCCTGAGGCCACGGTAGAGCCCCCGAGGGCCGAGGGTGCATGGGGGCCTGTTGGGCTTCCCACTGGGGGGCCAGGCGAGGCAGGAGTGTCTCAAAGTCTTGGTTCTTTGCATTTTCAGCCCAGCGGATATCTGGGGGAGGCTCTGGCAGCGGCTCCTGTCTCTCTGGTAAATGAGCCCCTGGGCTGAGGCCTCGGCATCCCCGGCACGTGTGCGGGCGCTGGGTATTCCTGTGCGGCCGCCCCCGTGGCCCAGCGGGAGGTGTCCCGTCTGCCAAACAGAAGCAGATTCGCTCTGCACCCCCTTGTCTGGGGAAGTGCATATGGTCGCGTCGAGAGACCCCTTCCCCGGGGGATCCTAGCATGCGTGCCAACGCTGCATGGTTCGTTCCCGTGACACATGCACACGCGTGTGCGCAGATCCTAACTCGGCCTGGCGAGCTGGGCTGTGGCTGGGCCCGAGCTTCTCTGTGCCTCTGGCTCTGCTTCAGCCGCCTGAGTTTCCCCTCGGGGCTTCCAGGCATCTCTGGGAGGAGATGAACGGCCCCTATCCGCTGGTGTCTGTGCCTGGACAGCGAGGTTCCTACCCTCCCTCGGTCACTGCTGTCTCCCGGGCCCACAGCCTTTTGGAGTCAGAAGCACAGAAAGACCCAAGCGGGCAGCGTCCTTGCTGGGTCAGAGGAAGTCGGGGTCCCCGGACGCCCGGGAGAGCGGTCAGCCCTGAATGCTGGCCGAGGTTTTCGGACAGGTGGAGCAGAGCAGTGAGCCAGCCAGTGGCAGTTCTTCCGGAGGAAATTGCTTTTTGCCTGGCTGCCCAGAGAAGACAGAAGGGCCCGAGGGCCAGGTGGCCAGGTAGGAGGCTGGTAGCTGCCTCCAGAGCTAGCTAAGGCTGCCAGTCTCACCCCAGTCAGATGGTGAGGGGCCCATGGCACCAGGGCTGGTGGAGAGCAGGCTCCTGGGGACCTCAGGAGCATGGAGCCAGGAGTGGGAGCCGGGCGTGACCGGGGGCCTCATGCCAGCCCCAGGTGCTGGAAGGGAGCCCCGTCCAGCCAAGCTGTGGGCCAGGGCTCCGGAAAGTGCCTGCACTTGGCTGCCGGTGGTGCTGGGACAAGGCTGTGGGGGAGAGTGCGTGGGGGCCGAGTCTCAATCAGGACCAGCCCCAGGCTCCACGAGGAGCCTCCAGGGAGCCAGCACTTGGCCAGGTGGGCCCCTGACGTCCTGGGCTGGAAGCCCTGGGGCTGTCTCTTGGCAGGCCCCTCCAGGGATGACGTAGGTGGGGAGAGGAGGCCGGCCAGGCCCGGAGAGAGAGGGCGGAGGCCTGTCTGCACCTGGCGAGGCTGGGAGGGGGTGCTCGGGCCGTCTGCACCCCTGGCGCCCTGGCCGGCTCCGGGCCCCGAGCTTGCGCCGCTCTGCCTGGCCCGTGCATGCCAGCTGCACTGCACGCCTGCCGCCCCGGCACCTGGAACCCCAGCTCGCCGCCACCCCTACAGTGCTCGGAGGCTGGGGGCAGGGGCCGAGGAGGAAAGGAAGCCCGTCTGGAGTAGCCGAGGGTGTCTCCAGAACTGGGCAGGGGGCTTGTAGAGGGACCCTGAGGCGAGATCCTGGGGGCAGAGCTGGGGTCGCATCTTGGGCCACAGCTGGTAACCGTGGTTTGGGTTCCTCTCTCTTTTCTTCCATCTCTTCCTCTCCTCCCTCCCCACCCCCAGACACCCTTCCAGTCCTCAGGCCTGGACACCAGCCGGACTACCCGGCACCATGGGCTAGTGGACAGAGTGTACCGGGAGCGTGGCCGCCTTGGCTCCCCACATCGCCGGCCTCTGTCAGTGGACAAACATGGAAGGCAGATATCCTTTTCCCAGAGGATGGGGGTGGGGGGGGGCGGGGACCACTTCATCCAGCTGATGGACCTGCCTGCTGCCAGCTCTGTGATAGAATCAGGGCCGCTCCAGTCCTCCAGGGCTACCGGGCCCCACCAAGAGGGGGTGCCGTTGCATGGAAACCCTGGAAGACTTCCTGGAGGAGGCAGTGCAAGCAGAGGAGCCTTTAGCCGGGGGTGGGGGGTGGGGTGGGCGGCTAGGGGAGCACAGGGAACAGTGACACAGAGTAGGCCACTGGAGCACACAGCCTGAGATGAGAGTTGGGAGGGTATGCTCAGATGCCTGACTGGGCAGTGGGGCCCAGGAAAGCCCAGGAAGGGCACCCACACGTCAGGGCCATGGTGGTGGACCCCTCTGGAGGCCATATGGAGCCAAGGCAGTGGGGCTGAGGGGGATCTGAGCCAGACACAGACAGATCAGAGGGAGGCTTGATCTGAAGACACAAAATTTGCCTTTGCACCTCTGCCAAGCAGAGAGGTTGTGAGGAATCCCAC
The DNA here is from genome assembly GCF_000442215.2 of Lipotes vexillifer. NCBI lineage: Eukaryota > Metazoa > Chordata > Mammalia > Artiodactyla > Lipotidae > Lipotes > Lipotes vexillifer. The sequence goes on from NW_006788006.1 coordinate 3,458,524, forward strand.
CCCCGCCACCGACTTGACTGCCCCTTGGTACTTAACCAGCCAGGCTCCCCCACCACTACGGTCTGAGTGGCTGCTCCTGGGAACCCCGGCTCTCTAGAACAGAGAAGCCTGTTCTTTCCTGGTTCTCGTTTCCATGGGCTGGGGGAGCCTGAGAAACTGGGCGCCAGACCAAGCCCTCGGGCCCTGGGAGTCACCCCGTCAGCCCAAAGTTAAGAGTCGAGACCGGGGTCAGCTGAATTAGACTCCCTGCAGCCCCCCCTACGGGCCCCCGTTTCATGGCTGAGGCCCCTCTTGGAAGGGGTGCAGCCTGCACGTGCGCTTGCAGGGGGTGAGTGCTGAGTGCTAGGTGGATGGGGCTGCACCCTGGGGGCTGCTCGCCGCCAGGCAGGAAAGGCCCCCGCCCTGAGGCCCCAGCTGTTTGCCGGCTCCCAGCAGCCTGGCTACTCGGGTTGGCCAGCGCAGGGTTCTTGGGGCTCAGGGCAGGGCCTCAGCTGACAGCACCATCCCCTTAACTCATACTCACGCGGACAGCTGCCCATATGGCACCGTGTACCTCTCGCCACCTGCGGACACCAGCTGGAGAAGGTCAGTGACCCAGAACCAACCCCCAACCCTCTCATTGGAAACAAAACTATACTTTCATCGTGGCCGTGCTTGGAAAACCAATATGCAGTCACTTAAAAATGACAAAACTTAGAAGCATCCAGAAGTTTCTAGAAATCAGCTCTATCCCTGTAAACAATGAGGTCACAGTTTTGGGGTCTTCCAGGGATTTTTTTTTTCCCCTCTATTTATGACTTTTTTTTTCCTTTTTTAAACAAAGTTGGGATTGTAGTGACTATTCAGTGTTGTCACTTGCTTTATTTAATGCTCTATTATGATTGTTTCCCACATTCCTGAAAAGCCATAGAAAATTTGATTGGAAAAGTGTGATATATTTATTACTAGAAGATTAGGAAAATACATAAATGCATCTAGAAGATGAAAAAAAAAGTCCATAATGCCATCATCTAGGAAGATCTAAGATAACAACAATAATATAGTTAATATAAATACCTACAATAACACAGGTGATAGTTGCACACCAGCGTGAATGTACTTAATGACATAGAAGTCTATACTTAAAAATGGTTAAAAAGGCAAATTTTATATTTATTTTAGCACACATACACACAAAAACATATGTAGGTGACTTCAGTAAACAAAGACCCAAAGTAAACAAGCTGTCAAAAAAAACACAGCACAAAATATATCGTTCAATTAGGGACTTCCGTAATTAGGGACTTCCCTGGTGGCACAGTGGTTGAGAATCCGCCTGCCAATGTAGGGGACACGGGTTTGATCCCTGGTCCGGGAAGATCCCACATGCCGCGGAGCATCTAAGCACGTGAGCCACAACTATTGAGCCTGTGCTCTAGAGCCCGTCAGCCACAGCTACTGAGCCCACGTGCCACAACTACTGAAGCCCGCGCGCCTAGATCCCAAGCTCTGCAACAAGAGAAGCCACCGCAGTGAGAAGCCCACGCACCACAATGAAGAGTAGCCCCCGTTCGCCACAACTAAAGAAAGCCCGCGCGCAGCAACTAAGACCCAACAATGAAGACCCAATGCAGCCAAAAATAAATAAATAAATAAATAAATAAATTTTTAAAATAATATAATTAAATGCCCACCAAGCACGTGTTCATATACCAGGTCCTATTTCAACCATCACATACGTTAACTGATGTAAGGCGCACAGAGCTCTGTGGAGTTGGTGCTGTTATCCTCCCCATTTTAGGCATAAGAAAGCGCGCAGAGAGGTCAGAACACTTGCTCAGGGACAGACAGCTGGTGGGGAGCCAGGATCCCCCTGGCTCCTCACAGCTCAGCTGGCCCCAGGGTCAGAGACAGCCCGGTCCTCTGTAACCTGCTGTTGTCCTTGAACCAAGTTTCCTCCACGTCACTCTCAGTGTCTGGGACATCCCCCTTGGGGGTGTGTGGCTCTTTCCCCGAATTGGCTGTGCAGCTGGACCTGCCCTTTGCGTGTCCGCCCAGCTCCCCGTGGCTGCCCCTGGTTTCCTAGGCAGCTGAGGGGTTTTTCTGAGGGCCCTCCCTCCAGGCACCTGCAGCTGGGGGCAGATTGTGTTATTGGGGCAGAGAGTGGAGCCTCTCCCAGACTCCTGGGAGCACTGGGCTGGTTGGAGCAAGACCCCCCCTTGGCCATTAGTCACCAGTAAGGGGACTCCGTGATGGGTTCATACTTCCAAGGCTGGGCCACTGTGGGACTGTCAGGCCCTCTCTCTTCACGGTTTCAATAGGAAAGCACTACCTTTTCCCTAAAGCCGCGAAGGCCTTCGAAGGGGCAGGGATGGGCAGGGCCTGGTTAGGAACGAAGGGACAGCTCTGCTGCAGCCTTTGCAGACGAAAACCACAGTCACTGTTGTGGTTCTTCAGGGTTTTTGCTCAGGTATGCAGCTCACAAAAATGACCCATGACTGCCACCCTGTTCCATCGGGTGGGTCCCAGATAGAGTTGGAGCCAGGACTGTCCCTTCGTCCCCTTTGGGGGCCAAGGCTCACTGTCTCTCTCCTCTCCCCAGGACCAATTCTGACTCTGCCCTTCACCAGAGCACAATGACGCCCACCCAGCCAGAGCCTTTTACGGGTGGGTCCCAGGACGTGCACCAGAAAAAAGGTATCAGCGGGGCCCATGGGTGTCTTTCCTGGGGTCAGGCAAGTCCAGTGGCTGACCGCTATGCTCCCAGAGGTCACAAATATGTAGGTGGACAGACCTGAGAAGGAAGACTCAGCAGGTGCTGTGGGACAAGGGGAGGGGTTCAGGGAAACTTTGAGGTGGCGCTATTTGAGTTGGATTTTGAGGAGTGCGTAGGAGTTTTCTAGGCAGAGAAAACAGTCCCTACACACTCAGATTGGCTTCTGATTATGGATTCAAGGTATGGCCGTGCAGTCTGGGGGCCTTGCAGATTCTTTCAAATGTTGGGAGCAGCAAGCCCGGGGAAAAGGGGCATATTTATCAGCTCGTGACCAACAGTCGGAGCTAGATGTTCAGCTTCACGTATCGTTTGGTCCAGGGCTTCACACTGGATCATTTCCTGGCTCTGATGCTCAGAACCTCTTGGCCCACAGGGTCTGCCCTGGCAAAACGGTGGGTGGAAAGGAGGCTAACTGTTCCCTAACTCTTGTCCAGAGCCTCCTTTCCAACTGGGTCATGCACACACCCCTGCAGCTGGGGCAGATCTGTGCCCAGGCCTCAGTTCCTCCTTGGAGCCAGGTATGGAGGCAGAGCATCCCTGGGACCTTCCAGGAAGGTACACGGCATCTTAAAAACTGGGGCAGTGTCACCCAGAGAGGGGAGTGTGACGCTGTGAGGCCAGCCCTAGAAACCCATGTGGGCCTGATCTGCTCCAAGACACTGAAACCAGACAGTTAATCATTTACACTGCAGGTCCAAACGTTTACCACTTTTTTGGTAGCATTTCACTGTGCGAGTACGTAAACATACCGGGGAGATTTTGCTGATAGAAGAAGGGTGGTCAACCAGAACTTCACCCCTTGGTGGGCAGGGGCTGTCTTCATGTGATCTTTCCAGCTCATTGGGCATCAAAGGCGAGATTGCAGAAGGGAATGTCTCCATAATAAAAGCAAGGATTCCAAATGCCTAGGGGTGACGAGAATGGACCTGGCACTTCCCTCCCGTTCCTGATGCTGGGGGCAATTCAGAGGGCACTGTCTATCCTGAGGGGGGTCCTCCAGGAACTTGGGGCTTTGGGGGTGGGTGAGTGGGCTTCGCCCTCCCCAGGGACCCTTTGTGACCGTGGAAGGACCCCTGGTAGCTCAGAGTCCAGTTGGCCTTGGTGGGGCTGGGGGTGGGGGGGGTGGGACACATCACCTCTCCCTGTTGCTCTAGGAGGGGTCCAGGCAGTAACGAAGTCTGGTGTTAGCCTGGCTGTCCTCCCATCCCCCCGTCCAGGTTTCTAGAAGGAGGAATTAACCTCTTCCTTCTAATTATGTTCATAGTGGTGCTACTGCAGGTGAAAAACTGAACCTCCAACAGGCATCAAGAAATTGGATCTCATAAAGAAAGCGTTTAATCTCACGTTAACTGAAAGTTTTAAGGAAAGGGGCCTTCAGGCACAGCTGGTTCCAGGGCCTCGAACGATGCCCATCCAGTCCCTTAGACTTGCTCTCTCCTCCTTTCCTCCTCTGGGACTGGTTGGCATTGCAGCTAACTCACGGAGCCGTAGCTACTGTGGTTGGATTGACCTCAGACTACGTTGAGCTACGTGGCTTGGTGCCAAAAGCCCAAGAGGAGCCCGGCCTCTGGGTGCTGACAGCCCAGAGGGGGAGGCAGGTGTCCACAGGGCTGTAGGTGGGGTGCACGGGGTGAGGCGATCAGTCATGGGAGATGTGGAGAGATTCTTGGCTGTCCTCTGCAGCCCGAGGCCTGAGAGTGGGTCCTGTGAGAGGCAGAGTTGACACATGTCCTTAGCTCCAGAGCGTTCATTTTCACTTCTTTATAAGTCACAGGTTCTCTGACTTTTTTTTTTTTTAACTTTTCTTTTTCTTTCTTTCTTTCTTTCTTTCTTTTCTTTTTTTTTTTTTTTTTTTAACGAAACTCTTTTTTACTTTAGTACAATCCCCAGAAGTTACTGTTGGGGCAGTTTCATTCATATCACGGTCGTGACTCTGTGTGTCAGGGAAGTGCCCTCCTGGTGCCACCACACAGCTGCAAAGATTCCTTTTCTGCTTCTCCTTCCTCTCCAACCCCACCCCACCCCAGTCTTACTATTAACAGTCCCTGGAATGGAGGAGACCACATCAGAGATGGACAAGAACCTTTCCAAGCAGGCATGGGACACCAAGAAGGTAAGAGCCTAAGGGTTTTCGGAAGTGGTTTTCCTCCTTGATCTTTTTTTTTTTTTTTTTTTTTTTTTTTAGCACAACCCACGTGAAGATGGTGGAATAGCACCTTGGGGGAGTGTCGCCTTCCCTGAAGTGTGAACCTCATTCAATTTTTTTTTTTTTTTTTGGCTGTGCTGCACAGCATGCGGGATCTTAGTTCCCCAACCAGGGATTGAACCTGGGCCCTTGGAAGTGAGTACTCGGAGTCCTAACCACTGGACCACCAGGGAATGGCCTAAACCTCATTCAGTTCTGACCAGTCGCATAAGCCTTGAATACTAACGGCAGGCCTGTTACACTGGTGAAAACCATGTAAAGAATTAAAATCTATGTTCCCTTTGGCAGCACGTATACTAAAATTGGAACAGTGCAGGGAAGATTAACATGGCCCCTGTACAAGGATGATGTGCAGATTCGCACAGCGTTCCATATTTTTATGTGTAGTGATAGATGTTAACTATTAACTAGACTTATTGTGGTGATCACTGCAGTATATACAAATACCAGATTATTATGTTGTACACCTGAAACTAATATAATATTATATGCGAATTATACCTCAATGAAAACAGAAAGAAAGAAATTAAAGCCAGGGAAGTTAAGTGATTTGCCCAAGGCTGTGAGGATACTTAGGGTTTAGAACGTATACCTCCTAATTTTTAGCCTGTGATCGTTCTGCTAACCCACAGTATTGGGTAATTATCATCGTTTATCGTCATTCTTTTTTTTTTTTTTTTTTTTCCCCTGTTGCACGGTACAGCACGCGGGATCTTAGTTCCCCAACCAGGGATTGAAATTGTGCCCCCTGCAGTAGAGGCATGGAATCCTAACCACTGGACCTCCAGGGAATTCCCTGTCCCCATTCTTAAACGTAAACTTCCATTCACTTGCACAATAATTGCAGCTTTTATTAGAGTACAGTCTGCTTGGAATTCCCAATTGGATTGGGATTTCTGTGTTATTTCAAGGTCCAGAAACAAATTTCTCAAGTTCAACCTACAAAAATGTCTAGTGATAAGATAGAATTTGTGCCATGAATACAGATTTCAACGAATTTTTAAAAATTAATTTATTTATTTATTTATTTTTGCTGTGTTGGGTCTTCGTTTCTGTGGGAGGGCTTTCTCTAGTTGCGGCAAGCCGGGGCCACTCTTCATCACAATGCGTGGGCCTCTCACTATCGCGGCCTCTTGTTGCGGAGCACAGGCTCCAGACGCGCAGGCTCGGTAGTTGTGGCTCACGGGCCCAGTTGCTCTGCGGCATGTGGGATCTTCCCAGACCGTGGCTCAAACCTGTGTCCCCTGCATCAGCAGGCAGACTCTCAACCACTGCGCCCCCAGGGGAGCCCT
>NW_006788006.1:3464788-3465800 GCF_000442215.2 Lipotes vexillifer
CTTCCCTGGTGGCGCAGTGGTTGAGAGTCCGCCTGCCGATGCAGGGGACACGGGTTCGTGCCCCGGTCCGGGAAGATCCCACATGCCACGGAGCGGCTAGGCCCGTGAGCCATGGCCACTGAGCCTGCGCGTCCAGAGCCTGGTGCTCCGCAACGGGAGAGGCCACAACAGTGAGAGGCCTGCGTACTGCCAAAAAAAAAAAAAAAATGCATTAACGCTAAAGCAGTTTTGAATGTTTTTTTTTTTAAATTGAAACCCTGTCAGGAACTCGGAGGGAGATGATGAACGAGCAGACAGCACTATGTTCCTCAAAGGCATGTGTTCAGAACGTTTGAAACCAACAGGAAACAACCTGAATGTTCGACAGTAGGGGATTTATAAGGAAACTGTCCTCAGTCCCTCGTGTGGAAAATTCTGTGTGTATGAATTGGGATCTTTCTTTGAAGGAATTTTAAAGGCATGAGAGACTTGTGATAAAACTGGGATGTGGAAAGAGCAGGATAAAGCTGTTTAGAAAGGCACAAGGCACGTAAAGATGCCAACAGATCCCTGGGTGTGCAGGACCGGGCCCTGGGGGAGACCCGAGTGCAGGTGTGAGCAGCACTGTTGGCCTTTTTTTTTGTTTTTTGTTTTTTGCGGTACGTGGGCCTCTCACTGTCGTGGCCTCTCCCGTTGCGGAGCACAGGCCCCGGACGCGCAGGCTCAGCGGCCATGGTTCACGGGTCCAGCCGCTCCGTGGCATGTGGGATCCTCCCGGACCGGGGCACGAAGCCGTGTCCCCTGCATCAGCAGGCGGACTCTCAACCACTGCGCCACCAGGGAAGCCCTGGCCTTTTAATCCCCGTCTGCATGTTCCAGTTTTGCACAAGGAACGCGTATTATTTTCAAACTTGGGGGGAGAAACTTAAAAATTCTAACAACCCAAACAGAGTCAAAAAGTAACTGAAACGTCTAGTTGCAGAGAGGTGCGTCAGGGTCCCTACACGTCCCCAAATGTGGTGCTGCCATAAAG
>NW_006788006.1:3465812-3466339 GCF_000442215.2 Lipotes vexillifer
CTGGGGAGGGGGACGGCCCCAGCATCCTGGGAGTGAGAAGATGGTGGCAGAGCCCAGCATCTTGGCGAGACTTCCTTTAACTGCCGCTCAAAACGATGCATCTGTGAGGATGTCAGTAAAGGAATTCCTGTGGATTTGTTGGGGGTGGGGTGGGGGGTGATGGGTGAATTTTTAATACTGTTTAGAGATCTGTTAGGATCCCATAACATTCATGGAATGCTTTTGAAAAGATTCTTTAAAAAAAAGTCATTGTCAAAGTGCTTTGTAAAGAATCTGGTAATGAAGCGAGTGTTTACCCGCGGAATTAAGGAGCCTGTGGCCAAGTAGAAACCCGTTCCTCTGGCATTCCCTGCAGGGGCTAAATGCCTGCTGATCACATGCCAGTCGGGCCTCCCCCACCCCACCGCACTGGGTGTGTGCGTGGGAGGCAGGCCTAGCACCCCCCCCCCCCCCCCCCCCCTCCAGTCAGTAACTCTTCTTGCCTGTTCACTCGATGCCAGCCCCTGGATGCCAGCTGTTGTACTGTG
>NW_006788006.1:3466476-3468781 GCF_000442215.2 Lipotes vexillifer
AGTTTCCTCCTTTGTCCTTGAACAGGTCTGGGGACCCTGCCTGGAGCCTGCAGTTCTTGGATGGTGATAGTGTCCTGGATTCACAGAAGGGGAAACAGGGTTTCTCTGGGACCCTCTCCCCGGGGCTGGTCTCCAGGGCAGCCACGGTCTCTGTCCTTGGGCCGCGTGGGCCCGGGAGCACGTCAGCACCAGGGGCGCCCCGGGGGAGTCGCAGCTCTGGGGCGCCGCACCGCTGCAAGGCGGATCAGCAGGGGGCGTGGGGAGCGCCCTCTGTGTTACTTAGGGCATGTGGTTTGAGCCTCCTCAGGCTTCTCCACGTGGTGTCCTTCCTTGCCATGGACGGAGGCACACAGAACAGAGGCAGCCCCTGCCACTGGAGCCCTGCCTGCCTCGATTCAGGCGTGACACAGGGAGTTAGCCTGGAGTTCTCAGTAACCCTGCCCGCCCCGGCTGGCTGCTGACAGCCGTGGTGCGGCCCTGGGGGGGTTCAGATGCGAAGAGCGGGCAAGCTTCCTCTTCTCCCCCAATGCCTGCTCTCACAGGGGACCACACCACCCCTGGGCTGTGCCCACAGGTCGACAGAGTTGAAGCTGGGAGGGGGCTGTAGAAAGACCATCTCCACACAACTCTTGGTTTTGCCCCTGGGTGTGTCTGGGGCAGGCCCCCCCAGTGCCGTGGGGCCACGTGTTCTTCATCTGCGGATGAACTCCATTCTTGCTGAGCATTTCTTAGCCCTGGTGGGGAGAAGCCATGTTGTGAGGAGGAGCAGTGCACATGAGGAGGCCAGCTTAGCCTCTGCTGTCTTCTCTTTCAGACGGGGTCCAGGCCCAAGTCCTGCGAGGTCCCTGGAATCAAGTAAGTCTCAGCAGGGCCCACCCTGTGTGCCCAAGGCCACCCTGGGCTGCTTGGACGATGCCAGGGCTTCCCCTCCGCTCATGAGGCTACATATCCTGACAAGAGGGACACTGTGCTGCTGGCAGCCACCCAGCAAGCCCCACCGCAGGGGGACACTCCCACCCCTCCTTCCCTGAGATGACAGAGCCCCTGTCCTAGCCCCAGCACACTCACCCCTCAGACACACCCTTTTCCTGGGCAGTGGGAGGACCCTCACCCTAGCCCCCATCCCACAGGGATAGGCTGCTTCCTGAGGTTCCACTGGAGGTGCTGACAGTCGTTTCTCCAGCGGGGCAGTGCCTAATTATGGGGTGTCATTTTGCGCCTACGAATTTTTTTGCACCAGCCTTCTTCTGCCCCTGCCACAGCTTTCGTGGGAGAACAGGCCAGCCGCCACCCCGAGAGCTCACCGCCCCCTCTGTCTGGCCTTTCCCCCCAGCATCTTTCCATCCGCCGACCAGGAAAACACTACAGCCCTGATCCCTGCCACCCACAACACGGGGGGCTCCCTGCCTGACCTGACCAACATCCACTTCCCCTCCCCCCTCCCGACCCCGCTGGACCCCGAGGAGCCCACCTTCCCCGCGCTGAGCAGCTCCAGCAGCACCGGCAACCTCGCAGCCAACCTGACACACCTGGGCATCGGCGGTGCCGGCCAGGGTAAGGCTGGGCTGGGTGGCGGGGACACTCCCTCCCCTGACAGAGGTCACCGTCTAGTGAGAACGACAAGTGTGTTTGAATGATGACTTAGCAGGGTCACGTCCAAAATGCCAGGCATGGGGGTGGAGCACAGAGTCCACCATGGGGGTTCAGGGTTGCCAGGCTGACCCAAGGGGAAAGGCATCTGGGCAGAGGGCACAGCCTGGGCAGAGGACCAGGGCTGGGAGAGCTCATGCCCCCAGGGATGGGACCATGGTTCTTAGGGGGGACCGGGGGCTTCAGAGAGTTGGGGTGGGCCAGGCTTTCCTCATGCCCTTCATCAAGGGACAGGCCTGATCTGTGGCTCTCCCCCACCTCCCCCACTCCCCCCACCCCGACCCCCCAATCCCCTGCCCGTGGCTGCCTGCTTAGGATGCTCCAGCCCGGCCCCCTCCCCTGAGGACGTTTCATGGGCCCCTGGCCTGTCCCAGTATCCCCCTGTGCTGCCCCTACCCTGTTCCTCCTCGGGACCTCCGGCAGCACCGTCCTCCTATGACTCAGGCAGGGACCCTGGAGGTGTCCTCCTCCACTCAGACCCTCTCCCCTGCGTGGCCTCCATCTGCTTGCTCCCTGCCCAGCCCCTGCCTCTTCTCCGCCCAGAAGGGCCCTAAGCTCACGGCCCTCGTCTGGTCAGGACCTTGCACAGCGCCTCAGTTTCCTCCCTAGTGAAAGCTTGAGACCCGTGGGGCCCCCTAATTTCTGCTGCCCATGC
>NW_006788006.1:3468821-3470866 GCF_000442215.2 Lipotes vexillifer
CTCCAGCCAACAGGCTTACCGCCGACCACCGTGGGGCCTTTGCACATGCCACCCCACCCACACAGCGCTCCTCCAGGCTCCTCACCCCGTTCCCTACGCAGACCGCCTCCCCTGCCCTCTGCAGGCCTTCCTGACTCCCTGCCCCTGCCCCTGCCCCCTCTCACACTGGGTTGCTTTTCTGCACCCACCGTGCTGCTGTTGAGTCACTATTTTGCTCTTTCGTCTGTCCCCTGGGCTGGGCCTCGATCTCCCACGCCCTTGCTCTGACCCCTCTACCCACGTTGACTGTGGGAGGCGTGGGTTTGCGCCCAGGGAGGAGACAGGACGGGCCCCCAACAGCCTGGCGGTGGGACGGGCAGGAGGGGCCGTGGGGACTCACATGTGTCCCCACATGTGTCCGGACTCGGCGGTCGGTGAGAGCACTGCCTCGCTGTGCCCTCCCTGTGTCCTGGAGCCACAGCACAGGTCAGCGCTCACGCCCCCCCGTCCACAGGCCCACGGCACCTCCGCCCCAAGCATGGTGGGTAGCACCGCGCAGGGTTTTCTGAGAGAGAATCACACACTCACATTCGTGTTTGCCACACTTCCTCTGACTGCCCCGGGGAGAAGCTGACTGTGAGGAATTGGCGGCAGCCCCTGGGCCAGGGCAGAGCCCCATTGGGAGCTTTGCAGAGAGATCTCAGGGTGAAATTAGCCAGCCTTGGAGCCAGGTAGATTCAGGGAATGAAGGAGAGCAAGGAGTCATTCCCGGCTTTGGTGCCGACCGGGCCGGGGCCAGCTGAGGGTTGTTGAGGGTGGTGCAGACGTTCCCTAGGTATTTAGGCGAGGAGATAGAGGCCAGAGTGGTGAAGAGGAGAGAGACATTCTGCCTCATGCCATTCAGGCTGTGTTCTTTTTCCCATGCACCTGGCCCCGTGCCCGCTGAGGCTCAGCCATCGGGCAGAGGATACTGGCCCTGGCCGTGTGCACCCCACTCACCCACCCACATCTCCAGGGAAGGCCCAGAAGGCAAAACGAGCAGATTCAGGGGAGCCCCAGATCTGTGGCCCTCCCAAGACACCAGTGGGTGGGCAGCGTGCACAGATGCCTGTGCAAGGCAAGAAATCAGAAGGTCGGCCCTGGGGCTGCTGGCCCTCCGGCAGAGAGTCGCTGTTTCCCGGCCCCCGTTTTTCTCCTCACGCCTTGGCAGCAGCCTCCAGGGCACCACCCCCTCCGCTGGAGGGCCCTTGGCAGCCCCCCAGCGCCCGCCCGGGAGCCTCGCACCTCCAGCCCGCGCCGAGTCTAAACAAGTACAGGAAAACACAACACATGTGAAAACCATAGATGCGGGAACGAGTGCAGACCCCGAGCGTGGGGCCCAGACCCCAGCCTGCCTGGCTCAGAGCTTCGGCCCGGTAATGTCTGACATGTGTTCGGTTGTTTGCGAACCTGCCGCGCTCCAGCAGCTCGCCTGGCGGGGGCCTCACTCCCCGGGTGTGTTTTAAATCAAGCAGAGCCACCGGCCCCTGGCACACATGGAGATCGTCCCCCACACCACCCGGCCCACCCTGCAGTCAGGACGGGAGCCGGTGGAGGAGGAGGACGGAGGCCTCCGCCGCCAGGGAGACAGTGGCCCCTCTCATCTCCTTCCAAATTTGCCAAAGTCGTTTCCCTGGCTGCGTGCCGGAAGCGGGAAGTGGGCAGGCTGAGGTCCTCATTCCCTGCACAGCTCCGTGGCCAGCTAGCCCCGTGCACAGGGCTTCCGTGCCACTGGGGCGGGCTCCTGCCACCTGGGCTGCCCTGCCCTGGCAGCTCTCCCTGCCCACGCTAGGCTTCCCTTCCAGCTGGCCCCACTTCTTTTCCTAAAGTTGATCCAGGTTGTCAAAAGGAACTCAACAGCAAGGCATCCCTCGGCCCTCACGGCCCAACTGGTGTCTCAGGGGGTGGTGGCCGCCCCATGTGAGGCCAGGAGCTCACGTTACAGCCTAGCAGAGGATTAAAAACTCCCTTGTCTTCAGGACAGACGTCAGAGGCGGCAGCCGAAAGGGCCAAATCCAGCCCCCCCC
>NW_006788006.1:3470980-3475055 GCF_000442215.2 Lipotes vexillifer
CCCCCCCCCCCCCGGTGTATTTTGGCTTTCTTACGATTGTGTGTGTGATGCTTTGAATTGACATTCAAATAGGCACGTAAAAACCTGGATTTCCAGCTTCTCTTGAAGAGTCAGGCCCAGCAATGGTGGGTCGAGGTCGTGTGCCTCAAGCTGGGCTACAGCACTCCAGTTTGCTGCAGGCCCCTCCCGTCCCCGTCGCCCCTCTGTCCCCGCCACTCTTGGCATCTGCCTCTGCTGCTTACCGAGCCCCGACATCTGCTCCCGACGTGCATGTTGAGCGTTCCTCGGCCCGCCGGACACATGAAGCGTCAGATGCTCAGAGAAGACAAGGGAGCAGTGCAGGGTCCCGACTCCCAGTGTGCTCTCAGCAGGCGTCTTCCGGACTCCTCCTGACTAGGCCTCTGTGGACGGCTCCCTTGACGTTGCTGTGTTTGCAGCAGCCTGATTCTGGGCCCAAGGTCTGTGCAGAAACTGGCCCCCGGGGGCTCTGCTACAGGAGCTGTCGACGGTGCCAGGCCCCCCCCAGCAGTGCTCAGCCGAGTGGAGCTGCCAGGGCATCCGAGCGGAAGTGCAGGCGTGACCGTGCTCGCCTTGCACAGATGACACAGCCCCAGCGAACAGCTGCCTGGGGTAGAGGGAAGGCTGCCCGTCATCTCCCCTCAGTGTATGCTGGGTGCGTTCTTGCCAGCCCTGGAAACTGCCGCCTCACCTGCTGGAACCAGGTTGATCTGGTGCCCTCCGTGGGGTGGGCCCAGGTCCCCCAGTGAGTCAGGCACCTTCACCTGGCCTTGACTGCGGGCCAGATTCTCTCTGAGCCTGCTCACGACCTCCTTAGGGCCTCATGGTGAACTGGAGAGGACAAAGAAACTGAGTCTGGGGTGATCAGGCCAGGCCCCCAGGGTTCCCCTCCTGCCCCCAGCATCAGGGGGCCCATTGCTTCCCTGGCACAGTGCCCCAGGATCATCTGGCAGGCCCCAGCACACTGAACTTGACCTCACTTAGCTCCTTCACAGCAGACACATCCAGGGATCAGATTGCTGGGGGAGGGGGCCAGGGTGAGGGAAGGGGTGACTTGGAGCCCGCCCAGCAAAAGCTCCATCAGGAAGAAGATAAGATAACTGAGTTTCTTGCTCAGGCATCCTGGTGGGGTTGGTGCTGCAGCATGGGGAGTGCATGAGGTGGGAGGAGAAGGTTGTGGGTGCGTGATGTGGGGGAAGGGCTGCCAGGTACAGAGGTCAGGGGCCAAGAGGAGATCTGGCCAAAGGAGCAGTTATGGGAAGGGGCACGTTCACGGAATGGGGGTGAGGAGAACGATGAGGCTCAAGAAGAAACTGCAGCATCAGGCAGCACCGATTTGGTTGGAGCTAACCCAAACCCAAGCCATTTTAGGAAAAAAAAAAAAAAGGAGGGGGACTGTCTCTGAAACCAGGGAAGTGCCAGCGTGGCTGGATCTGGGGCTCAGGTACTGTCTCTGCCCCTCATTTCCCTTGTGGTTACCAGGATGCCTCCTCACACAATTCTGGACCTCCCTTCCTGGAGTTCCATCAAAAGCCCCTGGGCAGGGTCTCATTTGGCCAGCCTAGTCACATGTCCATCTGGGGGGCCAATCATGTGGTAGCCCAGAGGTGGGGAAGCGCTGATTGGCAGGGCCTGCGGGACACGCCCCTCCTGGAGGGATGGCAGGATCTGTGGGGAGAGTGTTGGTCAGCACTGGAGGTGGGAGCCCATGTAGAGCTGGGGGACCCTGAGGTCAGGGTATCGGGACCTCAGAGGGGGCATCCCGGGTTTGGTGATCAGGATGTGCCCACTGGCGTCTGTCTGAGCGATTGGACTGTCCTCAGCAATGACCCTGGGTGTGTGAGTGCCCCCTGCCATGATCCCAGTGGCTGGCATCATGCCCACCCTCCCTTCCTTTCAGGGATGAGCACACCTGGCTCCTCGCCGCAGCACCGCCCGGCCGGCGTCAGCCCGCTGTCCATGAGCACGGAGGCAAGGCGGCAGCAGGCCCAGCAGGTGTCGCCCACTCTCTCCCCACTGTCACCCATCACTCAGGTGCGAGGGCTCAGTGGGGCGGGGGAGGTGGGGCCCGGCTCTGCCTCTCTGGGAGGCCTCACGCTCCTTCCAGGGAGCAGAATCCTGAAAATCTTGCCAACATTTTTTTTTGCTTTTTGTTGTCAAATTTTCAAACACACGGGGAATGCAGAAATCAGTGGCCTGGATTCCCCTGTGCCCATCGTGGCTGTTAGCTTGTGCCCGTGTGACTGGGCATCCTTTATTATGCTGTTCTCTTCTTTAAGATCTAGTGGCAATTTCCCAAAATAAAATGTTTAGAGAAGGTTCCCCCCCCCCACCCCGGCGATTTACCATGTTTGCTTTGTCTGCTTCTTTGGTAGTTTTGTGTGTGTCTAGGAGTTGGTCCGTTTCATCAGAGTTATCCCACGTGCCAGCATACAGTTGTTCTTGGTACTCTCATAATCCTTTTTATTTCTGTGAAGCGGTTAGTAACGTTGCCCCTTTCGTTTCCGATTTCCATAATTGGTATCTTCTCTTTTTTAGTCAGTCCGGGCTCGTAGAAGGAGTTAGGAAGTGTTCTCTCCTCTTCTATTTCTTTTTGAAAAGTTTGAGAAGCATTGGTATTAATTCTTCTTTGAACATTTGGTAGAATTCAGTGAAGGTGCTGCGGTCTCGGCGGATCTTCACTGGAAAGTTTTTGGTGGCTGATCCCACCTCCTTACTCAATATCGGTCCTACTCAGACGTCCTTTTCCTTCTTGGGTCCGTTTCGGTAGTTTGCGTGTTCTGAGGATTTGTCCATTTTCTCTGCTTTTCAGTCCCTAATAGATAATATCGTTCCTTTGGTTTTTAACATGACCTCGATGGTCTTATCCACCCACAACGAAATTAACAGGAGTTCTTCTATACCTTCCGATGCCCGGCCTGGTCTCGGCTCTCCACGGTGTCTCTGTCTCTTGTACAGTTCTTGTTCAGATCAGGATCCAAACAGAGCCATGCGTGGCTCCTAGCGGCTGTGTCTTCAGTCTCTTCATCCGTGACCCCAGCCTCTTCTCCCCTCCCCTGCACGCCCCACCCCTGAGGCCTGCCTTCCCTTTCCGGAAACTCCTTTCCGGCCACTCCTTTCCTGCGTTCTGCTAAGTGTTTACATCCTGTAGCTCCTGGGCATATCCAGCCTCCCTCAGAGGGCAGGAGCCCTTGCCTGCCTGCCTGCCTGAGGAACTGTCCGCGCAGACTCGTGAGCCTGGAAAACTTGCCTCTGGTTATTTTCCTCTTTCCAACTCCAAGAGGGGCCCGAGCTGGTCATTGCCGAGTGACCACACACAGGGGCCTCCGTCAGCCCCACCGTCTCCAGCCTCCCCTTGGTGCCCAGGCTGCCTGGTGGTGGGAGGGGGTTCCTTCTCCCCGGCAGGACCCCACAGGGGCTAGGTGCTGGCTGTCCGCTGGGCTGCCAGAGTGTGGTGCCCTGTGCCTGCCCACAGTGGGGAAACTCCAGCTCAGAGAGGCGGGGGATGGGGGCGGAGCATCCTGAGTCTCTGCAAGTGTGGAAGGGTGTGCAGCGAGAAAGGCTCACTGGGGGCAGGCCTACTGAGCTGCAGCCCCGTCCTCCGTGGGCCTTGGAGGAAGCCCGCTTCACTTCCCCGGTCCAGGCTCTGGACATCCCTCTGCTCATCTCTCACTTGAGTGTCAATCACGCCAGGCCATGGGGATCCCCTGGGGGCCAGGTGCTCACAGCCCGCGCGGCCCACTCCTTTGAGCATGTGTCCCACCTGATGCCCTCCTCTCCGTTCAGGCCGTGGCCATGGACGCCCTGTCTCTGGAGCAGCAGCTGCCCTACGCTTTCTTCACCCAGGCGGGCTCTCAGCAGCCGCCGCCGCCTCAGCCTCAGCCCCCGCCCCCGCCGCCGCCTGCGTCCCAGCAGCAGCCGCCCCCGCCGCCCCCGCAGGTGCCTGTCGGCCTCCCCCAGGGCGGCTCCCTGATGCCGAGCGCCAGCCTGACTCGGGGGCCCCAACTGCCCCCGCTTGCGGTCACGGTGCCATCCTCTCTCCCCCAGTCCCCCCCGG
>NW_006788006.1:3475141-3485808 GCF_000442215.2 Lipotes vexillifer
GGGGGGGGGGCTTGTGCAGGAGGAGCCCAGGGGCTGTGGGAGACCCTCATCAGACCTGCAGGAGGAGTGTCAGGGTGCCTGGCTTTATCTGCAGCCACCTTGAGGCTCCACTTAGAGGCTAACTTGGCCAGGGGTTGGGGCTGAGGCAAACACTGCCTGGGGCTGGGAGCTCAGTGGGGTATTCTCCCTGGAATCCTCAAGCCAAGTTTGTCACCCCGGTATAGATGGGGAAACAGAGGCACAAGCAGGGGTCAGGTGCCCCAGACTTCACCCAGGACGGGCCACCCCACGTCTGGCTGCCAGTCCCTCCCCCATGGCCCCGATTGCCCCCCTCAGCCCTTCCCACCCAAGACACGGCTTCCTCGGAGGCAGGGAGAACACGGAGCTCTCAGGGCCTCGGGAACGGACTTCTGAAAGCCATCCAGGGGGGTGGACATGAACTTGGAGGAGGAGGAGGGAGGAAGCCAGTTCTGTGGCTCACACAGCACAGTGCCCTGGGCCGGGGGCCTGCAGCTCAGCCCACGGGACCCCTTGCCTGGGGCCAGGCTCGGGGTAACAAGTGCTAGGCTTTGACCCCTGCACCCCAAACCTGCCTGCTTGTTCAGACTTTCAGCCAGGTTGCCCTGATGGGAAGGGGGTGGTCACAGTTACCTTTGGCCACATCCAGAGGAACAGGGACCCACGTTTGGGGCCCAGCCAGCCCTCTCCACTCACTTGGCCCATGGCTGCCAGCCCCAGGATAAATGTCATCAGAACATCATGTACTCTGTGAAGAACAGGGCCCCCCACCCCCACCCCGGGTTGGCCAGGGCGGGCAGGTAACCCAACAGGTAGAAACCCACATTTCCAGGCTGCTCTGATCCCTCAGAGGGCAGACCTCAGGGGTCCCCTTGGATGGGACTGCACCCAAGCCTTGCCTTGGGCAGAAACACAGCAGGTATGGAGGTGGCTCTAACAGTGGGGCTGCCTGGGGCACCCAGTTCCATGACACCCTGCCATGGCGGTGCCTCTCTGTGGACCTGGGGGGACATTGGAGACATGGGCTATCCAGGCCAGGCTCTCGGGTCAGGGCGCTGTTGTCGGGCAAGCCCCTCCCCTCCCGTGGGAGCGGTGGCTCCCTCAGGGCTCGGGTTCCAGTGGCCTCGTCTGTGAGTTTCTGTAGATCCACCCAAGCGAGGAGACTGTCCCTCTGATCATTTTCCTCTTTCCAACCCGAAGAAGGCCTGAGCTGGTCGTGGCCAAGTGACCACGCTGGTGTCTCTGACACCCACACCCTCCTGCACGAGCCCCCTGCCCCATCTGGGCTCAACCCCCATCCCAAACTGCTCAGAACAGGCTGCTGAGGAAATGAAGGAGACATAGCACTTAGGGAGCCCTGGGCCGGTGGCTGGGTCTCATTGAACAAGCTCAGAGAGGTCAGGCAGCTTGCCCAGAGGCACACAGCAGGGCCTCACTGGGTAGGACCAGAGCAGGGTCTAAATCCAGGTCCTGGCCTAGCCCGTCCTGCCCCCCAGGAGTCTGATGAGAAGCCAAGACATTTTGTCATTCAAGTGAGGAGGTGGCCGTCCTTTGGAAGTCTGTGGACAGCATAACCCGGCGGACTTGTCCCAAGCAATACTAGTGATAGTGACTGCCCGGCGCCAGGAGCCCTGCAGTGTGCCCCAGACGGCCTTGGCTGTTAGCCCGAGGGCATCTCACTGGCCCTGGGCCTTCCCTGTCCGTGCGGGTGTGCGTGTTCACACGTGTGCGGCTGTGTGCACACATACGTGGGTGTGGTGTGCGTTCGTGTGAGTGCTCTAAAACCTGCTGAGTAGAACTGATCCCTCCGCCGCTCCCCAGCCCCCCAGGGCGATTCTGTGAGGCTGGGTTCCGTGCTCTCTGACGGAATGCCCCCACCCCTCCCAGAGTTGGGTTTGGAGGTAGGGCCCCTTGAGGCCCTGGGCTCAGGTGCCCTCCTGCAGGTGCCCTGGGCATTCAGCTCACCTGAGGGATGGGGGCCCTGCCGGGGGTGTCAGCAGCGAACAGCCAGTCCCGGGAAGCCAGGCTTGGGGCCCCGCGAGCATCCTGACCTGTCTGTCGTCACAGGCGCCGGCTCTGCAGCAGTACCGTACTAGCGCTGGCTCCCCAGCCAACCAGTCTCCCACCTCACCCGTCTCCAATCAAGGCTTCTCCCCCGGGAGCTCCCCGCAAGTAAGGGACGCCGCCTCCCCTCCCCGGCCTCCCCCACTCCAGCCTAGCTGGCACCCCCCCACATGTCCCCCATCCACCTGTCCGTCCGCCATCTGTGCCTCCCGTCTCACTCCACCCCATCTTGTTCACTCCACGCCATCTTGTTCACTCCACCGGGGTGGGGACCGGTGAGGGGCAGCCACCCTGGGCAATGGCCAAGGAGAAGGCACCCTCTCCCGGATCTGTCACATTCCCTCGGCGCCTCTGTGGTCCACGCCAAGCCCCAAGTGGGGTTGGCGGGCTCCCCATTTGCATCGGTGACGTTGGTGTCGCCTTCGCCCCAGCTCTTCACCCCGTGGCTGGGATGCCGAGCCCAGTGTGCGGCTCAGAGCAGGCATCGAGCAGCCAGTGCACCCGTCCCCACCCATGTCTGCCCGCCCTGAGGCCTCCTGCTTCCAGGCTTCTGGAGGTGGAGGCGTGCTCCCCCTGCGTCAGGGTGCAGCTGAGGTGACGGCCAGCCTGTGATGGGGGCCCTGACTCTTCAGCCCCCTCCGCCCCTTAGGATGGCGTGTCTCTCGTCTTCAGACCCCCAGCACAGGAAGCAGCCCCTCCAGTGTCTTCGTCCTCTTCCCACAGATGAGACTGAGGCTTGCCCCAGGCAACAGGCAGGGCTAGATCATGTCTATCAGACTCAGGTTATCCCTCCATACCAGGCACCACAGGACCCCGATCTCTGACACACACACACACACACACACACACACAGACACACACACACACACAGACACACAGACACACACACAGACACACACACACATACACACACACACACACACACACCCCTCTTGGCTCTGCTCCACCCATGGCTGCATTCTGTCCGGAACCTTCCATCAGGGGAGAAGGGGTTCCTGCAAAACTGACATCCAGGCCCCAGACTTCTTGCTGTAGCAGCAGAGCCTCCCCAGGACCCCACCACCCCATCCCCAGAACGTCACCAAGCTGAGAAACCTCAGGAGCTACTGCAGTGCCCACGACCCTGAAGTCTCCTCAGCCAGGGGAAGATAGGGCCTTATCTCCCGGGTGGAACAGGGGGAGGAGCTGTTCCTCCAGGCAGGACGTGTGCTCCCTTGTCCCCGGCGACATGCCCCGCTGTCCATCTCCCAGGCTCGCAGCAACGCACTCCGAGCCAGGCCCTGTGTGTCAGGACAGTAGGCCTAGCCCTCAGGGGACCTGAGGCTGTTCTCATGGCTCACTGATACAGGAGGGGCTCTCCCAGGGCGCTCCCTCCACCACCCACGGCAGCCAGGGGTCCCACTGGGACCGTCGGCATGCAGCCCCCCACTCCGCACAAGGCAGGGAAGGTGCGGTGAGCTTGGGGCCGGCCGGGAGTCAGCCTGGTGTCTGCACGCTCTCCGTCCATCCCTGTCGGCTCTGAGCTCTCGCGTCTGGTCTCCTCACGTGGCGCTGAGGGGACGCGGGAGTGGGAGAAGTTGGTCCAGGCAGGGGAAGCGATAGGGGTTGCCTGCCCGAGGTGGGCAGCCCTGCCTGGGGCTGGTGTACGCGAGGCAGGAAGGGAATTTAAGGGTGGAGCAGATCGCTCTCAGGAGAGGTTCTCCTGCACCAAAGTGGGCCATTCTGAGCGGAGAGCATGTTGCTGTCTCATCAAGCCCGTGTCTGTGTGTTGGTTTGTCCGTCCGTCAATTGGGCACTGGCCAGGGAGGCAGGCTGCTCACTCAGATGTGAGGATGGGGCCGGCAGGCTGTCTGGCCCCAACCAGGGGCTCGCTGGGGGGCAAACCATGGTTTCCCACTGCAGCTGGATCTCTGGGGACACATTCATCAGCCCCGTGGGCCTGGGTCACCCCACACCTCCCTGGCCCAGCCAGCATCTCCCCTGGGCGCACAAGGCAGCCTCCTTGCCCCACTTGGCCCCAAGCGGATGTCACTTGTCTCCGGCTGCACCCTGAGCCTTAGGCAGCTAGAATTGGCTCCTTTGTGCTGCCTCCTCCAGCCCCAGCCCTTCCATTCTGAGCAGACCTTTCTGGCAAACCCTCATGGTAGCTTCACAAGAGAAACCATATCTGGGGTCTCCTGTGTGGGCTGGGCCTCTCTGGAGTCACGGCCATGGGGACAGGGTCAGGTGCCCCAGAACAGCCTGCCCCCGGCCTCAGCCTCCTTCACAGGTAAACCCAGCAACCTCACAGCCCCCTTTTCCAAACCTGAAGCTGGAGATTTTTAGGGCAATTGTGGCCTTTTTGCCACATTGTCTTTTTTGCTTCTTACTCCTTTCACATTTTTAACTCTTTCCTGGTGTTTGAATGGAATGTGCATCCCCAGGAGCCACCGCACCAGCCGGAGTGACTGTCCCTTTCTGTGGTCAGTCCACTGAACACCCGGAGTGGCTGAGGGCTTTGTGGCCAACTTCTCTCTGGATGGAGGCCTGAGAGTCAGGCTTTGGCAGTTGTCAGAGAACGCGGGGACCTTTCTAGAATAGAGAGCTCAAAGTGGGGAGGTCCAGGGCCTGTGGTCCGTGAAGACTCTGACCTGGAAACGGCCGCAGGGGAGCGACTTCTGCAGGCCACCCTGTTCTACAGAGGAGGAAACAGGCCAGAGCTCCCAGCCTCGGGGACGCCGAGAGCCCTGGGTGGGGCATCTGTTTCCCCAGGGCTGTTGCCTCCGGTGGGTGTGACCTGGTGACACACATGGCCATCCCTTTCCTCCCTTCCACATCCTGCCAGACTCTGTCCTGCCATCTCCCCGGCAGCATCTCAAGAATGGGCAGGAGCTCCACAGTCCTATTCTTGGCATCTTCACTGCCTCAGAGGATCCCCAGCCCCCTGCTTCTCTCCCAGGGGCAGCCCCCATCCCTCTGCCCCAGCTGGCATTGGGCAAACAGGAGTGGGACTGCCTGCCATCCCCCAGGCCCCAGGGCCTCGCGGGCAGACAGGCAGCCACGGCTGGACAGGTGGTCAGGGGCTTTCCGTGTACCTGTCCCGTGCTCACTGTGTGTACCCTTCTGCCCATGTGTGTGTGGCCTGCTGCCTGTCCCGCGTCTCCCATGTCTGACAAGGTACGCATCCCACCCTGAACACCCAGAGTATCTCCCGCCTTGCCCCACTCACACAGTTTCCTCTGGGGCCTGTCAGGTGGGGTTCCCGGTCCCTGTGGCCCCTCGTCTTCCATCTGACGACAGCGGGTTCACCCACACCTGAGCTCTTGGAGAGGAGCTGGGATGGCACTTTGGGGGAAGTTGGGCGGCAGAGGCCCCCTCCCCAGGAGCAGGCGGTGGAAAGGAGCAATCATCCCGAGAGCAGGGGTGCACCCCTCCACCCCAGCGGGTGTGGGCTCTCCCAGGAGCCCTGAGATAGATGTCATCAGCCCCTCATGTCCTGAGCGTCTTCCAGGAAGTTCCAGAGGCCTCCCTCCTCTCCCAGCCCAGGCCAGTGGTGAGGTCCTGGGAGAAGGGTATGGGTGCAGCCAGCCCGTGGGAGAACCACCCCCCCGCCAACCCCATAGCAGCCTCACCCCCTGCCTGGTTTTGGGAACCCTGACGACAGTGGGCCTCTCTTCTGTCTGCAGCACTCTTCCACCCTGGGCGGCGTGTTTGGGGACTCATACTATGAGCAGCAGATGGCGGCCAGGCAGGCCAATGCTCTGTCCCACCAGGTGAGCAGGCGCCCACCGCAGACGCTCGCCAGACCCCGCCCGCTCCTCTGTGTGAGCTTCTCAGCCTCTCCAGTCTCCAGGCTGCAGAGGCCCAGGCCCTGGAGGCGGTGGCTTGGCTTGGCCTCTCCTGGCGTTTGCACCCTGCCCACAGAACGAGGCCGCCAGTGGAGGGGGAGGAAGGGTGGGCGGTGAACGCTGGTAGGGACGGGCAGTGGCTGTTACAGCGGTGCCTCGATGTGGGCTGTGCACGTGGGTTTGCCGGGAGGTTGCAGTGGCTTTGCGTGAAGGCCGGGATTGGGGGCGTGTGGGCACGGGAGGGGTTGGCTGCTGCCTGGAGCTGTTCACTCACTCACTTATCCATCCATCCATGCATCTATCCATCCATCCATCCAGCAAGCTCTGAGGGGGCCGTGTGCCGGCAGGCCCAGGCAGGTTCGGAGACGGGGAGACCCCAAGGCAGAGGGACTCATGCTTGGCAGCCCCAAGTGTACCTTGGCACGGGTGCTGGCCGTCGCAGGCAGGCCGGCCGGCCAACCACGGCCAGCCAGCCAACCACGGTCGGGGTCCCAGGGTGGCCAGCTCAGGGGGCTGGCCTCACACCTGTATGCTTCCTCTCCCAGCTGGAGCAGTTCAACATGATAGAGAATGCCATCAGCTCCAGCAGCCTGTACAGCCCGGGCTCGACACTCAACTACTCACAGGCGGCCATGATGGGCCTCACGGGCAGCCACGGGAGCCTGCCGGACACACAGCAGCTCAGCTTCCCCAGCCACAGCAGCATCCCCAATATCATCCTCACAGGTGAGAGGCTGGGGGAGATGGAGTCCGTGCCCTGCAGGGTGAGGCGCGACGGGGCTGAGGTGTCCCTGCCCAAGGAGGCCAGAACCCACCAACCTCGACTCACTGCTGGGCTTACAGGACACAGGCTGGGGGGACGCACACTGGACCCTGGACCAGGTGTCCGGTGTCCCAGGCTCAAGAGTGAGAACAGGATGAAACCGGTCACTCATCTAGCCCTTCACCTCCTGCCCAGTCCCCTGAACCCCAGTAGCTGAGCATGCCGGGGATGCATGTGACTGTGGGGTGGGCCCTGCCTGCTGGGGCTTGTCCTGTGCAGCTGACAGACATGTAAGAGCTCGCGCATGCTGCGTCGGGCCTCCCCAAGCGGCCTGAGCACAGTGCCCAGGCACCCAGGCTTGCGCACGCGCATGTTGAGTGAGTCTTCTCTCAGCAGAGCTCAGACCCTGCAGTCCCCCACCCCCACCCTTCGTCATGCCCCTGAAGGTTCTAGGTTTTATCGAAGACGGAGGCGGTTTCCTCATAAGCCAGGGCTGTCGGGGAATTGAGGGTGAGATCCTCTCAGCAGTCCCCACTGACATCTCTAGGATGGAAGGGGTTCCTGCCCAGAGCTCCCCACAGCCGGAGTGCAGACCCAGTGCCTCCTCCCCGCCCCAAGGGTCTGCAGGAGATGCTCTGGGTGCAGAAGCCTTGGCCTTGGAGGATCAGGCCTCTGTGATTGTCCAACAGCCCAGAAAGAACGAAACTTTCATATCTGTTTCCCAGGTTGGGAAACTGAGGCCCAGGATCTCACCACAAGTAGAGGAAGGAGCCAGGTGTGAACCTGGGTCTCTGCAGGGAAACCCGGGCCTTCCCCCCAGCCCACAGGGAGGCCCCTGATGCACATGGAGCAGACTGCCTGGCAGAACCTGGCAGAGCCTGAGAGGCCCCTGCTCCCTCCAGGTCACACTGAAGTCTTGTGTCGCAGCCCTCATCCCAGGGCTTTCTGGCCCTGGTACCCCGACATCTGGGTTGGGACCGTCCCGTGTGCTATGAGGTGTTGAGCAGCATCCCTGGCCTCCACCCACCTGATACCAGTAGCATTCCCTCCAGTCGTGACAACTAAAAATGTCCCCAGACATCGCAAATGTCCTTTGGGGAACAGACTGCTCAGGTGAGCTCCCTGGTATGGCCTGAGCATTGATGGGAGCCATGGAGGCGCAGAGTTGGGGTGCGGGGAGTCAGGGCCAAGCTGAGCCTTTTGTGTGTACCCCCCACCCCCAGTGACAGGAGAGTCCCCTCCCAGCCTCTCTAAAGAACTGACCAGCACGCTGGCCGGGGTCGGTGACGTCAGCTTCGATTCTGACAACCAGTTCCCCCTGGACGAACTCAAGATTGACCCCCTGACCCTGGACGGACTGCACATGCTCAATGACCCAGACATGGTCCTGGCCGACCCGGCCACCGAGGACACCTTCCGGATGGACCGTCTGTGAGCCGCACGCCCGGCACACGGCCGCCCAGCCCCCGGCTCCATCACCCCACTGGTCAGTGGTCCCCACGGCGTCTCCCCAAGCCTGGGGACGGTGGCGCTCCGTCCCTCGCAAACGGCCGAGCTTGTGATTCTGAGCTTGCAATGCCGCCAAGCGCCCCAGCCCACCCGCCCGCCCACCCCGGTTGTCCCCCTCCCGCGTGAGGCCGCGTGTCGTCGCCCCCGCGGACCCTCCCTCCCTGCTCTCTCATCCCCCTGTAAGATGCGGAAAGCGTGCTGGGCAGGGCCGCCGGCCTCGGGGGGCGCCGTGCTCTGCGACGGTGGTGGGATGAGGTGCATCTTGCGACTGTTGTCCAGCTCTCACTGCCTTCCTTTGTCCCTGGTCCCCCCACCCGCCCGCGCCCCCAGCCCTTGGTTAGGTAGCGAGCCAGCCCCACCCCGCCAAAAGGAGACGGCGCCGGGGGCGGGGGGTGGGCGGACATGAAGTGGAAATAAACACTATTTGGACTGCCGTCTTTTATATTTCTGAGCACACACAGAACACTAGACTCCATCCCACAAAGGTGGGATGTGAACATGTGAACGGAGCATGCGAAGCAGCTAGATCTCCCCTGGGGCCCAGTAGGGAAGCCCATGCCCCCGCCTCGCCACCCCAAGCTGGGCCCCTCGGTGGCCACCTTCGCTGTGAAATCCCCACCCAGGCCTGTCGGGGATGCACGTGGAGGCGGGGATTATTTTTAGGGGGTTTTGCGACTTGTTTCCATCTTTCTTTCTCTGTACCGTGGTCACTGTTACTGTTATTTAAAGAATGGCCGGGGCGGGGGGTGCGGGTGGAGGCGGCCGGGGCATTTTTTGGTTTGTTTCTTTCGGTTTGTATTTACATTTTGGTTGTAGATGAATAACTGACTCCTTCAAGCCAACACTTGCCTGAGAGCATGTCTTTATTCTAGAAATCCAACGTTATAATATTTGTAAGCTAACTGGAAGCGGTCTGCTGCCTGCCCGGGTCTGAGCTGCATCTCCGGCCTTTTTACTTTTGCTCCGTTATCCCAAAACAGAAGGACATGAGTTGGGCTGGGCTCGCTGGCCTGGGTGGGCACTCTGGCAGAAGCTGGCAGCAGCGGCCAGAGGGACCTCTACTCTGATCCCTAACAGATTTCTGGGAAGGAGCCCCGGCTTCCATCAGGGGTCTCGTGAAGACCCAGCTCTGCCCGGCCTTCCCAAAGGTGCCAGCCAGTCCTCAGGGCAGGCCTGTCCTAGACCCTGTGGCTGGCGGCAGCAGCTGAGGCCCCTCTGTTCTGAGATGCCCCGGAGACGAGCCTGTCCTCAGCAACCCCATCCCGAGGACCAGCCGACATTCATCCCCTCCCACCATCCCGACATCTCTTTCGTAGCCCTTCCTGGCAGGGCTGGATTTGGAGGCAAAGAGCAGTGTGCATTTTAGTGGCTGGTTTCCAGGTGCTTCTCAGAGTGACGCAGGAGGCCCAGGTGACCATCCATCGGGGCTCACTGGCGCACCAGAGGCCATCCGTCTGCGCTACAGGCCCTGCGAGGGGGCGACAGGGCTGGCTTTGTGTTCTGTCAGTTGCTTTGGAATAGGAACGTCCGTTTCATTCCCTCCGACATCGCATCTCAGAGTTCTTACTTGCTCCTCCGCCTGCCAGCAGGGCTGGCACCTCCTGCCTGGTGCGTTTCCGCCTCCGTCGGGGTCTTGGGAGCGCCCACCTCTCTCTGTGGGAGCCAGATTTGATCCTAGCGACCATCCCTCTCTCTTGTTCCCTGGCCGGGCTCTTAGCACGTGGCCAAGTGGCCGCGTGGCCCCACAGACGGGAAGCCCCCTGTCCTCGGTCACTTGGCCTCCGCCGCTGTTGTCTGGACTGGAGTTAGGTTTAGTGTCAGTCCATCCAGGTCAAGGGCCCGTCTTCTTTCCAGGGCTGGGGGCAGAGAGTGAGGACTCTTTCTTTTTTTAAAGAAAAACTACATGTATGTACATAGAAGGGTTTGATTACCATTAGACTTGTATGTAGAACTTTTTTTAAAAAATGGCCTTAATAAAATTACAAGCAACCTTCCTGGATGCAATTTTCCAACAAGGAGTTGGGGACCCCGTGAGGGAGCCCCGTCAGCCCACATTTCCCATCTGCCCAGCACTGGGTTCTTGGTGCAGATGGGCAGGGAAGGAGGGGCTGTCCAGCCCCATGGCCCGTTTCTAGCATCCCTCGGCCAGGAGCACAGGTGACACTGTATTAACACGGCAGCCTCAGCCCGTGAGGGGCGTAGGTGCAGAGCTTTCCCGGGGAGGGGATCCAGCCAGGAGCCAGCGGCCAGGCGTCCTCAAAGGGTTCACTGCCCACTCCTGGACCTGGGCAGGCCTCTGGGGGTCTACAACAGGGGATTTGGGGTTTTTTTCTTAAATATCATTTCTCTACTAAATATTGAATATGAATTGCCAAGACTTTTAGAAACAGGACAGCTTAAGGGAATCAGCCCTTTGACTTGTGACGTGAAAATACTGTGATTTCAGGCGAGCTGCGCCGTGAGGGGTGAGCTGGAGCCCCTGCGTC
>NW_006788006.1:3485921-3501988 GCF_000442215.2 Lipotes vexillifer
CGTCGTGTATATTGACCCACTCGCTGTGGCCGAGCCCCCCTCAGCTGTGCAGACCTTTCCTCCGGGAGCGTGAGCCAACCAGCATGTCCCCATCTGCCTCAGTTTACCCTCTGTCCTCTGAGCCCCCAGGGTGGTAAATTTGTTCCCCCATGAGGCTCCATGGGCCGAGGATGAGACCTGGGGTCAGCCTGTCTCTGTGTCCCCCAGAGAAGAGAGTTCATGCCCCTGGTCCCCACCCCCCGCCTGTCAGCATCACCCCCTGCAGTGCCCAGGGTTGACTTGGGGAAGGAGTCGTCTCATCGGGGTCACATCCCTGTCACAGGTACCCGTGAGGACCTCCCCCCGCACCGTGCCCTTAGCAGAGGGAAGACAGCACTGTTTGGGGTACCCTGCAGCCCTCCCCCAGCTTTCCTTGCATGCCTTGCTTCCCCCCAGCGCTCTTCGGGGCAAGAAGGGTAGGGGCCAGTCCCCTGGGGCAGGGGGCCCTGAGACCCTCAGTGGAAAGCTCAGGGGGCAGGTCGACACTTCAGCAAAATTTGGAGGCCCACGGCCAGCGGTATCCAAAAACCAGTCAGGCTTCCCTGTGGGGACAAGTACACAGCAGAAGGGACCCTAATTGCGTTGGGTCCAGCCCCCAACCCCAGTGCGGTCCACGGAGTTCCCTGGGACCAGGCCTGCGAGGCTGGAAGGCAAGGGCAGGTGTGTGTGTTTGCAGCCCTTTCTCCACCAATGCCTCCATTCACTGGGAGTGCTTGGCCGGCCTTTGCGTCCTGTGTGCTGTTATCTCCTTGTGGGTGTTGAGGGCTGGGCAGGAGGGTTCTGACGTCGTAGGTGTGCTTGACCTGATTTCTTCAGGCGGCCGACCTCCCAGGAGGGCAGCCAGCCAAGTGGGCCCATCGTGAGGCCTGTGTGTCACAGTGGGGCGGGCAAGGACAGCTGTCCATCTGTCCGTCCATCAGATGCTGTGAGACTCCTGCGTGGAGGGCGAGACGTCCCGTGTCGTCCCTCCAGCCTGCTGGGGTGGGTGTCCAGTTTGGGGGCTGCGTGCATGCCGGGTGCTGGCCGCGGCACGGGGGACAGGAGTAGGTACGAGGCCCATGGAGGTGCTGGGTGGGACTCAAGCAGCAGGGGTGACCCCCCTCTGTCCAGCCTCCTGGGCCTAATGAGCCCCCATGATCACCTTCTCCTAGAGAAAACTTTGTTGACCTGGAGGCCTCCAGGCAGCTGAGAACGCCTGGGCTGGTACACCCCTCCCCAGACCTCCACATCTCAGCCCACCCTGAGCGAGTTCATAACCAAACTTGCTGCCAAACTCCTGCCTCCAACTGGATTCTGAGTCTTCTGCATTTCCAAAGAAGGCAACCCCACCCCAGGGTGCAGGCTGGGTGTGGTGAGGCCTGGTGGGGTCAGGAGACCCCCGCCCCCAGCCCTGACACAGCAGTAGCAGCACCCATCACTCTCACTGGGTTCTGAGGGAGCTGTTGTCAGAGTCCTCAGGGTGCCCTTGGCGTAGTGTTGGGGCACAGGGGTGCAAGGTCAAGGGTACCTGCTGCTCTTGGGCCTGGCCTACCATCCCTGCAGGTGACGCTTCAGGTGAGGGAGCTGTGGCCACCTGAGCTCCGCCCCCCCCCCCCCCGGGATTGAAGAGCTGGGGGGGGGTTTGGCACCTCGCCTACCCTGGGAGGCCTGCCTGGGGTGAGTGGGCAGACAGGTCTGTTTCTGCCCCCCCCCCCCCACGTGATCTGAAGAGCTGGGGGAGGATTTGGCACCTCGCCTACCCTGGGAGGCCTGCCTGGGGTGAGTGGGCAGACAGGTCTGTTTCTGCCCGAGTTCTCCGTGGACCCTGGGCCCCCATCCCCTGGAGGTCTCACAGCATATGACAGGGGTCCTTGGGACATTCCTTTGTCAGGCCCTGCCCGGCCAGCTTGGCCTGAGCCAACTCTTTTTGGCTTCCTCGGCTTTTGGGGGTCCTGGCTGCGTGGGGCTCAGGCACCTCTCATAACCGTTGGTGTGCCACAGGTGGCTGGCCACAGACAAGAGTTCTACCCCAGTGGAGGTGGGGTGACCTGCACCCCCAGGCCTGGGCGCTGGGGTACTCCTGAAGGCGCCGGGGGGCAGACAAGACCCTTGTGACCCGGGCCTCAGTTCCATCTTGTCATTAGCTCAGGCCCACGGGTCTCAGGGCCCCAGGCTCATCCCAGGCAGGGGCTGGACGTCAGGGACTCTGGTTCCAGACGGCTCCCTCTGCCTTCTGTCCTCCTGGCCAGTGCCAACACCCTGTCCCGAGGAGCCAGTGGGTTGCCCCCATCTTGCAGGGTTGTGGAATTTGGGGGTAATCGATGCCCAGCCTGTCATTTCTGACCTCCTGCCAACCGGGGACAAGGGGACACAGCTGTGGCATTTGCCACCAGACTCCGGAAGGGAGGGCTTTGGCAGTCATGGTCCACTGACCCCGCCATGCCCTCCGTCGGAAACTGCCCCTGCCCCTCCAGGGACTGGGCACTGATATATGCAAACCTGCCAGTCCAAGCCCTGTCCCACTCATGTCCCTCTTTCCCCCAGGCTGGCTCTGCCCCCACCCCCAGCATGTACATTGTGCTGTAGATGTCCTATGGGCCGCACGCGTGGGTGCCCATGGCGGGCGGGGGCGGGCGCTCAGGGCGCACTCGGCCGGCCCCTGCCCATCCTCTCTGGCGTGGACGCTATCGTCTGTGTACCTTTGCATCCTTTGTAATGAAACGTAATAAAAATCCAATGTTTTCATCTCTGCCTCCTCCCCTTTTTTTCCTGCCCTCTTCTCCCCTCTGGAGGATGAACTGTGGGTGTTGCAGGTGCACCAGGCAGGAGCCACACAGGGGCCACACGCACAGACACAGACACACGTGAGCCCCTCACACACACACCCCAGGATCCTGGGGCAGACGCCCCAGGAGAGTGTGTGGGATGCAGCAGGGCCGGACACTCCTAGTCAGGCTCCTAGGGCTCCAGCCAGTCACGGGGCCAGAGAGTGGCAGGCCCCCAACTCTCCCAAGGCCTGAGTTTGGGGTCCCTGGCCTCCCCTCAGAGGCTCGACCCTGCCATCTCCCCGCGGCAGAGACCACAGCCAGCTGCTCCGCCACACACACACTTTATTTTGTCCTCTTTGAGCCCCTCTCCCTCCCCACCAGGCCAGCTGCCTCTTGGGGCCGGATGCTGATGGCCTCCCACAGTGAGGGCAGCCGTGAGGGTGGCCGTCATCCAGTGGCGGCCTGTGTCCCTAGGCCTGCAGCAGCGTCTGGACCTCGTAGTCCTCAGGGATGGTGTCTGTGGAGAGAGGGTGAGCAGGTGAGAGGGGGGGTGAGGCTGGGTGGTATGGACTCCCCACCTTCCCCAACAGGGTCCTCCTACCATTGCAGCGGTAGCGCAGGTTGGCCCAGATGATGTTCTCCTGGGAGAAGCAGAAGACTCCCAAGCGGCCTCCCCGCATGGTCGTGTCCAGGACCACATTGCTGTCCGCAACCAGCTCTGGGCCCTCGTAGAACCTCACTCTGCGGAGAAGGAACGGACCGTGATTCGGGGCCCTGGGCCAGGTGCCTCCTCCCCTCTCAGAGCTTCAGCATCCTGCCCCATGAGCTAGGCCCCCTCCTCTCTAGGAGAGGGGGCCATATGTCGCCCTGCCTGGGCCATGCTCAGGGCAGAGGGGGCTCCTGACCTGAGCCTCAGTTTCCCTGTGTGAGAGGATGGGCATCTAGGGCCCTGCACACAGTAGGTGCTAGGCATAGTGCCTGGTCTTCCTGGCAGCGTAGAGTGGGGATTGAGAAACCAGGAGTGAGTGAGACCCCACCTACTGCTGTGTGCAGAGTCCAGTACCACCGGACCCTTGAGCCCAGACCACCCAAACTGGCCCCGCCTTTTCTGAGTCCAGGCTCCCCGCTGTCTCACCTCTCCTCTGGCCCTGCCCCCTGAGCAGCTCCCTGCACAGCCTGGCCCCTCCCCCTGTCCTGGGAGGTGTATCATGCCCTAGGGCCAGACAGTTATTTCTAACTGCCTGTATTATTCCCATTTTACAGATAAGGGGACCGAGGCCCCCTGAAGCACTCCCTCCTTCCCTCAAGAGCCAGGATAGAGCAGGGATAGAGCAGGGACTCCGGGCCCCCTGGCAGAGGGCGGGTTCCCACCTGATGTAGCCCACTTGGGGCCGGTGCTGCAGGAACCAGCGGTAGGACGTCTTGTCCTTCCAGCCCACGTTGCGGGGGTCCTTCCACAGCAGCCGCACCTGTGACTCTGTGTCCCCCGTGTGCCACAGTGCATTCCGAAGCTGCTCCCCAGGGCCTGTGGAGGACTTCACGGCCTGCCACGCCGGAGAACAGCGGAGCGGGGGTCAGAGACCACACAGGCCACCAGAGCCCCCAGACAGGCAAGGAGCTGTGTCATAAAGGAGTGGTGGGGGCCCCAGTATGCCTGGATGGGAGACCCACGAGGAAGCCTTGGGGGCCACGAGGAGCTTTGCGGTCAGGCTGTAGGGGTAGCAGTGGTTTGTGGGATCGAGTCTTGGGGACTCGGGGACTTGGGGAATTCTAGGGTTTCAGTGAAATACTGGGGTCTCTGGGGCCTGCAGGAGGATTTGGAACCTGAGGGAAAGTTTGGGGCTCTGTGACAGGGTTTTGGGGCCCACAGAGAGATTGGGGAATCCCGGGGGAGTGTTTGAGGGCCTGTGGGAGGAGCTAGGTAGAAAGACTTCAAGGTCCATAGAATGAGGCCGGGGGCTGTAAGGCTTTGGGGATCTGTGGGAGGGTTTGGGGCCTCCGAGTTGGCACTGAGACCAAGAGTTCAGGTGGGGCCCAGCACCTTGAGCTGGATGCCAGGCTCCGCCACTGCACGGAAGGGGTTTGCCTGCCAGTATGTCTGCTCCATCTGCTTCCACATGACCACATAGAAGCTGGAGCTGTCCTGGTAGCCAAAGATGAAACCCGCGTAGTCGTCATCCGTGACCGTGTTCACGTGGAACGTGCCTTCGAAGTCCACGCCATTGAAGGCCGTGTAACCTGGGGAGAGGAAGGGACGCTAGCCCCTGCCGCACCGGGGCCCAGAACCGCCCCCTGGCCCCGCCCCTCCAGAGTCCAGAACGCCGGACCCCTGAGCCCAGACCACCCAACCTGGCCCTGCCTTTCCTGAGTCCAGGCCCGCCCCGTCCCACCTCTCCTCTAGTCCCGCCCCCTGCACGGCCTGGCCCCTCCCCATGTCTCACCCACACCCAGGCCAGGGTCGCTGTTCATCGTCTGCACGATCTCCATCCCCTGGTGGGGTTCAAAGGAAGAAGGGCCTCAGGCCAGCCGTGTGGGCCCTCGGCTCCCCGCCCCTAGCTTAGGACCTGCTGTGGCGGTCCTGGGATCCCCCCACCTCCCGCCTGGGCCCTGCCCGCACCTGGTTGAGCACCACCCAGTTAGGGTCTATCTGCGCGTCGCCCTCGGGGTCCAGCACGACCGTCTGGAAGGCCCGGAAGTCGGTGAGGGTGACCTCAGCGTTCTCCGGACACACATCGATCTTGTCCACCACCTTGTCTGCATCAAAGTCTCCCTGGCACGCGTCGCCCACGCCGTCCCCTGAGAGGAGATGGAGGCCCCCCCACCATAGTAGAATCAGCTCCAGGCCCCGCCCCAGGCCTGGCCACGCCCACACAGGCTACCAGCCCTGCCCACACCATGTCTCCAGCTCCGCTCACACGTGCCACTGGCCACCCCAAATCTCACCCTAGTGGCGCCACACTAGCCCCGTCCCCACCACAGGCCCTGCACCCTGCCTTACGGTCCACGTCTTCCTGGCCCGGGTTCGGCACCAGGCGGCAGTTGTCCCGACTGTCGGGGACCCCGTCGTTGTCATCATCGTCGTCGCAGGCGTCACCCTGGCCATCGTGGTCTGAGTCCTGCTGGGCGCTGTTGGGTACTGTGGGGCAGTTGTCCCGCGAGTCCTGGTGCCCGTCCCCATCCCTAGGGTGGGTAGGTGGGGCAGAGACAATGAGACCCCAGAAAGCTGGATCAAGGGCTGCCCACCATGGGTGCCCACCTCAGCCCCAGATGTCCTCCTTACTTGTCTTGGTCGCTGTCACAAGCATCTCCCACAAAGTCGTGGTCCACATCCCTCTGTGGGTGGGGGAAGGTTGTAGATGTCCTTAATCAGGGCAGAAGAATTCAGAAGCCTCCCGCCACCCCCAGTTCCAGAGCCAAGGTCCTTCCTGACGCGGAGGAACACCCCCCGCCCCCACAGGCTGCTGGGACTGGGCTGGAGTCTTGTTAATCAGCCTGGTGCTTACCCCAGGGGTCTGACCCAGCTGGGGTCTGGCCTGCCCTCACCTGGTCTGCGTTGCTCTTCTGAGGACAGTTGTCACAGGCATCCCCTACACCATCGCCATCACTGTCCTTCTGGTCTGAGTTGGGCACCCTGGGGCAGTTGTCCACTGTGTTGCGGATCCCTGCGGGAAGCAGAAGGACAGAACGGGACCCCAAGATGAGGACAGGGCCAGACTGACTTCCAGCAGGGCAGGTGCAGACCTGGGGCTAGCTTGGGACAGAGTCCCACCCCATCTTTGGCTCCCAATACCTACAAAGTTAAACCAAGTATTCATGCCCAGTCGCCAGCCTCCTAGAGACTAAAATGAAAGGATGGCGGTGAGGGGACTAGCTCTGTGAATGCACCACCTCGAGTCTCTGCCCAGATGTAAAAATCGTACCTCCTCAGCCCTAAACCCCAGGCTCACGTCTCTGTCCTCTTATTTCCTCCCTGCAGCATCTAACACAGGGACCACCTTCCCCTCCTCCAAAAGTTCCTTCCTTTTCTCCTCGGCATCATATCCCAGCTTGCATTTTGCTGCCTGCCGGAGCATGGTCCACGGTCCCTGGAGCCCTAGGCGAGCACACCCGCTCCGGCTTCCAAAGGAGGCCGAGCCCCGCCCCCAGCCAAGCCCCGCCCCTTGGTGCCAGCCCTTCCCTCTCCTCTCCCCCCTGCCACAGAGCTCACGGTCGCCGTCTGTGTCGTCGTCGCAGGCGTCGCCTCGGCCGTCGTTATCTGTGTCCTTCTGATCGTCGTTCTTCTGGGACTGGCAGTTGTCGCATGCATCGCCCCACTTGTCGCCGTCCGCATTGCGCTGGTCTGGGTTCCGCACCAGCGGGCAGTTGTCCTAGAGGTCAGGGCCGGTTGGGAGTAGTCAGGCCTAGAGAGGCAAATGTCACTCCCCAGACTGTCCATCTCCGAGGCCCCGCCTCCTCTGCAGGGAACCCCCTAACCCTCTGGGACCCGTGAGATCAGCCTCTGAGTCCACACCCCTCACTCGAGCCGAGCCCCCACTAGTCTCACCTAGGCCCCCGCTTTTGCCCCACCTTCTCGTTGAGGACGCCGTCCCCGTCGGCATCCGGGTCGCAGGCGTCTCCGATGCCGTCGCGATCCACGTCCTCCTGCCCTGAGTTGGGCACCGTCACGCAGTTGTCCTAGGGGTGGGCGCGGCGGGCATGAGGGGCGCTGCCAGGGAGCCCCGCCCACCCTCATACCAGGCCACGCCCTTCAGACCCCGCCCACCTTTCGGCACTGGCGCTCTGAGCAGCGCAGCTTCTCGTCGGGAAAGCCGTCCAAGTCTGTGTCGCTGCCGCAGAAGAGCCCGTTGCCAGCCCAACCGACACCGCACTGCGGGTGGGGGAGTGAGTGGGTGCTCCGGCGTGGTCCCACCCCCGGACCCTCATCGTACGCCCCTCCTTGGCCCGCTCGCACTCACCACGCAGGATCGCGACCCATCACGCTCCAGGACGCAGTCGGCCTTCTCGTGGCACGGGCTGGGCGTGCCGTCGGGGCAGAAGCGCTGTGCGCGCCGACGGCAGCCTGATGCCTGGTCTCCCACGAAGCCGGGCTGGCACGGGCCGCACTGGAAGGAGCCCTGAGCCCGGGCCACAGGAGGTCAGCCCCCCACCCCCACGCCTGACACTTCGCGTCCCATCCTCCACCTCTCAGTCCTTCCCCTCTCCTCCCAGGCCTCACCAGGGTATTGACGCATACGGAGTTGGGGACGCAGTTATGCTGCCCGGTCTCACACTCGTTAATGTCTGTGCAAACCTGGGTGGGAGGGAGGGCAGAGGTCACTGCTCCCACGCAGATACCCCCAGACCTCCCACCCGGTTCACGTCTCCTCTGAATCCTACCTCTCCCCTACATCTTGCCTCCAACCCTGACCATCCCTGACGTGGACCCTTAACTTCCTCTATTCCCCAGACTCCGGTCCCTATGCCCTCCCGCTGGAGCGAGGCAGGAAAAGGCTGCGAGGCTGGAGGTCGAGTTTACTCAACAAAATGCTCCCCACCCCAAAATGCTCCTCCTGGCTCCCCACCCCAACCCCCCACGGCCCTCACCTGCTTATTGGCCTTGGCGAAGGCCAGCCCCACGCCCTCGTGGGTGGGGCCGCTGTACCCCGGCGGGCAAGCCTCGCAGCGGAAGCCCGGACTGGTGTTGATGCAGCGGACGTGGGGGAAGCAGGGATGGGCGTTGCACTGGGGGAGGAAGGGCCCCGGA
Organism: Lipotes vexillifer; assembly: GCF_000442215.2. Lineage (NCBI taxonomy): Eukaryota > Metazoa > Chordata > Mammalia > Artiodactyla > Lipotidae > Lipotes > Lipotes vexillifer. The sequence continues at coordinate 3,494,451 of NW_006788006.1, forward strand.
GGGTCAGAGGACGGACGTGTAGCTGGGCCTCCCCGAGAGAGGCTTCTCAGGGCTTATTGGGCTTGTACTTGTAAAGTTCAAGGGCCATCAGCTAGCTCTTGGGGAGCGGGGAGTGCCATGTGGGGCAGAGGCCACTGTCCCAGGGGTCACACACGGCTTTGCCTTGATGTGGGAAGGGGCAAGACCAGGCGGGGAACAGAGCGTGCCTGAGGGTATCTGTTCCTGGGACCCGGTGGGCTGGGTGTTCATGGGCGGGGGAAGACATTTTGAGGGCGGGCGTCCCCAGAGGAGGCGGGAAGTGGTCGTCGGGGCGTGCGTGCCCGGCGGAGGAGGCTGTCGGGGCGGGAGCCCCCGGTGGTGGAAGGGTGGCTGGGGTCGGCGGCTCCCGGCGGTGAGGGGGGTCGTTGAGGCGGACCACTCCCGGCGGTAAGGGAGTCGTCGGGGCGGACGTCACCGGCTACGGAGGAAGTCGTCGGAATGGGCGTCCCAGGTAGAGAGGGGGGTGGTAGTGGTGGGTGTCCCCCGGCGGTGGGGAGGTCGTCTGGACCTGCGCCCCTGGAGATGAGGGGGCTCTCGGGGAGAGCACCCCCAGTGGATGAGGAGTTCGTCGGGGCGGTGGGGAGCTGTGGGGTCACGCGTTGGGGGATCGTCTGGGCGGTGGTGACGGACGCACCTCGCTGACATCGGCGCAGTGCGAGCCGTTGCCGGTGAAGCCTGCGGGGCAGGGTCCGCAGCGCGCGCCGCTTGCTGTCTCGGTACAAGCCACGCCGGGGAAGCAGAAGCCGGGCGCGCACTGGCTTAGGGGCCTCACGCTCAGTCTGGGGGTGCGCGCGGGTTGCATCCCTGAGGAGGGTGGGGCGGGAATGGTTAGGGCCACGCCCAGAGGTGGAGCCTGGGGGGGGGGATGGCCCCTGAGGGCGTGGTGAGATCCTGGTTGTTCTGCGACCCCGCCTCGTACTGAGCGCTCTGCCCGCCAGTATCTGGATCTCTGCACCCGGCCGTTTTTTGCTTCTCCCTCCGCGACTCTCCACCTCCCAGCATCTCTCGCAAGGTTTCTGGCCCTTTTGGGGTCTCCCCCTCCCATAGTCTCTGTCTCCCCTTCCTGTTTCTCTCTCTCCATCCCTCATCCAATCTCTCCATCTCTGTCAGCCTCCATGTTCTCCTCTGTCTCTTTTCCTCTCGGTCTGTCCTTCGCTCTCTGTCTCTGTCTCCCCATCTCTTCTCGCTCCCGCGCCGCCCCGTCTCTGCCGCCCCGGCTGCGCTCACCGCACGCGTCACACTCCATCACCGTGTTTTTCAGAAACGTGATCTCCTTGACCTTTGGTGCAAGGGGGATGGGGTGTGGTCAGCGGGTCCATCCCTCCGGGCCTCCCCCGTCGGGCCTCCCCCGTCGGGTCTCCCCTGTCCCTCTCTCAAACTCCCTTCCCGCAGACCCACCCACTCGGCCCGGGCCCCCTCCCCCGGACTCCCTACCCCAAGATCCCTACTCTCCCAGCCCCTCTCTTCCTTCCCTGGGATTCCCTTGCCCCCTCACGGATCCCTACCCCTCTCTCGCGGAACCCCCTGTCCCTGGGACCACTCTTTTCCCCCTTTTCCATAACTCTGGGCCCCCTTCACCTCCACCAGGATCCCCTTCTCCGGTCCTCCCCCAACTCCTCCACACTCCCCTACCTCCGAGACCCCCTTCCCCTGTTCCAAGCCTCTCTGTGCCAACCCGGCACCCCCGTCCCCGGCAGGCACCTGCTGCCGCAGCAGTTCCCGCACATCCTGCAGCGCCGCGTTGGTCTCCTGTAGTTCGCGTAGCATCTGCGGGCCCAGGTCTGCACCTGCGCTGACAGGGGGCGCTGGTGGGGCTTCGGGGACCGGAGACCCCCATCACCACCCCTCACACCGCCGCCGCAGGGACCCCCTGACGCCCACCCCATTTCCTGAGCCTCTGCCCCGCTGCCTGCTTTCTCCGCCCCGCACGCCCCGGCGAACAGTCCCCGAGTCCCAAGAAGCCGCGACCCCCGGCCTCCCGCGAGTCCTGTCCGTTTGGGGGTCAGGCGCGGCTTACCCAGCGGGATCTGCCCCTGGCCCGATGAGCCGAGGGCAGCCAGGGTGAGCAAGAGAACGCGGGCGGCGGTGAGGACCATGACGGCGGCGGGGAGCTGGACAGCGGCTCGCTCTCTGCCGCCCACGAGGCCCGCGCGGCCTATTTATGCCGGCGGCGCGGCCGGCCCCGGGGACGGCCCTCCGCGGCCCTGCCCAGCGTCCAGCCTCAAGGTAAACAGACGGCGCTGGCCTCCGCGTTCAAGGCCCCGCCCAGCGCGGCTGAACTCGGATCCGGCGGGGAAACTGAGCCACGGGGGAGGGGGGGCTTGTGCGGGGGGTGGGTTGGTGGGGCGGGGAATTAAGCGGGACCGCCCTCCAGCCCTCTCATTCGCTTATCTGAGTGATGATTGCGTGCCAAGACTCGGGCATAGCTGGGAACGAAGTGATCCCCACAGTGGCGCCCCTCAGCTCACGCATGGGGAAACTGAGTCAAGAGTGGCTAAAGGTTAGGACTCACCTCCTCCCCCAACCCCTTTCTGATCTCTCTCTGCGGTTCTCAAGCTGGTGAGTAGGGGAGGGGGGCAGCCTGGTCGCCCAGGGGCCGGAGCCCACTCAGTCTCCCAATCTGTGCACTGGGCTGTGTGTGTGTCCCTCCCCAGCAGGAGGGTGAGCAAATTAAAGGGCTCTGGCTGGAGGACATCTGAGCGGGGGAGGCCCCGTGCTTCTGTTTGTCGAGACTTTGCCGTACCATCCAAGCTCCAGTCCAGCTCTGTGGGAACAGCCTGTAATAAAAATAGAAATTACTGCTAATCAGGAAAATCCTCCCAGCCCAGCCATGCTCTTAAGCTACAAAACACCTCTGTTTTCTGGAGTTAACCCTCTTTGCCCCTGCCCTCCAGCGTTTGCAGCCTCTATTCTATAGGCAGGGAAACTGAGGACCAGAGAGGGGAAGCGACTAGCCTAGGGCCACTGCGAGGGGCAGGGATGAAGCCAGGGTAGGTTCATTGCCAGATTTGTTCTCATGGGAGGTTGCAGAGAAGTCACTGAGGGCTTCCTGGAGGAGGTGGCAAGGAAACCTAAAAGAAAGGAGGACTCAGATCAGCAGAGACAGAAAGGTGAGGACAGTTCTGGCAGAGCAAATCATGTGGAGCTTGGGGGTGGGGAAATTTCAGGCACATTCAGTATTCTCAAACATGCATTGAGAACCTACTGTGTGCCATGTCCTGTGCAGGATGCTGGGGACACAGAGTGAACAAGCCAGACTGGGCCCTTCCCTTGTGGGGAACCCAGGTTGGTGGGGAAGCAGCTACATGTAATCATCCCAAGGGGCCAGGACTGTGGTGGGGGATGCACAGGCAGCAGTGGGAGCTCCAAGAAGGTGCCTGACCCAGCTTGGGGTGGCAGGGGGAGTCTGGGCAGGCTTCTTAGAGGAGGAGGGAACACCGAGCTAGGACCAGGAAAGTGAGGAGGCCATGGCCAGATAAAGAGATGGTGGAAAGGCATTCCAGGTAGAGGAACAGCATGTGCAAAAGCCCTGAGGCAAAAATGAGCCTGGTCTGATGGACAGATTGATCTCAGGGTAGAGAAATCTTGGGGCTCAGGAGAAGTAATACCAGTGGGGCAGGGCTTGCACTGTCTTCTGAGGGCAATGGGGAGCCACAGCGGGTGAGTGAGGAGTGGTGGGTCTGGAGGGGAGGCTGGGTAGGAACAGCCGATCCCAGCCTGGGCACTTCCAGTGAAGTGCCACAGGCCCGTGCCCTGATGCCTGTGGCAGGGCCATGAGCTCACCTCCTGTTTTCCTTGGCGTCCGGCACACCTGGGGGCCGCTCCCGGTTGGTGCTGGAATTCTTGGGAAAACCACGGCTCCAGCAAGGGCCGTGGGCTTGCGTGTGCCTCATGCAGCTGGGACAAGGGCACATGGAAGCCAGGCCCCCACCACAGGCTTGGCATGGGGCTGCGGCTTGGACACACGTGGCCTTGTTCACGGCCCGGTCATGAGGGGTTGCAGGGAAGGACATTCTAGGCAGAGGGAGTGGCAAAGGCAGAGGCCCTTAAGATGCCCCAGTCTGCAGATCAGACAACAGAGGCCCGGAGACATGGGCAATCTGGTTTCACGCTCTCGCCTCCTGGATCCCATCGGCCCTGAAATCCCCCTTCCAGGCAGCAGCCCCCTCCTCCCACGCACACCTCAGCAGCCTCACATTACACAATAACACTCTGGGTGTCCTTCCGGCCTTTGTACCTGCTGTCCCCCACCATCCCGAACACCTTCCTCCATCCTCCAAGGTCTGGCTCTGGTGCCCCCTCCTTCAGGAAGACCTCCCTGCTCTTCTTGGGCAGGGCTTAGGGGCTGGTGCCTGTGTGACATTCTTCTAGGATGCCTGACAGAATATTTCTGGCAGAAAAAGTTGGGATGGCCTCACCCGGGGGACTGGAAACGTCTGTGTTTTGCTCTGTTCCTCCTACCCTGGGGGCCACTGGGCCTGCAAAGAGCACCTGCCATTATTAGTGTAACGTTGTTATTATTCCTTATAATTAATGTAATGTAATTACTATTAATAATAGTAACCCCTGCTACCACTGTACTTTTAAGACAGACTCAGGAGCCACATGGCCTGGGTTCGAATGTCAGCCGGGCATAGCCTTGCTGTGTGACCTAAGGCAAGTTGCTTGACTTCTCTGTGCCTCGGTTTCCTCACCTAGAAAGTGGGAGTGATCACTGTTGAGAGGATTGAATGAGCTAACCCGTGCCCCGTGTCTGCCTCCTGTGTTAGCCTCATTATATAATCTGTAATTTATACACTATGTCACTTATACCTCAGATCGTTCTTATTCACATTTCCCTCAGAGAGGTCATGAGACAGCTCAAGGTCACACAGCCAGGATTAAAACAGGAGAAGGCAGGACCCCTAAGGCCTTCATACCACCCACTCTCTGCCCTTGGCCACAGATTCCAGACGAGAAATGCTAGCCCAGGCCCCTCATTAGCTGTGAAAACTCTGCTACCCAGGACCTCCTGGCCTGAGCCCTTGGCTGGAGCCCCAAACACCCCCCTTCCCATGATGCTGGACCCAGTGGTTCCAGGAACCTGGCCAGGCTGGGGCAGAGAGGCTGATGCCTGTGTGATGGGGCCCCTGAGCCCTTCCTGGCAGAGTCCTGCTGGGCCAGGAGACATGTGGGCGCCCCCAGCTCCCCCAGCCGCCTCTCCTTGTGAATCCAGAGAGAAAGTATGTCGGGAAGGCAGCCGCCCTGCCCTGGGCGGGCCCCACCACAGGCCCAGGGTCTGGGGAATTCATTAGAGCAGCAAGGGAGGCCACTTAGCCACTGCTTCATCCGCAGCTGAGGAGTCTGACACAGCCTGCCTTGGATGGCCCTACTGGACCCATCTCTCCAGAAGGACCAAGTGGTGGGAAGAAGGGCAGGGGGACAGATAGGGTGCCATCTGGGCACTGGAGTCTGGCAGACCCACCCTGACTTGCTCTGTGAATTTCAGCAAGCCCTGCCTCCCCTCCCACCCTCCATTTGCCCCGACTCTACTGTCATTCGGTCTCAGGCTCTCCAAAAGGTATGAGAAAGAAAGAAGAAAATAACAATAAATATAGTGACTACAATTTTATTGAGCAAGTGCCAAATGCTCGAAACATTGCCACATCACTTTTGTGGGTTTTCCTTTTTTGCCCACTCTCCCCGCAGCCTCAGGAGGCAGGAACTCATCATCATGGGAGGCAGCAGGGCACGGCCATGAAGGTCTTGGTCTCTGGCACCAGGACCCTGAGTTTCATATCCCAGCCCTGCTGTGCAACTTGAGACAAGTTGCTTAACATCGCTGTGCCTCGCAGCAGCGTGTGTGTGTGTGTGTGTGTGTGTGTGTGTGTGTGTGTGTGTGTGTGTGTGTGTGTGTGTTTCTTTTCTTTGGCTAGGGTCGGGGAGGACACCTTCAAAAGTTTATTATAATGTAAATTTTTACTTCTCCAGTTTAGAGAATGGACTATGGAGTTGCCTTAGGGGAGAAAGGACTTCACTAGGAAGTGACTGGAATTTAACAATGTGTCATTCTATGGGCACTGATTTCTGAGAATGATTTTACACCACCATTATCTTCATAATTTTCCAGGGATAACTGTGGCAGGACAAATGACTGCCCTGCTCTTTTCTCCTTTCCTCTCGCATTTAGTGAGAGTTTTGTAGGTAACAGTAAAACAAACCTGTGTCTGTGTTACACGGAGAGAGACTGCCTGCGGTCTCACTACAGTGGTTTCCTTCTCTCCCTCAGTCTGTCTGTCTGCTGGTCTGCCTCTCCGTCTAATGAAGTGAAAATTGGAAATTCTTAAAGTTCTTTTGCACTATACCAGCAGCACTAAAAACCCAGGTGAAATGGGGACAATGAGAGCCACAACTTCTTAGGCTCATCATGAGACCCAAATAGTCCATGAGTCCATGGACTACTTTTCATGAGTCCATGAAAAGTGCACTCAGCACTTTTTTTTTTTTTTTTTTTTTTGGTGGTACGCGGGCCTCTCACCGCTGTGGCCTCTCCCGCTGTGGAGCACAGGATCCGGACACGCAGGCCCAGCAGCCATGGCTCACGGGCCCAGCCGCTCTGCAGCATGTGGGATCCTCCTGGACCGGGGCACAAACCCGTGTCCCCTGCATCGGCAGGCGGACTCCCAACCACTGCGCCACCAGGGAAGCCCCCATTCAGCACTTTTTGATGCTGGTGGTTGCCAACGTTCCCCACTCTACAGATGGGCAAACTGAGGCTCAGTGTGGCAGGCTCGTCGTGCCTCCTCTATTTGGGCACTGGATGCTCAGAGAGGGAAGACACACAGCCTTGCCGCGGGGAGAAGGCCCCCCACTCAAGTTTCTGTGTGTGGGTAGGCAGGAGAGATCACAGGAACCAGAGCCCTGCCCCCAATTCCTCCTCCCCCCTTCTCCAGCCCCCACCTCAGCTCATTAACAGGAGGCCCTTGTTCTAGCCAGTGAAGGGCGGGAGGCCGAGGGTGAGGGCGGGGTGTGTTTACCCACTGACCGCCTGGCAGGCAGAGGCCCAGGCTCGAATGGGCCAGTGGGAGAGGGAGGCTACCAGGCAGGGGAGAGCCCCAGCCCCGAAATGGGAGGACTGCATACAATATGTGCCAAATAAATGCTTAGCAATCAATAGGATAAAACTAAATAACTCCATCCACTGCACAAGCATTGACCCCTTGCTGCACAGCGGATGGGAAGGAGGTGGTCTCGGCCTCTCAGCCCTGTGGTAGGTAGCCTCGAAGGTGGACAAGTGCACACAAGCTGCATGGACGTAGGGGCTGTCTGGGCTGTGGAAACAGAGTCCAGGGGTCAGGGAGGCCACTCTGCAGTGGGATGTTAGTATCGAGACCTGAACAGGTGAACGGGTTCCAGCTGATGAGGGGTGTCCCGGGCAGAGGGCACAGCAAGGGTGAAGGCCTGGGGGGAGGATGTGCCTGATATATGGGAGGTTCAGCAGGGAGGCAGGGGGGGCTGGG
>NW_006788006.1:3501998-3524093 GCF_000442215.2 Lipotes vexillifer
GAGCAGAGGGGTGAGGGTGTGATGGAAGGGGAGAGGGCTGGCTGGGACAGAGCCGTGAGCCATTTCAGGCTTCACGGGCCTCTCCAGCCCCATCTCTTTCTGCCCTCCGGGTCCTTTGTGACTCTCCCTGGTCCACCTTCCCCTTTAACATCACACTCCTCTTCGTCCCAGTTGGGTTAGCAGCATCCTCTGGCCTCCAAAGCGCCCTGAGTATCATCTGTCACAGCTCTGACCACACTGAATGGGCACAGATGGATTACATGGCTATAGGGCTGCAACCTTCATCACACTGAGTCCCGCCATATCTCCAGCATCACACACGTGTTAGAATAAATGAATGATGGATGGATGGATGGTTAATGGGTGAGTAGATGGATGGATGGGTGGATTGACGGACAGATAGATGAGTGAGTGGGTAGGTGAGTGGGTGGATGGGTAAACGGGTGAGTGGATGAACGGACTCACAGAAAGGAAGGCAGATGGATGGATGGACAAATGAATGAATGGTTGGATAGATGATAGCTGGCTGGCTGGATCAGGGGATGGATGGATGGAGGGATGAATAGATGGGACGGCTAAATGAGTGGATTGATATATAGGCAGATGGGTGGGGAGATGGGTGGATCGGTTGGTGGATAGGTGGCTGGGTGGGTGGATGGGTGGATGATAGGTGGGTGGATGTATCATAGACAGATGGTAGGATGGATGGATGAATGAATGGACGCCCCCTTGGGGCCTCTCTAGCTATGTGACAAGCCCATTCAAAGGTCATTGTGAGAAGTCAGTCAGACAGTGAAGGTGAAGCATGTAGCAGGTGCCTCTGTCCAGTCTCTGTCTCCCTTACCTTACATGAGACAAAGGAAAGTGAACTGGCCTGGCTCACTCTAGCCACACTGGCTGCCTCTCCCTGTGCCTCCCACTCTCAGGCTTCTCCCCACCCTAGGACCTTTGCACAGGCTGTGTCCTCTACCTGGAGCGCTCTTCTTTCTACCCTTTACCTGGATGACCCCTATTTACCCTAACTTAAAGTTTACTCCCTCAGGCCGGACCAGGATGGCTGGCTTGTGTGTCCCTATTCTCACCCCACAGAAGGAGACTGACTACAGCAGCTGCTGGGATAGTCTGCGAGAGAGCTATGGGACGATGACAGCCACATGGAACCCCCTGGAAAAGGGGTGATCCCACTGTTGCTGCTGGCCCACATAGCGCTGGTGGAGGGGCGGTCATTGCAACACCCACCCCATGAGTTTTCTTGGCTCTGTTTCCCGCTGGGTTAGATGATTTACCCTTTTCTAAAGTCACAAGTGGGGCTTCCCTGGTGGCGCAGTGGTTAAGAATCCGCCTGCCAATCCAAGGGACACAGGTTCGAGCCCTGGCCTGGGAAGATCCCACATGCTGCAGAGCAACTAAGCCCGTGTGCCACAACTACTGAGCCCACGTGCTGCAACTACTGAAGCCTGTGCGCCTAGAGCCCGTGCTCCGCAACAAGAGAAGCCATGACAATGAGAAGCCCGCGCACCACAACTGAGAGTAGCCCCCGCTCGCCGCAACTAGAGAAAGCCCGCGCGCAGCAATGATGACGCAATACAACCAAAAATAAAAACAAACATACAAATAAGTTTATTTTGAAAAAGTAAAGTCAGGAAGTTCCAATGAATCCAAGAGTCACAAGACCACAGAACAAGGTGCCACAGAACTAAGGAATGACAGAGTCATAGCATTATGGGTTAATGGAGACATGGGACCACAACGTGCTAAAGCCATGGCACTGTGGGATCCTAGGGCCATGGGATCACAGTGCTAAAAACCACAGACGCAGGTGATATGGCCACCAGTCAACGGAAGCACAGAACCATGGGATGGTGGAAGCCACAGGAGCCCAGGGAGCCTGAGACACAACACTGGTGAGCCCCACATATGAGATGCCACAGGATGGAGTCTCAGAGGTGATCCCAACAGAATCACCCTGTCTGATCCACCCTCACCTGTTGGCACCTGTCCAAGGAGGGTCCCTGAGGCCACGGGAGCTCTGAGGAGCTCTCTCTCTGCTCTCTGGGGCAGCCACAGGAGAGAAGGACCATGCCATCGCCAATGCCTGGAGCCAGCCAGCCGCTAAACACTCAGCGAGTCCCTGTGGCCAGGGCCAAGCGAGGCTGTCCAGGTGCCAGGAAACAGTGCCAGCCTCCGGCCAGGCACGCCGGGACGCCGAGTGCTCAGCAGCAAGTGGAAAAAGAATCAACAAGTTCCTTCTACATCCATATCCTCTTAAAAGCCAACAGCAACACGGCATGGAGGGGAGGCTGTATCCTGGCTGCGTTGCCTCCGGATGGCAGTAAACTGGTAAGCTGCCCCCCAGCGCTGGCCTCTGCCCAACACCAGGAGTCATAGCCCAGCTCGGATTCCACCAGACACATCCGTGTATTAATGAGCTCTCCCAGGACAGCAACTATTCACCCAGCAGACCTGGCACCTGACGCCCAGAATAACCAGTCTGTTTTGGAGAGGGGAAACCGAGGCCCAGAGGTGAACACCACTGGCCCGGGATCACAGAGGGCCAGAGCTGAGACTCGAACTCAGGGCTGTTGGATGCTAAGAGTGAGCTTGTCACCACCCAGCTGAGCCTCCTCTTGGGATCCCTAACCCCCCTCCTCCTGAGGCCCCAGCCATTTGCTTCTAGATGTGACACAGCGTCCAAGGCAGGAGCGTGGGCCTCAGCAATTTCTTCCCTTTGCTGAACTCAGAACACCTTGTTCACAGACGGGGACGAAACATGATCATACATGATCAAACATGAGTGCACACTGGGACCTCGTATTGCTGGCATGGATGAACTTTCCCTTCCTCCCATTTTACAGATGGGAAAGCAGAGGGTCAGGGTGGGGATTCCAGCCTCCTGAGGCCCCCAGCACCTTCAGTGAGGGCTGTTCTCATCATGATGGGGACGAAGCAGCTGATTTTCTGAAATACCAGGTTACAGGGAGGGAAAGCCCATCCCTTGCTGCCTTACCTTAGCGTCAGGGTTACCTTTAGCTATGGCTGGATCCAGAACCCCAAATGATACCTTCAAGATCTGTGTCTCTCTGTCAGCTGTCTTCTCCCTTTTCTAAAAAAAGAAAATTGTGATAAAATGCACATTACATAAAATTTATAATTTCAACAATTTTAAAGTGTACAGTTCAGTAGTTTTTAGCGCATTGGTGATGTCATGCAATCATCACCTCTATCTAGTTCGAAAACACTTTCATCTTCTCCCAAAAGGAAACCTCACTCCCCTTATCAGTCACTCCTGTTCCCCCTACCCCCAGCCCCTGGTAACCACTCATCTGCTTTCTGTCTCTATGGATTTGCCTGTTCTAGACATTTCATATCACCATGTGTCCTTTTGTGTCTGGCTTCTCTCACTCAGTATGTCTACAGTGCTCATCATTTTGTTTATCCATTCACCAGTTGATGGACATTTGGGTTGTTTCCACCTTTTAACTATTGTGAATAAAGAACCCTATGAACATGTGTGTGCAAGTTTTTGTTTGAACACCTGTTTTCAATTGGGTGTATACCTAGAGTGGAATTGCTGGATCTTGTGATCATATGATGATGAACTATGTTTCACTTTCAGAGGAACAACCACCACATTGTTTTCCACAGCGGCTGCAACATTTGACACTCCCACCAGCAATGCACAAGGGTTTCAGTTTCTCCGCATCCTTGCCAATGCCGTTTTTTAGATTTTTTTTTTTTATTATGGCCGTCCTAGTGGGTGTGAGGTGATGTCTCTTTGTGGTTCTGATTTGCATCTCCTTGACCAGCCCTCTTCCTGCTTCTTGGAGTGGCAAAGATGGGCCAGGCTTAAATTTCTCCAGCCCCATGGTCCAGCGGAAGCAGAGCATCTTTCTCCCTGCTAGGCCCAGTAGAGATCTCAGGGCTGAGGCTCACTGGCCCAGCTCAGGTTCCATGCCCTTCCCGGAACCAGTCACTGTGGTCTGTAGATGGAAGGTTTTGATTGGACAGGCCAGGGGCTTAAGTCATCCTCTCGAGGTGGGGAAGCGGGTAAACCCCCAGCTGGATGCCACCAGATGCAAATGATGGAGACTGGATCCGCCAACTGCCTCCTGCCTTAGTGAGCAGTCTGGATTACAGGTTGTCGGACACCACCTGCTTTAATGGAGGTGACCCTGGCAGTATGCCAAGCCTCCATCGTCTGCCTCCATCTCCAAACGCTACATTCAAGGCCCCTCTTGTTACTTTCTGCTGCAGGAATGGTGGTGGTCCCAGCTCTGGCCCAGGCTTTCCCTGGAAGGCTGCCGCTGGGGGAAGCTCCAGGCCCAGCCAAGGCCCTTCCTTAGTCTGCTGGCCTCTTGACCTCCCCTGGGTACCAGGCAACCTTGAACATCACAAGGAAACAGGCTTTGCCCAGGACGGCTGCCGTCGCCAACGTGTTATTTCCAAATGGCTGGCAGGTGGCAAGAGGGGCCCACGCTCACTAGTTTCTCACCCCATCACTCATTTCAAGGCTGCTCAACTGACATTCATCTCCCTTGCTCCCCAGTCCCGCTTCAAGCCCCAGAGGGTTGAAATGGGGGAAATGCACAATCACAGGGAATCATCAAGTTCAGAGCTGTGACTATGATCCAGAGCTGGAAAGGAGGGAGGGAGGGAGTAAACAGAAGCCCAGAGAGGGCAAGACATTTGCTCAGGCCACGCAGTACATGAGAGGCAGATCTGATTTCAGTCTTCACCTTTTTTTTTCTTTCTTAAAAATTATGTTTTATTGTGGTAAAAACACATAACATAAAACTTTCCATCTTAATCAGTGCACAGTTTGGTGGCACGAAGTGTGTCCAGATTGTTGGGCAGCCATCCCCACCATCCATCTCCAGAATACTTTCAGCTCAAAAAACTGAAACTCTGTCCCCATTAAGCAACACCCCAGCCCTCTCCCCACCCCTGCCACCTGTCCCCACTTCTTAAGCCACACTTGGACCACTTCCTCCTAGTGACTGGGATCAGAAGACCTGAAAGTGATTCAACCCAGTTCCCACCCCACCTGATTTTAAACAGCTGACTTGTGCCCCTGATCTAGAAGATTTGGGACCGCTGGGATCTTGTCCGTGGGGCCCCCAAGCTGGGTCATGAATGGTCCGAAATGAGGAAGTTGTCATGGTGATAATGGTGGGGAGGTGGGGCTGTTTTTCTCCCCATTGCAGAGATGGAAAACTGAGGCCCAGGAATGTGACAGCTGTTGTCTAGCGAACCCCATACCCCGTCCCGCTGGACTGGGAGGCCCTCTGGGCAGGGCTGGCCATGGCTTGTCTGAGGGGTTGGTCTCCAGTGCGTGGCCGTCGGCTGAGCACACAGCTGGTGCTTCAGGAGACCTTGAATGTGGGTGCGAGTCCAGAGCAATGCCCCCTTTTCCAGGTGGAAAACTGAGTCAAATTTCATGTCTAGAGAAATGCTGGGAGCCAGTCTTTTGCCCTCCTGACCCCTGCCCTTGCTCCTAAACAGGTCCCTGGGCGGGTCTCAGATCTGTGGGTTGGCGGGGGGCCCGGGGCCTGTTTTTCCACCCGGAGCTTGGGTTGACACCGGGAAGGGTGAGGCCTCGGCGCTGGGATTATTTTTCTAAACTTTGCAGTTGCAGCCAGAGACACAAAGCTGAAACTGTCCTGCCCCCCACACCTGGCCGGGCCATGGCCAGAGAGGCCACATGGAGGCCTGACCCACTGGACGCCTGGATGCTGGGCCTCCCCAGACCGCACGGTCTCGGGGCTGCATCCAACTCCACATCTGGATTTCTCCACTTGGTTCCAGTTTCCAGCTGGAACAAAAAGACCCGGATGGGGAAAACTTGGGCCCTGCCTGCTTACACAAAGCTTGGGGTTTTAGGGCTCGGGCCACGCCCCTGCCTGCCTCTCCCTGGTGGACACGGTCCAGGCTTGGACGTCAAAGGCCACTCTTCACCCACAAGGCCCACAGTTCCATCTGGAGCTCGACCAGCCTGGCCCAGGCATGTGGTTCCAACCAGACACCTTGACCACACGGCCAAGGCACAGCCGTTGGTACCCTGATGTCATCTCTCCAAGGCTTTCTGTCTCAGACAATGGTCCCACCATCCATTCCATGCTGGGCCTGAGACCTGGGCAGCATCTGAGGCTCCTCCCTCCCCCACCCCCCCACCATGTTCAGCTTGTCAGCAGCTCTTGTCCCCTCGGGCTCCAAAACATACAAATCCAAACACTTTGCCCCTCCCAGCAGCCCAGCCCTGGTTTCCACCCTGCTGACTCCTGCCTGGACACTGCCCTCCATTCCCCAGGGTAACCACAGGGGATGTCTCAAATTCATAAATCAGATCATGTCCCTCTCTGGCTCACACACCCTCCATGGCTCCCTATTACTCTCAGAATAAATTCCACCTCCTCTCTGTGGCCTGCAAGGCCCCACACAATCTGACTTCATCCCATCCCTCCTGCCTGTCTCCTCCTTCCCTCACTCTGCTCCAGTCACACTGACTTCCTCACTGTTCTGCCAATAGCCACCTCCTTTCCCACCCCAGGGCCTTTGCACAAGCCATCCTTTCTGTCTGAAATTCTCATTCTCCATATTTACACAGTACTTTCCTGTCCTTCAGATCTCAGCTTAAATATCACCAACCTCAGGAGGCCTCCCCAACCCCTGAACAAAAATACCTTCACTCAACTTTCTTCCAAATACTCTTCACTCTTTGAAATTATCTTCTTTGTGTGTATGTTCATACAAACTGTATTGTACCCCCAGCATGTACCATCATACCCAGCCCATAGTAGGTGGGGTCCTGTCTTCTAGGGGACAAAGGCACCTACGAGCCCCAATGACAAGGTTTGAGAAACATCTACCCCTCTGAGTCCCCCTGACCTCCCCCAGCAATGCCCCAGGATTTAAAATCAAGAACTTCATCCTCAATACATGCCAGTGTGGGCAAAGGCTGGAGGGGACGAGAACAAGGCAGTGTTCCTGGACCCGGCTCTGGTGGGGCCCAGCTCACATCGGGGCAGGGGACACAGGGCAATACAACTAGACAGGCCAGACAATGAGGTCTGGATTCCATCCTGGGACAGTAGGGAGCCATGGGAGGTGTGTGGACCCCATTGCCCTGTGCTGGGCACCGGGAGGTTCCTTCCTCAGACGTCAGCACCCTGTGGGTTGCTCATGTTTGCTGGGAACATCTCGAAGCAGCTTTGTACGAATTCCTGTGGAGAACTGTCTCCGACTGGTGAGGCCACGCACTACCTCCGTCACCACAGGACTCAGGGAGGTCTGTCGGTCTGCAGGAGCCTCCCAGACCCAGATAACGTGCTGACAGCCACCTGGCCCTGCCTGGGCCCCTCAGCCTCCCCCAAGAACAGCAAGGTTCCCCCAAGGCCCTAGGCCTGGCTACCCCTTCCAGGCCCTTCGTGGATGCCAAAGACCTCTCTCCTTATTCCCCTGGAATTTTCCTCACAGGCCCTGCCAATGCCTCCAGGAATATATTAAAAGAAAATGTTTCCAGTCCGAGCAGGGCTGTTTTATGGTTCTCGGGGCTGGGAGTCTGACCGCAGAGTGGAAAGGCCTCGTCACGACGCTGTTCCTTCTGCAGAGCGGCTTCGACCCTGCTTGCCTCCTGTGCCCTCCTTAGAAGCCTGGGTTCTACAGGGATTTCCTAGCCAAGCAGAGTCCCCCTCGCCCCCTTCCCCCGGACTGGGGAGAAATTCTCCAGCAAAATAGAGGCTCAGGATAAAGCCTGGAGCTAATACATTTTCCAACATTTATTCATTCAACGAACGCCTGCTGTGCTCCTACTGTGTGGTCTCCTGCAGGTGCTGGGGACACAGCAGGAACAAGTGGGACCTGTCCTTCCTTAGAGTGGGGACCAGAATCAGGTGGGAAGGGGCACTAGAGTACCCCCAGGTCACAGGTCTGTAAAGGGGGGCAGGGAAGGTGGCAGCTTGCCTGAGACGGGGCAAGGAATAAGCAAAGGGGCAGAGATCGGCATAGGCAGAGCAGTTCCAAAGACGCCTTTCTTTTGTCTAATTGAGGTGAAATTCCCAAAATGTAGAAATCACCATTTTAAAGTGAACAATTCAGTGGAATTTAGTACATTCACAATGTTGTGCAACCGTCACCTTTGTCTCATTCCAGAACTTTTTCATCATCCCAGACAGAAACCTTTATCCATTGACAGTCACTCCCACCCCACTCTCCAGCCCCTGGCAACAACTGATCTGCTTTCTACCTCTGTGAATTTGCCTGTTTGGACATTTCACATAAAAAGGGTCATACAATCTGTAGCCTTTGTGTCTAGCGTCTTTCACTTAGCGTAATGGTTTCTAAGTTCATCCACGATGTAGGGTGTGTCAGAGCTTCACCCCCTTTTACAGTTGTGTAATATTCCGCTGTACAGTTGTACCATGTTTTGTTAGTGGACATTTGGGTTGTTTCCAATTTTGGCAACTGTGACTAGTGTTGCGCTGGTCCTGGACTTTTGTTTGTAGGGAGTTTTAAATTTTTTATATTTAAAAATATTTTATTCATTTATTTATTTTTGGCTGAGTTGGGTCTTAGTTGCGACATGCAGGATCTCTTTTTTGCAGTGTGCAGGCTTTTCTCTAGTTGTGGCACATGCAGGCTTAGTTGCCCCGTGGCATGTGGAATCTTAGTTCCCCGACCAGGGATGCAACTTGCATCCCCTGCATTGGAAGATGGATTCTTAACCACTGGACCACCAGGGAAGCCCCTGTAGGGAGGTTTTCAAATTACAGATTCTATTTCACTGCTAGTGATGGGTCTGTTCAAATTATCTATTGCTTCTTGATTCAGTTTTGGTGGCCTGTATGTTTCTAGAAACTTGTCCATTTCTTCTAGGTTGTCGAGTTTGTTGGCATAGTATTCTCTTATTTTGTTTTGTATTTCTGTGGTATCGGCTGTTATTTCTCCTTTTTCAATTCTTGTTTTGTTTACTTGGGGCCTCTCTCTTTTCTTCTTGGTGAGCCTGGCCAGAGGTTTGTCAATTTTGTTTACCCTTTCAAAGAACCAGCTCTTGGTTTTATCGATTTTCTTCTATTTTTTAATTTCTATTTTATTTATTTCCTCTTTGATCTTCATTATTTCCTTCTGTCTGCTGACTTTAGGTTTTGTTTGTTCTTCTTTTTCTAATTGTTTTAGGTGGTAGGTTAGTTTGTTTATTTCAGATTTTTCTTGTTTTTTGAGGAAGGCCTGTTCACTATGAACTTTGCTATAAGAACTGCTTTTGCTTCATCCCGTGGATTTTGTATGGTTGTGATTTCATTGTCATTTGTCTCCAGGTATTTTTAATTTCATTCTTGACTCATTGGTTGTTTTTTTTTTTTAAATGTCCCTTAGACATATTTCTTTAATTAATTAATTTTATTTTTGGCTGCATTGGGTCTTCGTTGCCACGCGTGGGCTTTCTCTAGTTGCGGCAAGAGGGGGCTACTCTTCATTGAGGTGCGCGGGCTTCTCCTTGGCGGAGCACGGGCTCTAAGCGCCCGGGCTTCAGTAGCTGTGGCTCGTGGGCTCTAGAGCACAGGCTCAGTAGTTGTGCACGGGCTTAGTTGCTCCGCGGCACGTGGGATCTTCCCGGACCAGGGCTCGAACCCGTGTCCCCTGCAGTGGCAGGTGGATTCTTAACCACTGCGCCACCAGGGAAGTCCCAACCCATTGGTTTTTTTAGTAACATGTTGTTTAGTCTCCATGCTAGTGCTGCTCTGAACATGCGTGTACAAATTTTGGTTTGAACAGCTGTTTCCAGTTCTCTTGGGTCTACACCTGTGAGTGAAATTGCTGGATCATTGCTGAAATTGCTGGAAATTCCATGTGGAACTGTTTGAGAAACCTCAGACCAGTTTTCCGCAGCAAAGCCAGGTTCAGTGTGCTGAGTTTGGTATACCAGGAGCACACGGACCCTCCTCTGGACAGTCCAGACCCTAGAAGCCACCTTGACCCATGCAGAGTGGGGGCTACTCTTGGTTGCGGTGCGTGGGCTTCTCATTGTGGTGGCTTCTCTTGTTGCGGAGCCAGGCTCTAGGCGCACAGGCTTCAGTAGTTGTGGCACACGGCCTTAGTTGCTCCACAGCACGTGGGATCTTCCCAGACCAGAGCTTGAACCCGTGTCCCCTGCATTGGCAGGCAGATTCTTAACCACTGCGCCACCAAGGAAGCCCCTAATCCACCCTTTTTAAAGTGCACAATTCAGTGTTTTTTAGTATATTCACAGTGTTATGCAGCCACCACCTCTATTTAATCCCAGAACATTCCCATCACCCCCAGAGGAAACCCAGTCCCCATGAGCAGTCACTCCCATTCTCCCCTCCCAGCCCCTGGCAACCACTAATCTGCTTTCTGTCTCTATGGATTTGTCTGTGGTGGACATTTCATATACATGGATCCTTACATTATGAGGGGTTTTGTGGCTGGTTTCCTCCACTCAGCATGATGTTTTCAAGGTTACTCTATTTTCAATTTATTTTTACTTTATTTTGCTGAAATATTTTAAAGCACTCCCAGGCCTCGAGTCATTCTCTGTTTCTCTGCCACTTGGCTCCAGAAATGATGGGGATTTTCGTAGGCACCCACGATGCATCATGCATCTCCCAATTTCCCCAGCTGTCTCAATAGATGACTTTTTACAGTTGGTGTATTAGAATCAGGATCCAGACAAAGTCCGTATTTGGTTGTTGTCTCCCTTAAGTCTCTTCTTATCCCCTCTCTCTCTTTTTTTAAATTGTGGTAAAATAACATAAAATTTAACATCTTAACCATTTCTTTTTAAAATTGTTTTGGCAGTGCCACACGGCTTGCAGGATCTTAGTTCCCCGACCAGGGATTGAACCTGGGCCCCCTGCAGTGGAAGCGTGGAGTCCTAACCACTGGACCGCCAGGGAAGTCCCCATCTTAACCATTTTTAAGTGTCCATTTCTGTGGTAGTAGGGTCATTCACATGTGGTGCTACCGTCATCACCATCTTCCCACAGAAATTTTTTCATCTTGCAAAACTGAAACTCTGTCCCCATTAAACTCTAACTTCCCATTTCTCCTCCCCCCGACTGCCCCCTGAAAACCATAATTCTGCTTTCTTTCTCTATGGATCTGACTGCTCTAGGGACCTCATATATGTGGAATCATACAGTATTGTCCTTTTATGACTGGCTTATTTCACTCGCCATTATGTCCTCAAGGTTCAACCACATTGTAGCAGGTGTCAGAATTTCCTACTTTTTTGTTTTTGTTTTTGTTTTTTGCGGTACGCGGGCCTCTCACTGTTGCGGCCTCTCCCGTTGCGGAGCACAGGCTCCGGACGCGCAGGCCCAGCAGCCACGGCTCACGGGCCCAGCCACTCCGCGGCACGTGGGATCTTCCTGGACCGGGGCATGAACCCGTGTCCCCTGCATCGGCAGGCGGACTCCCAACCACTGCGCCACCAGGGAAGCCCAGAATTTCCTATTTTTTAAGGCTAAATAATATTCCATTGTGTGGGTACACCACATTTTGCTTATCCAGTCATCTGTCGATGGACATTTGGGTTGTTTCTACCTTTTGCCTTCTGTGAATGTTGTTGTGGTGAGCACAGGTGTGCAAGCATCCGTTCAAGTCCCTGCTTTCACTTCTTGTTGAAGGTTTTTTGTCCGGGAGCCAGAATGTAAGACCAGAGGAACGAGAGTGCACTGACTTGGGGGCACCTTCTTGGGACATGTTAAATCTTGGGATTTAACATCCTGGCAAGGACTCAGAGGATGATGGGCCAGCTGGGTTGCTGAAATGGCTCTTAGAAACCTGGAGGAAGTGCTGGCCCAGGCTGAGAGGACTGGAATTACCTGGGTGAGCTGTCCTGGCAGCGGCTGAGGGCAATGGAATCATATGTGGAAGCATTCCAGAGGATGGTGTCTCGTGGGAGGGCTCAGAGGGCACGCCATCTCCCAAGGCTGTCAGAGAGAGATGCCAGCGCCGAGGGAGCTGGGTACTGGTGTCTTCTGCAGAGCCGTGGGCATGATGCTCCAAGTACGAGATCGGGTGGGCACTTCACCACCAAGAGCCAGAACCCGCAATTATTCTAAGACAGTACCATGGTTTCACATGTCAGCTTGTTTAGTTTTACACGTCAACTTGGCTAGACCGTGCCCAGTCATCCCTTAAGCCCCAGTCTAGGGGTAGCAGTGGAGTATTTTGTAGATGTGCTTCACTTCCATATCCAGTTGACCCTAAATAATCAGGGTGGGTCTCATCCAGTCAGCTGAGATGATTTAGGAGCAAAACTAAAGTTTCCCCAAGGACGGAGAAACTCCACTTTGTCCAAGATAAACAAAGCCAGACCCTACTTAAAGTGGTCAGGACAAACTTATGGTTACCAAAGGTACAGGGCTGGGGGAAAATTAGGGGTATGAGGTTAACAGATACTAACTACTATACATAAAATAGATAAGCAGCAGGATGTACTGGATATCACAGGAAACTACACCCAATATCTTGCAATAACCTGTAATGTAATATAATTCGCAAAAAAAAAAAAAAAAAAAGAAGAGCCAACAAAACACCCTGAATCACTATGCTGTATGCCTGAAACTAACACAACATTGTAAATCGACAATATTTCAATAAAAAATAAATAAAATAAAGTGGTCAGGGGAGATTTTAATCCATAACATACTATTACCATAAGGAAAAAGGTTCAATGTGGAGCGAACTCAACTTTGACTTGGCTTTCTAAAGGGAGAATGGAAGTGGGGGGTGAAGGGGGGCTCTGTAGAAGCAGGGAAGTGAAAATGACAAAAAGCAGGAAGGAGGGGTTGTTCCACGTGAGACCCATCTAGGTTTGCCAACTGATGTTTCTCAAAGTTTGGCCTCCATCCTCCCACCGAGGCCGAGAGACCTGGGTGCCCTCTCCAAGAGCTGACTGGAACAAATGGTCAGGTCTTTTGGCAGCCCTGAGTTTTCTCAGGCAGGTACTTTAAGAAGGGCTGGGGTCGGGACTTCCAGCGGTTAAGACTCTGCACTCCCCGGGGGGAGCAGGGGGCCCGGGTTCGATCCCTGGTCGGAAAACAAAGAGTCCGCATGCCGCAACTAAAGATCCTGCACACGGCAACTAAGACCCGGCACAGCCAAATAAATAAATAAATATTAAAAAAAGAAGAAAAAAACAGGGGCTAGGGTCATCCTAGGGAAGCGACCTTGAGCCATTGGATACCACATTAGTTTTTCGTTCAAGTCTTTATAGGCCAAGATTGGAGCCTAGTTGAGAAGAGGGCTCGGAGGAGTTAGGCTTGAGTTTGGTCAAGGAGACCAATTTGTTGGCTCCTGCCTGAATCCACAGTCTGCCAGTCTGGATTTCGAACTCACCAGCCCCCATGATTGCATAAGCCAATTCCTCACAATACATCTTTTGATGTATACATGTCCCAAGAGCTCCATCTCTGGGAGAAACTGGCTGATACGGCCAGGCAAGGTGGAAGGGGGCTTGACCCCAGCGAGCTGTGGAAATCATTAATAAGGCTAATAGAATATCCCTGGGGTGAGATGGATGGGCAGCTACCAAGGATACCGCATCATTAACAACCACGGTCTGAAAACACAAGAACAGAGGAAAGGGATGCTGAGTCTCAATCCCTTTGCCCAGTTCCCAGACCCGAGCTGGCCTGAAGAGCTGGTCAGGTGCGAGGAGGGAGGACTCTGGAAAGTTGTTTCCTTGACAAATCCTCAGTCCTTCTTCTCACAGTGACCTGTGGTCCTGTACTCAAGTGGCCGTCCATCCGCCACCATCAAAGGACACAGGGGAGGGTCCCTATCACATCTCTGTTTAATTCTCCAATCAAATTCTCCAGTCAGTCTCTGAGGATACCAGATGGGCCCTGGAGAATGACCACGGACTTCCTCAGGTCTGACCAAGTGGGCGCCCTATCCAGCTGCTGTGTAGAGGGGGTGGCCCTGACAGCTTATTCCTGAGGCTTCAGCTATGTCACCTGTGGCCACTGGTTTGGTGGATGCATTCTTATCTATTCTGAATTAGAAAGAAGGACCAAAAGAAGTTCCCATTCCCACAAGATAGACAGGATACGCATTTACAGTTTTGCCCCAGGGCTAGGATTGCCCGAAAAGCTACAGATGCCCATTCTGTTTGGGGAGGTGATGAAAAAGTTCTAGAACTAAATAGTGATGGTGGTTACACAACATGGTGAATGTACTAAATGGCAATGAATTTGCACACTTAAAAGTGGTTGAAATGGTAACTTTATGTATATTTTACTGCAATTAAAAAACAAACAGGGCTTTCCCGGGTGGAACAGTGGTTAAGAATCCACCTGCCAATGCAGGGGACTTGGGTTTGAGCCCTGGTCCAGGAAGATCCCACATGCTGCGGAGCAACTAAGCCCATGCACCACAACTACTGAGCCTGTGGTCTAGAGCCCACGAGCCACAACTACTGAGCCCACGCGCCTAGAGCCTGTGCTCCGCAACAAGAGAAGCCACCGCAGTGAGAAGCCTGTGCAGCCCATGAAGAGTAGCCCCCTCTCGCCACAACTAGAGAAAGCCTGTGCACAGCAACGAGGACCCAACACAGCCAAAAATAAATAAATAAAATAAATAAATTTATTTAAAACAAACAAACAAACAAAAATATAGGATGCACCGTTGAATTTGAATTCAGATCAACAATGAATAAATTTTTAGGATGTGTGTCCCAAATATTACATGGAAAATACTTATCCTAAAAATGTATTTGCTGCTCAACATGAGGAAATGCAAATCAAAACCACAATGAGGACTTCCCTGCTGGCGCAGTGGTTAAGAATCCGCCTGCCAATGCAGGGGACACGGGTTCGATCTCTGGTCTGGGAAGATCCCACATGCTGCAGAGCAGCTAAGCCCGTGTGCCACGACTACTGAGCCCACGCTCTAGAGCCTGTGAGCCACAGCTACTAAGCCCGTGTGCCACAACTACTGAAGCCCACGCACCTAGAGCCTGTGCTCTGCAACAAGAGAAGCCACTGCAATAAGACCGCGCACGCAGCAAAGAGTAGACCCTGCTCGCCCCAACTGGAGAAAGCCCGCGCGCAGCAACGAAAACGCAATGCAGCCAAAAACAAATAAATAAATAATATTTTTAGAAAACCACAATGAGATATCACTTCATCTTCACTAGAATAACTACTATTAAAAAAACAAAACAAAACACAAAATAACAAGTGTTAGTGAGGATGTGGAGAAACTGGAACCCTTGTGCACTGTTGGTGGGAATGTAAAATGGTGCACAGTATGACAATTCCTCAAAAAATTGGAAATAGAATTACGATATGATCCAGCATTTCCACTTCTGTGTACATTCCCCAAAGAATTGAAAGCAGGGACTCAAAGAGATATTTGTACACCATAATCATAGCGGCATTGTTCATGACAGCCAAAAGGTGGAAGCAACCCAAGTGGCAATTGACGCGTGGATGGATAAATAAAATTGGAGTATATCTATACAATGGAATATTATTCAGCCTTAAAAGGAAGAAAATTCTGAGACATTGATGAACCTTGAGGACATTATGCTAAGTGAAAGAAGACAGACACAAAAAGACAAACATTGTATGATCTCACTTATATGAGGTCCCTAGAGTAATCAGAGACAGGAAGTAGAATGGTGGGTGCCAAGGGCTGGGGGAGGGGCAATGGTGAGTTAGTGTTTAATGGGCACAGAATTTCAGTTTGGGAAGAGAACAGAGTTCTCGAGATGGATGGTGGTGACGGTTGCACAACAATAATGTATTTAACACTACTGAACTATACACTTAAACACGGCTAAAATGGTAAATTTTATGCTGTGTGTATTTTAGCACAGTAAAAATTTTTTTAATAAAATTATTTGCTGCTTATGTAAAATTCAAATTTAACTGAATGTCCCTTTTTTTTAAAAAAAAAAAGTTTTTTCTGGGTGTGTGTTTGTTTTGATGAATCTGGCATGCCTACACCCAGAGGCATTTTAGCTCTCCCACTTGGGTCTGTGTGGTGGGTTGCTTGGCACACAGGTGTGAGCCAATGGCTGCAGTACAGCCTCATGCAGGCGTGGCCCCAAAGGATAGTGGAGGGGTGTTCTCCCCCATGGGCAGAGCTGTGAGAGAGTCCCTGACTAGCCACTCTGTGGGACGGAGAGGTGACCTGAGGTGAGAGTATACACAGGTTCCTGGGCCAGGGCCAGAAGGAAAAGATCTGGAAGATCAGGACTTCCCTGGTGGCACAGCGGTTAAGAATTCACCTGCCAGTGCAGGGGACATGGGTTCGAGCCCTGGTCCGGGAAAATCCCACATGCCGCGGAGCAACTAAGCCAGTGTGCCACAACTACTGAAGCCCGCGCACCTAGAGCCCATGCTCCGCAACAATGAGAAGCCCACGCACTGCAACGAAGAATAGCCCCCTCTCGCCGCAACTAGAGAAAGGCGTGTGCAGCAGCAAAGACCCAGTGCAGCCAAAAATAAATAAATAAATAACAGACTAATTAATTAATTAATTTTTTAAAAAAGATCTGGAAGATCAAAGACAAGGAGGTCTGGGGTAGAGCCATCAATGGACAATCAGGAGTGGACTGAAACACGAGGATTTCTGTTTTTTGGGGTTTTTTTTGCAGTACGCATGCCTCTCACTGCTGTGGCCTCTCCTGTTGTGGAGCACAGGCTCCGGACACACAGGCTCAGCGGCCGTGGCTCACGGGCCTAACTGCTCCGCGGCATGTGGGATCCTCCCGGACCGGGGCACGAACCCGTGTCCCCTGCATCGGCAGGCGGACTCTCAACCACTGTGCCACCAGGGAAGCCCCATGAGGATTTCTGTATCAGCATCAACATCCTCCAGAAATCATCCACCACAAAGAAGGCTTGGAACAACCACAGAGACCACACGACTCAGCCAAGCGATGTCGGCCACATTTGTCATTTGTCACGTGATGGGCATGTGAACAGAGGGGCCACAGGGCAGAGAAGGGGTGACATGTAGGCCATCAGTAGGAGCCCCCACTTACCATGATGATTCAGCTACCACTGCTTCTGGAATGGTCCAGCTTATCAGCAACAGAGACCAATGCTGACATGAGGCAGGACCTAATCAGGAAGAGTCCTTTGACCTGGCAGCAATCTTCTCCTTGCTTCCACCTGAGCCTCTCCGCATCCTCCTTCCTTCCCTCTCTTCTCAGAGTGACACCCGCATTGTCTGGATGGCCCTGCTGTCCTCCATTGGCTCCAAAATAAGCCTCTAGCACAGGAGCCCCCAACCCCTGGGCTGTGGACTGATACCAGTCCACACAGCCTGTTAGGAACCAGGCAGCACAGCAGGAGGTGAGCGGCGGAGAGCGAGCGAAACTTCATCTGTATTTACAGCCGCTCCCCATCACTCACATTACCCCCCAACCATCCCCCCGCTTTCTGTGGAAAAATTGTCTTCCACAAAACTGGTCCCTGGTTAATTTTTGTTTATTTTTTGCTGCACTGTGTCTTCGTGGCTGTGCATGGGCTTTTTCTAGTTGCAGCGAGCGGAGACTACTCTTGGTTGCAGTGCGTGGGCTTCTTATTCTGGTGGCTTCTCTTGTTGCAGAGCACAGGCAACTGGGATCTTCCCGGATGTGGGAAGATGTGGGATCTTCCCGGACCGAGGCACGAACCCGTGTCCCCTGCGTCGGCAGGCGGACTCTCAACCACTGTGCCACCAAGGAAGCCCTCCTTTAGCTCTTGATGGTTAATTTCAAGTGTCAATCTGGCTGGGCTAAGGGGTCCCTAGAGAGGTGGGAAAACATTATTTCTAGCTGCATCTGTGAGGGCATTTCTAAAGAGCTTAGCATTTGAATCAGAGGACTGAGTAAGGAAGTTTACCCTCACCAGTATGGGTGGGCATCACCCACTCCAGTAAGGACCTGAATAAAGCAAAAACTTGGAGCAAGGGTGAATTTGCTCTCTCTCTGTTAAGCTGGGCTCTCTATCTTCTCCTGCCCCCAGACATCAACACCTTGGATTTCAAGCTTTGGGACTCAGCTGGAACTTCCACCATCAGCTCCCCTGGTCTCTGGGTTTGGACTGAACTACACCGCTGTCTTTCCTGGGCTCCAGCTTGCCCATGGAAGATTGTGGGACTTCTTAGTTTCCATAATCATGTAAGCCTCATGATAAATCTCTTTCTATACATCTATATGTAACCGACTGGTTCTGTTTCTCTGGGGAATCTTGACTCATACATGAAGGATTTGATTTTGCCCCATTTGATGGGTGAGGCAAGAGTGCAGACAGCCTCCTAAATCAGGAAGAGGCTGGGTCAGGACTCAAATCCAGAACCCCCAGCCTTAAACCACCCACAGTGCTGCTGCCCCAGGCCCATCTGAGCATTCCATACCCAGACTCTGCCCAGCCTGGGGTGAGGGCACCCAGCAGGCAGAGGTGCTCAGCGAACACGCACTGGGTAGCCGATGCCAGGCAGTCTGCACCCCTTCACTTGGGGATGCTGGGCTGCTGGTGTCCATAAACCCCTCTGATCTCCTGGGCCTCAAGCCTCGGTGTGCAGGTCTAGCGGGCCATGCTGACCTTGTGAATGTCACTGGGCCTTGAATTCACGTCCTGGGGACTTCAATGTTGCCCAGGTCTGAGTGAGAAGTTGCCAGAGGGGCCCTGAGAAGTGGCTTCACTCCTCGGAGTCTTGGATACCCCTCTGCAAGTATAAGCGATAGTTTAGTGGGTAGAATGGTGGTCCCCCAAAGATATGTCTTCTCGGAACCTGTGAACGTGAACTTATTTGGAATAAGGGTCTTTGGAGGTGTCATTAAGTGGAAGATCTCAAGATGAGATCATCCTGGATTATCTGGGTGGCCCTTAAATCCAATGACAAGTGTCCTTATAAGAGACAGAAGAAGAGGAGGAGGTAATGTAAAGACAGAGACTAGAGTGATGCAGCCACAAGCCAAGGACGCCTGGAGCCCCCAGCAGCTGGAATTGACAAGGAAGGATCCTCCCCTAGAGCCCTCAAATGGAGTGTGACTATGCAGACACTTTGATTTAGGACTTCTGGCCTCCAGAACTGCAAGAGAATAAATTTCTGTTGTTTTAAACCCCCTAGTTTGTGATACTTTGTTACAGCAGCTGCAGGGACCTCATGCAGTGTCCTCTAACTCATCTGTGATGATTCGGTTTCAGTTGGCCTGCTGGGTTTTATACTGTGCCCATCTTCTGGGCACATCTGGTCAGTGATTTGCAGTCACACATTTGCCCCTGCAAGTGGCCCTGCACCCAGGTGTCCATCGACCCCTCAGGGAACTATTTACTTCTCTCTTCTCTTCTTTTTTCCTTCCCTTTCTTTCCCTTTCCCTTTCCCCCTCCTTCCTTCCTTCCTTCCTTCCTTCCTTCCTTCCTTCCTTTCTTTCCTTCCTTTCTTCCTTCCTTCCTTCCTTCCTTCCTTTCTTCCTTCCTTTCTTTCTTCCTTTCTCTCTTTCTTTCTTTCTTTCTTCCTTCCTTCCTTCCTTCCTTCCTTCCTTTCTTTCTTTCTTTCTCTCTTTTTCTAGCAGTAAAATATATGACAAAAAATTTACCCCTTTAAACTGCCACTTAGTATATTAACTATGTGTGCAACCATCACCTCTTTCTCGTTCCAGAACATTCTCATCACCTCAAAAGGAAACCCTGTACCCACTAAGCAGTCACTCCCCGTCCCCCTCCCCCAGCCCCTGGCAACCATTAATCTGCTTTCTGTCTATGGATTTGCCTGTTTGGACATTTCGTACAAATGGAATCATATACTGTGTGGCCTTTCGTGTCTGGCTTCTTTCACTTGGTATAACGTTTTCGAGGTTCATCACATTGTAGCATGTATCAGAACTTCATTCCTTTTTATGGCTGAGTAATATTCCACCGTATGGAGGCACCACCTTCTGTTTATCCATTCATCAGACACTTGGATTGTTTCCACCTCTTGGTGATTGTGACTAGTGCTGCTGTGAACATGTGTGTACAAACACCTCTTTGAGACGCTTTTGCACATATACCCCAGAAGTGAAATTTCTGCATCACACGGCATTTCAATGTTGAACTTTTTGAGGAACCGCCCAACTTTTCCACAGCGACTACAGCATATCACGTTTTTACAAGTGGCAGCGCGTAAGTGTTGCGATTCCTCCACATCCTTGAACAACACTTGTTATTTTCCGTTTTGGATTGTGGCCCTCCTAGTGGGTGTGGTGTGGTCCATTTTCCTTCCCATCCTTTTGTCCCCTTCTCACACACTACACCAGTTAATGATTTCTGATGACTTCTGCTAATCATCCATCTCCCTGCTCTGAGAGGCTACACAGCTATCTGTGAACTGGGGAGAATGACCTGGGTCGGACCCACTGGGAGGTGTTATTTAGTTTCCCAGCCCAACACCTTCTAAAACATCCATGGTGAATTCCACCCCAAATATATCCCAGCGTGCAGCCTCGTATGGGAATAGAAGAGGGTCCCTGGGGGCTGACTTCTTTCCTGGAGCCTTGCCACCCACAGTGGCAGCCTTGAGTCTCTTCGGGAACCCGAGCTTTGAGGCCAGGCCAAAACCCACCTCTCCCGACACCCCAGCATATCCCCCCAAAAAGCAGCCTGTGGTTGAATTAGAATCAAGGTGGCCACCCACTGTCCCCCCGACCCAAGGCCTGCTGTGACCCATCGTCACCTTCAAAGAGGCTGTTCAGAGAGCAGAGGAAGGCTATAAAATATACACACATGCCTATTTTTCTTTCCCCACCAGCATCTCCGGGGCTTTGGCCACATATCCATGTCCCACAAGAGGCTCCTTTGAAGCAAGAATGGGGCCGCGAGGGGGGCCCACAGAAACCCACAAGTGCCCACTGTTCCTGGGAAGAGCCCCAAATGGGGTCCACGGTCAGCCTGGGCTGCCCACATCTCAGCAAGGCGTGGCTGGCGAGGGGCACTTCTGTGGGAGCCAGGAGCCCAACAGATGGGGTTTCAAAGAAGCTGGTCTGGGGGAAAGCTAAGATCCTAAATGTCCTTTTTTCCAAAGTCATGGAATTTCCCTGCAGCAGCCATGGCCGCTGCTTACCCTCGAGGGACCTCTCTTGGTACAAGAGGAGAATGCCATTTCCCTGGACTTGGAGGCTGTCATGGAACTTGAGGAGGGGCTGGACCAGGACCTGGGGCAGAGCTGTGAATTCAGGACTGGCGGGTGAATTCCGGAGTGCGACCCATGCTGGGTAAAGTCACTGAGTGGGACAGGCCTAGGATTGGCTGAGATCTACTTGGGACCCAGCCTGGGCTGTGGTGGAGGCCCGAGGGGACTTTGGTGTGGTTTGAAATAATTTTTTTTTTTTAATTTTCAATGATGAATTGTGAAAATGTAGACAAAGTAAAGAACACTGAGAACTAGTGCTTGATGGCTGCTGTCCAGATACTGCCCTAAGCCCTTCAACACACTGTGGGGTGTTGGGGCCACTAGAATCTCATTTTACAGGTGAGGCACAGAGAGGTCAAGACATTTGAGAGGGGTTACACAGCAAGCTGATAGCAGGGCAGGGATATAAATCCAGACCTGCTTTAGTTAACTCAAACCCATCAACACAACCATCTGTTGTATTTTTCTTTTTAATTGAATTTTATCATTTTAGACTTCTTTTGTGGAAAAATATACCTAACATGAAATTCGTCATTTTACTGTACAATTGAGTGGCATTAGGTACATTCATGAAGTGTTGTGCAACCATCACCATTATTTACTTCCAAAATTTTTCATCTCCCAAAATAGAATCCCAGTGCCAATTAAGCAATAACTCCCATCTCCCCCTCCCCTACCCCCTAGTTAATCTCTAATATCTGCTTTCTGCCTCTGTGGATTTGTTTGTTCTGGACTTTTCATAGAAATAGAATCATGCAACATGTGGCATTTAGGGTCTGGCTTCTTTCACTCAGCATAATGCTTTCAAGGTTTATCCGTGTTGGGATTTCTCTGGCAGTCCATTGGTTAAGACTCCATGCTTCCACTACAGGGGCCGTGTGTTTGATCCCTGGACAGGGAACTAAGATCCCACATGCTGTGCAGTGCAGCCAAAAAAAAAAAAAAAAAAAACCTTTGTCCGTA
>NW_006788006.1:3524134-3546442 GCF_000442215.2 Lipotes vexillifer
AAAAAAAAAAAAAAAAAAAAGCTTTATCCGTGTTGTAGCATAAATCAGTGCTTCCTTCCTTTTTATGGCTGAGTAATATTCTCTCTCATTTTTTTTTTTTGCGGTACGCGGGCCTCTCACTGTTGGGCCTCTCTCCCATTGCGGAGCACAGGCTCCGGACGCGCAGGCTCAGCGGCCATGGCTCACAGGCCGAGCCACTCCGCGGCATGTGGGATCTTCCCGGACCAGGGCACAAACCCGCATCCCCTGCATCGGCAGGCGGACTGTCAACCACTGCGCCACCAGGGAAGCCCTAATATTCTCTTGTTTGGGTGGACCACATTTTGTTTATCCACTCACCCACTAATGGACATTTGGGTTATTTCTGCCTTTTGGGTATTGTAAATAGGGCTGCTATGAACATACCCATACAAGTATCTGTGAATCCCAACTCGGAGTTCTTTTCTTATGTTTTTTTTTTTTTTCTTACAACACACACACACATTTTTCATATAATACTGTCATTGTCATTGCTTTTTAAAACAGCAGTATTCAGTTATAATTGACATACCAAAACCTGTATATTTTTTTTTCTTTTTTTTACATCTTTATTGGAGTATAATTGCTTTACAATGGTGTGTTAGTTTCTGCTTATAACAAAGTGAATCAGTTATACATATACATATGTTCCCATATCTCTTCCCTCTTGCGTCTCCCTCCGTCCCACCGTCCCTATCCCACCCCTCTAGCTGGTCACAAAGCACCGAGCTGATCTCCCTGCCTGCACATTTTTAATGTGTACAATTTGCTGCATTTGATATATGTCTACACCTGTGAAACTGTCACCACATCAAGATAGTGAACATAACCATAACCCTAAATGTTTCCTCCCACCCCTCCCCTTAAAACCTCTGACCTGTTTTCTGTCAGTTTACATTAGTTTGCACTTTCTAGAATGGCATATAAAAGGAATCGTGCAGTATGTAGCCTTTTGCGTCTGGATTTTTTCACTCAGCATAATGGGCTGGAGGAGCATCCCTGTTGCTGGAGTGTCAACAGTTCACACCTTTTTATTACTGAGAAGTATTCCACTGTGTGTTCATCCATTCCTTTGATGATGGACATTTGGGTTATTTCCAGTTTGGGACGATTACTAATAAATAAAACTGTTGGGAGCATTCATGTACCAGGTCTTCTGTGAACACCTGCTTTCATTTCTCTAGGCTAAATACTGAGGAGGGGAAAGGCTGACTTATGTTAACGTTTGAAGAAACCGCCAAACTGCCTTTCCAAGTGGCTGCAGCAGTTTGCATTTCCAGCGACCTGGAGAGGAGTTTCAGTTCCTCCCCATCCTTGTCAACACTTGCTGGTGTCAATCTTCTTCACGTTAGCCATCTGGGGGTGGGGATCATGGCGCACACTGTGTTCTGAGTTGTGAGACTCCAGGTGGTTTTATATTCTTTCTACTTTTCCGTTTTGTCTGATTTTTTCTTTTCCAGCATCAAGAATGTGCTACTTTTACAGTGAGGGATCCTCCACCCCCATACACACAAACATTGTGTTTTTTCCCCCCCGAATAGGAAAAACAAACAAGAATTAAATACCAGTTAAACAGCTGCTTAGTTTTGCTCAAAAGTTGTATTAAAGGCACAGGGTTTCCTTTATGAGGTGACAAAAATGTTCTGGAACGAGAGCTGATGTTCACACAGCATTGTGAGTGTACTAAATGTCACTTTAGAATAGCCAAAGTAGCGAATTTTACGTTGTGTGAATTGCATTATAAAATTAGAGTAACCTGAGTACCTCAATGAGATACCACTTTGCATCCAGCTGGTGGGCAAAAATTACCCAGTGAGATGATACCCAGCATGGTGGGAATGGGGGTCCTGGGGAACTCATAGAAAGCTGGGGGGCAGGCGTGTGTGGTGGCCATGCTGTTTCTTCCTCCTCAAGTGGAATATTCACATGCCTTGCAACATGCTCGAGAGAAATTGCTAGATGTGTTGGAGGTGTCCACGCCTGGAATCTGCCTAAATGCTGAATGGAGGCGGTGGAATATTATACAGCCATCAAAAAGTATGCCCAGAGGGATGAGTAACAATATGGCCACAGCTCAGAAATAGAATCACCATGCGAAAAAGAGTAAGTGGCCCCAAGATCACAGGCAGCTTGATGCCCTTTTATACAGTTAAAAGCAATCCAAATAAAAATGTATATGTATTTTTAATAATTAATAGAGGTATGAAAAATATAGTACAACGGTTGGATGGGGGTCTTTGAGATGAGAGTCATCTGGTGGGGGTGTTAGTGTCCTGGGGCTGCTGTAACCAGCTACCACAGACTGGGTGGCTTAAAACAACAGGAATTTATTCTCACGGTTCTGGAGGCCAGAAGTCCAGGATCAAGGTGCTGGCAGGGCTGTGCTCCCTCTGAAGGCTCTAAGGGAGGCTCTTTCTTTGCCTCTTCCAGCTTCTGAGGGCTCCAGGCATTTCTTAGCCTGTCGCTGCAGCACTCCAGCTTCCGCCTCTGTCATCACATGGCCATCTCCTCCTCCATGTTTCTCCTTTTCTGTCTCTCATAAGGACACTTGTCCTTGGATTTGGGGCTCACCCTAAATCCATGGTGATGTCATCTTGAGATCTTTCATTTAATTACATCTGCAAGGACCCTTTTCTCCAAATGAGATCACATTCATAGGTTCTAGAGGTTAAACCTTGGACATATCTTTTGGAGGGACACCATTCAACCTGCTAGCTGGGGCGAATATTAATGACTGGTAGGTTTTTATTTTATTTTATTTGTAATTTTAAAAAAAACTCTTTTTTTGGCTACACTGTGAGGCTTGTGGGATCTTAGTTCCCCGACCAGGAATTGAACCTGGCCCGGGCAGTGAAAGCACAGAGTCCTAAACACTGGACCACCAGGGAATTCCCCATTTGTAGGTTTTTAAAAATGACTACTAACCAAGTAAATGAAAAGTGGCCATGGACACTCCAGTGATGAGAATGTGGCTAGACCAAGCATTATTTTAGTTTTCATCCTCTCCATATGACATCCTAAAGAAGTGCTCTGGGTTAGTATGTGTTTTTTTGAAATTTTATTTTATATTACAGTATAGTTGATTTACAATGTTTTGTTAGTTTCAGGTATACAGCAGAGTGATCCATTTATACATATACATATATCCATTATTTTTCAGATTCTTTTCCCATATAGGTTATTACAGAATATTGAGTGGAGTTCCTGGGGTAGCGTTAAGATGCAAATGCCTGGGCGTGCCCAGGATCTTCTCAGGCTAACTGTCTGGCAGGGGTGGGGGTGGGGAACCTTGGAGATTGATCTGTGGTGCCTGCATCCACAGCGGGTAGCCCAGGCCCCTTTGAAGAGCCTCTTTGTCTCTTCTGGGACAGATTCTCCTGGATGATTTTTTTTTTTTTTTTTTTTTTTTTTTTTTTTTTTGTGGCACGAAAGCCTCTCACTGTTGTGGCCTCTCCCGTTGTGGAGTACAGGCTCCGGATGCACAGGCTCAGCGGCCATGGCTCACGGGCCCAGCCGCTCCACGGCATGTGGGATCCTTCCGGACGGGGGCACAAACCCGTGTCCCCTGCATAGGCAGGCGGACTCTCAACCCCTGCACCACCAGGGAAGCCCTCTCCTGGATGATTTTTAAAGAGAATCCAGGTGAATCCCCACTGCCCAAGACCTCCCATGTTTGCTTCACCTGCTCTGAGCCTCAGTTTCCACTCCTGAAAAATGGGCAGATCCCACCTACTCTCAGAGTTGCTGGTGTGCTGGTTGTCAAGCGATGCTATCCCTGTATTTGTTTCACACCAGGGTTTCTCAATCTCAGCACCATAGACATTTTGGATAAGATTTCATTTTTTGTGGAGGGCTGTCCTGAGCGTTGTAGGATGTTTAGCAGCATCCCTGGCCTCTACCCACTAGATGCCAGTATAGAGTTGCCAGATTCAGCAAATACAAATGCAGGATACCCAGGTAAATTTGAATTTCAGATAAACATAGAAAAATTTTTTAGCCTAAGTTGTCCCGTGGCACACACTTATACTAAAAAGGCATTTGACAAGGGTGCCAAGACAATTCAATGGGAAATGAGCTGTCTTTTCAACAAGTGGTGTTGGGACAATTGTATATCTACAATGTATATGTATTGAGATGTATATGTATGCATATATATATATGTATATGTGAAAGAATAAAGCTGGACATCTATCATATATAGGAATAAATATCTGTGGCCTTAGAATAAGCAACAGTTACTTAGCTATGATGGAAAAAGCACAAAAGCAACAAAAGGAAAAATAGATAATTTAGATTTCATCATAATTTAAAACTTCTGTGAGACAAATGATACCATCAAGAAAATGAAAAAGACAACCCACAGAATGGGAAAAAACACGTGCAAATGATATACCTGACGAGGGACTTGTATCCAGCATCCAAAAAGAACTCTTACACATCAATAGTAAAAATATAAATAACAATTTACAAAGGGCAAAGGACTTGAATAGACATTTCTCCCCACAAACAACAACCTTGAGAAAGGAGAGCAAAATCTGAAAGCCACACTTCCTGATTTTGAAAATTACTCCAAAGCCATAGTAATCATGACAGCATGGTACTAGCATAAGGATAAACAAATATATCAATAAAATAGAATTGGGAATCCAGAAATAAAGCCTTACATTCATGATCAATTGATTTTTAACAAGGATGCTTTCTTAGCCTGTTTGGGCTGCTCTAACAAAATATCACCGACTGGATGGCTTAAACAGACATTTATTTCTCACAGCTCTGGAGGCTATAAGTCCAAAATCAAGATGCTACCCAATTCAGTTCCTGGTGAGAGCTCTCTTCCTGGCTTGTAGAGGGCCACCTGCTTGCTGTGCCCTCACCTGGCAGAGAGAGAGAGAGAGAGAGAGAGAGAGAGAGAGAGAGAGGAAGGGAGGGAGAGATCTGGCGTCTCTTCTTATAAGGGTACTAATCCCCATTATTAAGGCCC
Source organism: Lipotes vexillifer (assembly GCF_000442215.2). NCBI lineage: Eukaryota > Metazoa > Chordata > Mammalia > Artiodactyla > Lipotidae > Lipotes > Lipotes vexillifer. The sequence continues at coordinate 3,529,134 of NW_006788006.1, forward strand.
TACCCTCATGACCTCATCAAGCCCTAATTACCTCCCAAAGGCCCTGCTTCCTAATAACATCACATTGGAGGTTAGGGCTTCAGTATACGAATTTAGGGGGGGACACAAACATTCAGTTTATAACAGGTGCCAAGACCATTCAATGGGGAAGGAATAATCTCTTTGGCAAAAGGTACTAGAACAACTGGATATCCGCATACAAAAAAAATGAAGTTGGACCCCTACCTCACACCATACACAAAATTAACTCAAAATGGATCAAAGACCTAAATGTAAGAGCTAAAATCATACTACTCTTAGAAGAAAACATAAGGGTTAATCTCCATGACTTTGGATTAGCAATGGTTTCTTGAAAATGACACCCAAAGCACAAGCAACAAAAGAAACAAGTAGATCAACATGCCTTTTTTTTTGAGGAGCCGTTGGCCTCTGTATGCTCAAAGCACATGAAGATATTGATGGACCTTGAGTTTGTAGGAAAAACATGCCAGAGGTGACTGAGAATGGAAGATTTTGAAAAAGTGTGACGATCCTTTTAGTCATCCCTTCAACCTATAAACATGGGTAATAGGACTCCTCCATGTTCTCCCCAAGCAGTAATATGGGCTCGTGACTTGGCCACTGAAACATTTACTGAGCACCTACTGTGTGCTAAGTCTTGTGTTCGGCCCGGTGCATACAGCAGTGAATGAAACTGACACAGTTCCTGCCTTCAGAGAACTGATTTCTGCCTCACCTTGGGTTGGGTTCTCTAGAAGCTGAGCCTGAGATGGAGATTCAAGGTTGTGTGAGTTTGGGGGAAACTTGTGAGGGAGTGAAGGATGCAGGACAATTTAAGGAAGGAGCAGGCAAGGAAGTGGGCTCAACTGGTGTCAAGCCTCCACTGATCAAGGGGGGACCCTGGAGCGTGACAAGCCCAAGTTGGTCCTACTTTGGTGCAAGGGGTCTGGCCTCTGGTTCCCCATGCCAGTTGGTCCTTGGTGTGAGCTTCCCTAGGGGATGTGTGTTTTGGGGGGCCTAACCTCCCTGGTGAGGCAGTTCGGGTGAGGGCAATTCACAATGGGTGGCTGTGAGCTGTTAGCAGACAATATTTACAGCAGCTGGGGTAGGGGTGCGCCAGCCAGTAAAGGAGATCTGGGTGGGAGACCTGCAGCACCCTCTCCAAAAAAATAATGAACATTTGACAAAGAATCACACTGACAATAATTTAATCAAAATTATGATCAATGTGTTACCAAACCAAACTTGGGTCCACTTGCCCACTCGTAGTAAAGCCAATCTACTGACACCAGGTTGTGGTGAAGGAAAGTGCAGCGTTTATTGCAGGGCACCAAGCAAGGAGTACAGGCAGCTAGAGGCTCTCCCTCAAAAGGCTCTCCCTGATGGTTTTCAGGGAAAGGTTTTTAAAGGCAATGAGGGAGGGGGGTTGTGGGGTGTGTGATCAGCTCATGGACTTTCTTCTGATCGGCTGGTGTTGAGGTAATTGGGAGTCAACATCATCAATCTTCTGGTTCCAGCTGATCTGGGGGTCTATGTGCTTGTGGGCAGCATGCAGTTAACTTCTACCTGGTAAGAGTTTCAGTATCTGCAAAATAACTCAAAGGACATGGCTCAGAATATTATCTATAGCCCTTGAGAAGGAACTAAAAGTCCTTGACTTTGTTTAATGACTAAACTGAAATTATTTTGTCTTGCTTGACTGTTTTCCTTTCTAGCTGCATTTTCCCACTTCTCTGATTAAATTTATTCTTTGGAACTTGGGAAAGGCCTAGGAGGCTAAAGTTTTTTCTGCAGACAAGAGGCAGGCGGAAGACATGGGAGGTGGGGTCTGTCCTGGGATGGCCCCACAGGGTCCTGTTCAGTTATAAACGCTGGCTGTGAAAAGGGCTCCATCAGAGGAAGGGAAAGGAAAGTCTTGGGGTTACAGGGAAAGGAGGGATAAGGCGTGGGTCTGGAATTCTGACTACCATGTCTCCAGCTTTGCTGGAGAACTAAAGTGCAATGGAAGGGCTTGGGGCTCAGCTGCTCCAGACCACATTCTAGGGCTGGCTTCCCTCCTGAGGCACCTCAGCCAGGATATCACCCAGCCCATGACAGCTGAGGCTGTCCTGCCCTTAGGGGTGTAACAACCCAATCTGAGGTTGGGACAAGTCATTTGTTACTAGTGATGGACACCTAAGTTGTTTGGAATCCTTTGCTTTTACCAACTAACCTGAAATTAAATATCTTGTATGTCTGTATTAGTTATCCATTGCTGTGTAACAAGTTATACCCAAAGTTAGTAGTTTAAAAAGATAAACCTTGTTATCTCATAGTTTCCGTACGTCAGGAATTTGGGAGTGGCTTGCCCTGGTGGATCTGGCTCAGAGTCTCTTAGGAGCTTGTGGTCAAGTTATTGGCTAGAGCTGGAGCCAGAGGAAACTCTCCTGGGGCTGTAGGATTCATTGCCACAGATGGGTGGCAGCAGGTGCTAGCTGATGGTGAGAGGTCTTAGTTCTCCCTGGAGGCTTCTCCACAGCAATGCTCGAGTGTCCTCATGATGTGGTAGCTTGTGTCCCCTTGAGTGAGTGACCAGGAGAGGGCAAGGCAGAAACCTCAATTCCTCCAATATCATGCAGTTTCTTCTGTCACCTTCTGTTTTGCCTTCTGTTCATTAGCTGCAAGTCACTAAGTCCAGTTACACTCAAGGGGAGGGCAATCGAAAAAAGTGTCAAAGGATTTGAGGACATATTTTAAACTTCCAAAATGTTGATGAGGGAGCGACTTTTTTTGTTTGTTTGTTTTTGCGGTACGCGGGCCTCTCACCGCTGCGGCCTCTCCTGCTGCGGAGCACAGGCTCCGGACGCGCAGCCCCAGCGGCCATGGCTCACGGGCCCAGCCGCTCCGCGGCACGTGGGATCCTCCCGGACTGGGGCACGAACTCGCGTCCCCTGCATCGGCAGGCGGACTCTCAACCACTGCCCCACCAGGGAAGCCCGAGGGAGTGACTTTTAAATTGAGATAAAATCCCATAACATAAAATTCATAATTTTAAAGTAGACAATTCAGGGAATTCCCTCACGGTCCAGTGGTTAGGACTCCATGGTTTCACTGCCAAGGGTGCAGGTTCAATCCCTGGTCAGGGAACTAAGATCCCACAAGCCGAGCGGCGCTGCCAAAGAACAAAAGAAGTAGACAATTCATTGATTTTTTAGTATATTCACAATGTTATAACCATTATCTCATTCCAGAACATTTCCATCATCCCCCAAAGAAACCCCATAACTGTTGCAATTCCCCCTCCCCCATATCCTGTCAAGCAACATTCTACTTCCTATCTTTATGAATTGCCTACTCTCAGTACCTCATAGGAATGGCCTGGCTCATTTCAATGTTAATCTCATCTAAAAAATACCTAGAGATCTAGAATAATGTTTAACCAAATATCTGGATACCATGGCCTAGCGAAGTTGACACCCAAAATTAACCATCATAAGTCCACCCCTTGTCAACTTGGCAATCATACACATTTCCTTAAACCATACTTAATTTTTCAAATAAAGTGTCATGCAGTTACTTATTGTGTTAGGCAAAATTATAACCAGGTCATAATTTTGCCTAACACAATACAACTTTCCTGTATACAATGAAAATGCACTAACCTTTTCTCTAGAGGAGAATGCAAAGTCCTTGGGTGATGTTTACTTTTGTTCTTGATAAACTTTAAATACTACAATGTAAAGCTAACAATACTTAAATACTGTACTATAAAGTCAATATGTCTCATGTTCCATGATAAGAGGATAAGAGAAGGAAGAATATATAGATATTACACACACATACGTAACAAAAAAAAGAAGAAATACTCATGACAATTTCAGTCCTCACTTGTGTAACTGGTCACGTGGTCATAGCTGGTATTAACTACCTTTTTCTACTACCTGTTCCATATTCCCTTTGCCCTCAGCAAGCACCTGAGTGGTCATCGTCTTCTACCTCATAGGGTGACCCCAAACTTCATTCCTGAAGGGTCTGGGCCATTAGCAGTCCGAACTGAACTGAGTTGTTGTATTTTTCCATTGACCTTAATCACAGGACCATGGTAATAATTAGATATGACTTCAGGGATCTCCTGTGGTCCAGACATGCTTTTCCTTACCTCCATTGTGGAGTAGAAGGCTAATTTCCCCCTTGGATGTCACCTCAGGCAGCACAGTAACCCCCTTCCTTGCCTGTTGATTCGGAGGCATGAGGAACCCAAAGTGGCCAGGTGGCTGTCTCAACTTCCAGTTCAATGAAATCATTGTTGTTTCTCCTGGTCTAATCATTCCTCCCCTTGAAATGAAGACCTCTAGGCCAGTAGAGCATAAGGTCATGGGGACAGGAAGCAAAAGTTTTGCTAAGGGGTCACTAGTGGTAATAATGAAAGGTGCCACTCCCACATCCACACCTTGATTCCTGGATCCGTGAATCCTGGCTATCAGATTCAGACCACATGCAGCCTCCTGGAGAGGCTTCCTCAGCCCTGCAAGGTACTGCCACCTTGCTGGCACTGTAACTGAGTCTTCAAATGGCCATTCTATTGCTCTATCAAACTAGCTGCTTCAGGATGATGGGGAACATGGTAAGACCAGTGAATTCATCGCCACACTTCATTTGCTGTGCAGTGAGTTTCTTGATCAAAAGAACGCTATGTGGAGCACCATCATGGCGGACAAGGCATTCTGTAAGTCCACAGATGGTAGTTTTGGTAGAAGCATTACATGCAGAGAAGGCAATTCCACATCCAGAGTAAGTATCTATTCCAGTAAACAAAATGCTGCTTCTTCCATGATGGAAGTGGTCCAAAGTGATCAACCTGCCATTGGGTAGCTGGCCAGGGAATGGTGCCATACTGGGGGCTCAGTGTTAGTCTCTGTTGTCGGCAGATTGGGCATTCGGCAGTGGCCATAGCTGGACTGGCCTTAGTGAATGGAAGTCCAGGTGGCTGAGCCCATGCATAACTTCCATTCCTGCCACCATGGCCACTTGTTCATGCATGGTCCATTAGGTGGTGACAGGAGTGACTGAGAAAAGAAGCTGACTGGTGTTCACAGAATGGGTCATCCTGTCCGTTCGATTATTAAAATACTCCTCTGTTGGGTTCACCCTTTGGTGAACAATCACATGGGACACAAATATCTTCACATTCCTCCCCCCCGCCATTCAAGGACGTCTATCTACATAGTCTTCCCCAGACTTTCTTGTTCCCAGTTTTCCAATCTCGTTCTTTCCAAGTCCCTGACCATCCAAACAAACCATTGGCTGCAGCCTATGAATCGGTGTATAATCATACATTTGGCCATTTCTCCCTCCAAGCAAAATGAACAGCTAAGTGCGCTGGCTGAAATTCTGCCCACTGGGAGGAGTTCCCTTCATGGCTGTCCTTCAGGGCTGTCACAGAGGGGCTGTAGTTTTACAGCTGTCCACTTTTGGTGGTGCCTGCATATTGAGCAGCCCCATCTGTAATCCAGGCCCGAGATTTCTCTTCCTCTGTCAACTGATCATAGGAAACTCTGCATAAGGCCATAGGTGCAGGCTGGGAGAGAGAAGGCAGTGTAACCGAAGTGGGGACCATGGGCATTTGGCCCATTTTTTCAGGTAACTTACTTCTGCCTTCAGGATCTGTTTGGGCCTGATATATATATTTTTAAAATTAATTAATTGATTAATTTTTGGCTGCATTGGGTCTTCGTTGCTGCGCACGGGCTTTCTCTAGTTGCAGTGAGCGGGGGGGCTACTCTTAGTTCTGGTGCGTGGGTTTCTTGTGGTGGCTTCTCGTGTGGCGGATCACGGGCTCTAGGTGCGCAGGCTTCAGTAGTTGTGGCTTGCAGCCTCAGTAGTTGTGGCACACGGGCTTAGTTGCTCCACGGCATGTGGAATCTTCCTGGACCAGGGCTCAAAACCATGTCCCCTGCATTGTCAGCCAAATTCTTAACCACTGGGCCACCAGGGAAGCCCAGGCCTGATCTTATATACATACCCCTTCCATTTGATAATGGGCTGCTGTGCACATCCTGTTTTATGGGTTGATGGATGAGACAGTGCTCAGTTCATGATGGCAGGTCAGATCCCATAGTAACTTGGTGGCTCATGGTGAAGGGTTCAGTCTCTACTAAGGCCCAGTAGCAGGCGTAATGCTGTTTCCCCAAAGGAAAGTATTTACCTGCAGAGGATGGCAAGGCTTTGCTCCAAAATCCTAAGGGCTTGTGCTGCATTTCACCTACATGGGCTGCCAAAGGCTCCAAAGAGCATCGCTATCTGCCACTGACACCATTGGATCTGCTGGATCTTACAGTCAAAGTGGCAGAACAGTTTGCACAGCAGCCTGGACCTGTTGCAGAGCCTTCTCTTGTTCTGGGTCTCACTCAAAACCAGCAGTTTTTCAGGTCACTTGGTAAGTGGGCCAGAGTAACACACCCAAATGAGGAATATGTTGCCTCTGCAATCCAAAGAGTCCCACTAGGCTTTGTGTCCCTTTCTTGGTGACAGATGGGGCCAGATGCAACAACTTAAGCCACCTCAGAAGGGATATCTCTACACTCCCCACACCTCTGGACCCCTAAAAATTACACTGAGCTAGAAGGCCCCTGAATTTTTGTTGGATTTATTTCCTACCCTCTGACATGCAAATGTCTTACCAGTAAGTCCAGAATGGTTGCTACTTCTTGCTCACTAGGTCCAATCAGCATAATGTCATCATTATAATGGACCAGTGTGACATCTTGTGAAAGGGAAATGTGATCAGATTTCTGCGAACTAAATTGTGACATAGGGCTGGAGAGTTGATGTACCCCTGAGGTAGGCCAGTGAAGGTGTATTGCTGGCCTCTTCAGCTGAAAGCAAACTAATTCTGGTCTTGGACAAGGATGGAGAAAAAGGCATTTGCCATCTATATAGCTGCATACCAGGTACCGAGAATGTGTTTATTTGCTCAAGGAATGAAACCACATCTGGTAGGGCAGCTGCAACTGGAGTCAACCACCTGCTTAAGCTTGTGATAACCCACTGTCATTCTCCAAGCTCCATCTGTCCTCAGTACAGGCCAAATAGCAGAGTTGAATGGGGATGTGCATTCAATCGCACCTTTCAAGTCCTTGATGTTGGCACTAATCTCTGCCATCCCTCCAGGAATGCAGTATTATTTTTGGTTTACCACTTTCTTAGCTAGAGACAGTTCTAGTGGCTTTCACTTGACCTTTCCCACCATAATAGCCCTCACTCCATAGGTCAGGGAACGAATGTGAGGATTCTGCCAGCTGTTAAGTGTATCTATTCCAATTATGTATTCCAGAACTGGGAAAATACCACAGGATGGGTTCAGGGATCCACTGGACCCATTGTGAAATGGATCAGCTAAAACTCCATTGATAACTTGACTTCCATAAGCCCCTATTCTTTTTTTTTTTTTTAAGTTTTAAGGTTTTTTTAAAAAAAATATTTATTTATTTATTTTTTGGCTGCATCGGGTCTAAGTTGTGGCAGGCAGGATCTTTTGTTGAGGCGCGCTGGGCTTCTCTCTAGTTGTGGCTTGCATGCATGCTCAATAGTTGTGGTGCGCGGGCTTAGTTGCCCTGCGGCATGTGGGATCCTAGTTCCCTGACCAGGGATGGAACCCGTGTCCCCTGCATTGGAAGGCGGATTCTTAACCACTGGACCACCAGGGAAGTCCCCATAAGCCCCTATTCTGATTGATGGACCACAGTGATGTTTTGGGTCTCCCAGAATTAGTGTTGGTTCAGAGCCAGTGTCTAGTAATTCCTGAAAGGCCTAATTACTTCCCAGTGCACAGTCACCCTGGTAAAGGGCCATAGGTTTCATTGGAGAAGACTGGGAGGAATGTTAACATACAAATTTTTGGTAGTGTGCCAGGGTCCTTCCTCAAGGGCACTCAGCCTCATCTTCATTAAAGATGTTCTGGGTTTGTGAACTGGATCAAGTCTGAGGATTGACTGAGGGGCCGCGACTCTCTATTTTTATGATTCAAGTTAGACTTTTGTTCACTTGACCTAGAACTTTTCTGCTTAAACAGATCAAATAAGAACTTAGTAGGCTTCCCATCTATTTCACTTCTAGGAACACCATGATCAGCTAGCCAATGCCATAGGTCTCTGTGAGTCAGACTATTCTGTTTTTTTGTTTTTTGTTTTCCTGATTGCTGCTTTGACCCTGATGTCCATTATGGTAATGACACCCACCTTGCCTTTGGTGTTTGAGTGCCACCACTTGGCTTGTGCCAACCCGGGATTCAATTACTCTCATTGCATTTAGGTTTCCCAATTCAGCAGTGGCAGCAGTTACTGCTATAAGTTCTGAGCTACAGAGAAGAGAGATCATAGAGCTCCTCCAGGATGCTGGGGTTCCCCTCACAGATTTATTTCTCATAATCATGGCGAAAGTTTTATCCTTGGGACCTCCCAGGATGGGTGAGTAGGTCTTAAATGATAAATCCACTCTACATTTTCATCTCCCTAGGCCTTAGACTCCTTTCCTCAAGAGTAAACCATAGTTACTGTTGAATTGTTTATTTCTCCTTTCAGTTTATCACATTTTGCTTCATGTATTTTGGGTCTCTACTGTTAGGTGCTTTTATGTGTATAATTGTTATTTCTTCCTGATAGACTGAAACTTTTATCATTATATAATGTTCTTTGTCTCAAGTAACAATTTTTGTCTTAACATCTGAGATTAGTATAGCCAGTCCAGCTCTCTTTTGGTTACTATTTGCATGGAGTGTCTTTTTCTCTCCATTTACTTTCAATTTTGTCTTTGAATCTACAGTGAGTCTTTTGTAGACAGCATAGTTGAACCATGATTTAAAAAAAAAAAAATCAGTTCTGACAATCTCTGCCTTTTAAGTGGAGAGTTTAATCCATTTACAATTAGTGTAATTACACATAAAGACTTATTTCTGCCATTTGCTTTCTATACATCATGTCTTTTTTTTCCCAATTCCTCCATTACCGACTTCTTTTGTGTTAAATAGATATGTTTTAGTGTATTATCAAATACACTAAAACGTTTTGCAAATGTGAGTGTATGTAGGACATAAGAAGAGATCCTTAGAAGTGGAATTGCTACGTCAAATGCAGGGCAGGGCATGCATTTAAAACTCTGATAAGGGGGACTTCCCTGGTGGCACAGTGGTTAAGAATCCATCTGCTAATGCAGGGGACATGGGTTCGAGCCCTGCTCTGGGAAGATCTCACATGCCACGGAGCAACTAAGCCCATGTGCCACAGCTACTGAGCCTGAGCTCTAGACCCCGAGAGCCACAACTACTGAGCCAGAGTGCCACAACTACTGAAGCCCGTGCACCTAGAGCCTGTGCTCTGCAACAAGAGAAGCCACTGCAATGAGAAGCCCGCGCACCGCAACAAAGAGTAGCCCCCACTCGCTGCAACAAGAGAAAGCCCGTGCACAGCAACGAAGACCCAACACAGCCAAAAATAAATTAATTAATTAATAAAAATAAATAAATAAATAAAACTGATAAGTTTTACCACATTGGTCTTAAATGCTTCTACCAATTCAATTGGATATTTTCCATAGAGGGCTTTGCATTTTATTGAAAGCATCTGTTGGCTTGTTGGGATTCTCCCTTAAACTGTCTCACTGGAGAGGGGGACCTAATTATTCATTTTTTATATTCCCACATTTTAGTGCACAGGAAGCCAAAAAAGATGTGAAGAAGGAAAAAGGAAACTCTTATGTTGTGACAGGAATATTGGAAAATGAGGAACAATGCAGCATCAGGAACTTTTAGTGTAGCCATGCAAACCAGGAGCCCTGCGAGCTGACTTCAGGTATTTAGTCCCAGAATCTTGGGAAGTGGCAGGTTCTCGAAGACACTTTACGAAAAAGGAAACTGAGGCTAGGAGTTAGGAAATTAATGCTCATAAACTAGTCACTGAACTTTTACTGAGCACCTCCTGTGTGTTGGCATTATTCTCCCCATGGGGAAGACCATGATCACATGGTCAGCCCCTGTCCACATGGAACTTTCCTTTATAAATACTTCTTAAGGGAGTAAATAGTAGCTCATTTATTCCTCATCCCATCTTAATGGCTATTATTTCCCTTTCCCAGATGAGAAAACCCTAGGCTCAGAGAGGTGGAATCACTTGTACAAAGCCACACAGCCAGTAGGTGGTCAAGTCTGGATTTCAACTCAGAGCAAGTACTCCCAATCGCTTTGTTATATAACTGCCTCTGAATAATATTGTCCAGAGCAGCAGCAATCACCATTTCCGCGTGCTAGGCTCTGTGCTAAGGACTGTCCCCATTCATTTATTCAACCAATGCACACTGAGCAGCTACTTTGTGCCAGGCGCCCCCATTTTAAAGATGGGTTAACAGGCCCAGGGAGCTTCTTCGAGAGATGGGGACGCACCGCACCGTCCTCGCCAAGCCTCCCCAGCTGGGTGTTCCACCTACGTAAGGCATTCAGTTGGCGCTCAGTTAACCCAAGACACTGTCGCCGCCTCTAACAACACAGACAACCAAGTCCGCAACCAACCGCTGCCCCAGCGCCACTGAGCAGCGGTTGGGGCCGGACCACGTACTGGAGCGTCTGCTGAGACGGCGGTTGGAAGCCCCGCCCCCCACGCGTGCACGCTGCGCGTCCCGTCGGCCCGCTAGGCTCCGGGAGTCCGGGCGCGGTTGGAGGCGTCCTCAAGCAGTGCGCGCGCCTGCGCCGGTGTCGGGCTCGCGCACGCGCACCTGCGCCGGCGTCGGGCTCGCGCACGCGCACGGCGACGACGGCAGCGGTGGCGGCGGTTCCTGCCGAGGGCTGCGAGGGCGGGCGGCTCCGAAGGAAGCGGCGAAGCTGAGAGGCTCGGCGGCAGCGGCGGCGGTTTGGCGCGCGTGACTCTCGACCCTGCTCGCTCGGCGGCGGGCGTTTTGATCCGTTTCACGGGCGCGGGCGCAGCGGCGGCGGCGGCAGCCCGAGGCCTGCGGCCTAGGCCTCAGCGCGGCGGCGGGCTCGATTGCGGTGTGGAGCCGGCCTGAGAGCTCTACGCGGCGGCACCATGAGCGTGGAGGCGTACGGGCCCAGCTCGCAGACGCTCACGTTCCTGGACACCGAGGAGGCCGAGCTGCTCGGCGCCGACACCCAGGGCTCCGAGTTCGAGTTTACCGACTTCACTCTCCCCAGCCAGACGCAGACGCCCCCCGGCGGCCCCGGAGGTGGCGGCGCTGGGGCCCCGGTCTGCGCGGGCCCGGGCGCGGCGGCCGGACAGCTCGACGCGCAGGTGAGCGGCACATGGCGACGCCGGAAGCCGGGGCTGGGCCTCGGCGGTCGGGGACCTGCCCCGGTTTCCCCTCCAGCCGGGCCCGGGCTGATCTGCTCGGGTCCCACAGTCCGGCCGGGTCCGGAGTAACCTGGCCGGGCATCTCCCGCTCAGGACGTGCCCGAAGTAACCTGCCCCAGTTTCCGCTCTCCAGCCGGACCCGGGTAGATCTCCTTCAAGTTCCGCTCTGGTTGTTTCCCAGTGATCTCAGGACCTAGCTCAGGCCGGGTCTTAGGTGATCTGTCCTAAGTCCTCTTCCGGGCCTGTCCGAGGTGAGCGGCCCTAGGTCCGTCTCTGGCTAGGTTGGGGGCGACTTGTCCCCGAGTTCTCCAGCTGGGTCAGTGCCCTGCTCAAACCAGCTCCGGGGTGATCTGCTCCGGTTCCCCCTCTGGCTGATGCGACCGCCCTGCCCCACTCCCTTACCTGTGGTCGCAACCATCGGGGCACCCCCGCCCCCATTCATGCCCACTGTGCGGCGGGTTCAAATTTCACCGGGCCCTGGGATGCTGGCGAGAGGAGGAGGGTCGAGGCTTCCCAAGCAGAAACGGAATTTTTGCATCCAATCGAGAACCCCACACTCGCTGGCTTTTAAGATTATTCATGAAGCAGTTTGCGTTTTGTTTTTCCTTCTTGCGTTGCCTGTTGCTGAAATCGACCTGTTACGTAACTCCACAGCCCTGCCTTGGAAAAGTTGGTTTTGAGTTTGTTCCTCCAATGGGGCAGTGGTAGTGGGTTTCATATAAATGGTTCTGCCACGTCAGAAAGTTTTGTTCTTAATGATGTGAACATTTAGCGAAGGCTGCTCAGTTGTTTTAAATTTGGGTTTGTGTTATGAGAGTGTGTTGGGCATACACTTCCTGGACCTGGGTCCCTGCCCCTGGGTGGGAGAAGGGGCTGGCAGTGGTCTTGGGCTGGGCTCCCCAGGAATGTAGCCATCTTCCTGTGGATCTCAGATTCCATTTCTGTGCCTGGCACCTCCCTCAGGTTTATTTTCCTGAATTCTCAGCCAGGGAGGAGCTATAGGGTTCACCTTGTCATAGGTGTCCCTTAGCAAGAGGACCCACCGCCAGGGTGCGGGGAGCTAACCCATCCTCAGCCAGAGTGAGCTCAAACCCTGTCCTGGAGGAGGGGGCTTACATTCTAGTTGGATGAGTCATTCCCGTGGGTAGACCACCCACTTGGACTTTCTTTTAGCCCCTAATAGAAGCAGAAAACATTTGACTCATGCTAACCCCAGATTCCTTAAAAATAGAAGCTTGATGGGTGGGGCATCAGGGAGAACAGGTGTGCACCATATGTATGTTTTTTCGGTTTTGTTTACATATGGTGGGGGAAGGTAGGAGAGAGGGGAGACTTTGCATGGAGAAATGAATGAGCCGCTGGAGGCTCATGATAACGCCGGTAGTTTCATACTCTGTAGACCTGTTTCCACAGCTGTAAAATGGGGATAACAGCTATATTTTTGTTACTTTTAAACATACGTGAAATCTGGACTCATGTATGAATGGATAAACCAGATAGTGCTGTCTGTAATTTGTGTCCAGCGTGTCTGGAAGGCTGAGGATAAAGATCTCTTGGTTGAGCAGTGTGCCACGACCCGTGGCAGCTCAGGGTTGTGAGAGGTAATCGTTTTATTGGAAATCCTGTTTAAACTGTAGCCTATAAAACAGCAAGCCTGGAGCAGCTCTGAGTTCTGGTTGGGTTCTTCTTTTTTCTTTTAATTAATAAATAAATATATTTACTTATTTATTTTTGGCTGCATTGGGTCTTCGTTGCTGTGTGCGGGCTTTCTCTAGTTGTGGTGAGTGGGGGCTACTCATTGCGGTGGCTTCTCTTGTATCGGAGCACAGGCTCTAGGCACGTGGGCTCAGTAGTTGTGGCTTACGGGCTCTAGAGCGCAGGCTCAGTAGTTGTGGAGCACGGGCTTAGTTGCTCCGCGGCATGTGGGATCTTCCCAGACCAGGGCTCGAACCCATGTCCCCTGCATTGGCAGGCGGATTCTTAACCACTGCGCCACCGGGGAAGTCCCTGGGCTTCTATTCTGAGTGCCTTTTGATTTTATCTTATTGGATGAGTGGCTGTGGATTGTCAAGTGCTGGACAACCACTTTTGTTTCACAGCTTTACCGAGGTAGAATTCACATACCATACACTTCCCCCATTCAAAGTGTGCAATTCAGTGACTTCAGTACATTCAGAGTTGTGCAGCCACCACCACAGTCGATTTTAGGACATTTTCATCACCATAAAAAGAAGCCCTGCACCCCTTTGCCTGTCAGTCCTCCCTTCTCTAACCCCAGGCAGCAACTAATCTTTCTATCTCTGGATTTACGTACTCTGGACATTTCATATAAATAGACATATAGTATGTGGTCTTTTGTTCTTTTACTGAGCATGTTTTCAAGGTTCATCTATGTTGTGGCATGTATCTGCTCCATTCCTTATTGTGACGGAATGATATTCCACAGCACAGACAGACCACATTTTGTTTATCCACTTACCTGTCGTTGGACATTTGAGTTGTTTTTGTTTTTAGCCGTTATGGAAAATGCTGCTGTGAACGTCTGTGTAGAGGTTTCTGTGTGGACGTAAGCCTTCAGTGAAATTGGTGGGTGGTATGGTAACAACTGCCTGTTGCTTTTTCGGGTGCTGCCAGACTGTTTTCCGGTGTGTAGCCACTTTTGATATCAGTCTTGACTGCCAGTTTTGCACAGTTGGTTTTATCTGAAAGTTTGTTGAGGTAACACATGCGTGTCTTGGCCAGGGTGGGAGAATGGCAGGCAGAGGTGACTCCTGCTGAGCTCTGAGTTGGTTCCAATAACACTTGTTTTCTTGTTTATGATTTGAAACTGATATTTATCAAAGCTCTGACAAATGTCCTTAAGATAAAGGGACAGTTTTCTTTGGGGTATTTGACCCTTTCCTGGCCCCTTCCCCTGCCCCTCAAAGGGCAGGGAAAGGTAATTTTGGAAGTCCTTTGCATGATAGCTGGTATTACAGACCTTCTGGTCTGCCTAGTTGGAATATTTCCCCTTGACTGTTGCTACTCTCGTGTTTCTTCCAAACATTGGAATTATGGTGAAAATCTTAAGAGTTGGGAACACTGCCAAACAAAAAAAGAGGAAATGAACCATTGATACAGCCAGCAACATGGATGCCTCTTAAAATAATTACAGTGAGTGAAAGATGCACTTAAAAAAGAGTATATACTCTTGGATTCTGTTCATATAAAACTCTAGAAAGTGCTAGGTAACCTACAGTGACAGAAGGCAGATCCAGTGGTTGTGGGCAGGGGTGGAAAGGAGAGAGGGATGGCAAAGGCACGAGGAGACTGAGGGTGATGGATGTGTTTGTTACCTTTATTGATGGATTCACCGGTGTTTATGTACATTGATGTGTGTCAATTTATAAAATTAAAAAGAGCTGCTACCTACTCTTCAAAACCTGCTGCCTTCAGAAGTCAGGGAAGGCTGTTCCAGCATATCCTTGATTGTCCAGGTAAACAGATCATCTTCTGCTTCCTGGCCCTCAGCTTATGACGAGGTGTGAGTTCCATATAGTTCCGGGATTCCTAAAAGTGGTGATTTTAAAATTTGAGTCGGCCTTTTTTTGTTCCGTGAACACTCAGTACAGCTGTGACATAAGTACACCTTGAGAAAATTGGAGATGAGATGCTCCTAACCTCACAGGAGCTCTGGCATGTGTTCTACCTGTACTTTCCTCTTACTGGATTTCTGGCGTTTGGTTCCAAACCCCCGAAAGGGAGGGCTTACGTGTCAGTTACTGCTTAATAAGCGAAATAACTCCTAACTCTATTTACCCAATTAATTTTGTTACCCAGATTCAGCATGATTGGGGGGAAAAGTCAACACTAATACAATACCAATATTAACAGCAGAACAAAGTTCTCTATCAATCTAGCTCCCACAACCGAAAAAGAGAGGCATCTTTCTAATAGCTTTACTGGGCTTCCCTGGTGGTGCAGTGGTTAAGAATCCACCTGCCAATGCAGGGGACACGGGTTTGAGCCCTGGTCCAGGATGATCCCACATGCCGCAGAGCAACTAAGCCCGTGTGCCACAACTACTGAGCCTGCACTCCAGAGCCCGCGAGCCGCAACTACTGAGCCCGCGTGCCTAGAGCCCGTACTCTGCAACAAGAGAAGCCACTGCAGTGAGAAGCCCGTGCACCGCAATGAAGAGTAGCCCCCGGTCGCTGCAAGTAGAGAAAGCCCGTGTGGAGCAATGAAGACCCAGTGCAGCCAAAAAAAAAAGTAATAATAAAATAAATAAATGATAGCTTTACTGAGGTATGGTCATATACCAGAGTCCTCTTGTTTGTTTTTTTATAATTTTTACAATTTCTCACACCTTGATCTGGGTCATAGATATAAGCAGGTAAGACATCCTTTTTTTTTTTTGGCTTTGCCAAGCAGCTTGCGGGATCTTAGTTCCCCGACCAGGGACTGAACCCGGGCCCATGGCATTGGAAGCATGGAGTCCTGACCACTAGACCGCCAGACAGTTCCTGAGGCCTCTTGTTTTTAAGTGTTCACTTCAGTGTTTTGTGTTTTTTTTGTTCTTTTTTAGTAAATTTACTGGGCTGTGTAGCCATCCCAACAGTCACTCACTGTCCTGAGTTCTCTTTCATGCCACCTTTCCTTTCCTCTTCTATTTTTGCTCCTTCTAATCTTGGTAGTTTCTTGTTAAAGCTCTAAGGTAGGGAGATCAGGTGACCCCGTGCTTCCCACTCCACGTCACGCACTGGGGAGATGTGGTGCCTCGTGTGCTAGGTAGGTTCTGTGCTGGGGTTCAGAGGTAGGAGCTGAGGCTGGCCGCACTGCTCCCGTGGTGAGCCTGGGAGCCCTCATGTGTCTGTTCACGTTTTGTTTTGTTCCCTCTGCACAGACTCTCAGGCTGACCTCCTCAGCCTGGTTCTCAACTCCCGTCCTCTCAGTACTTCTGTTTCACTGTCTTGCTGTGCTTGGGGAGGGCTGACTCCCACTGGGAGTCAGAGTGAGTCCTTTGCCAACTGCAGCTGCTTTGTTAGAAATGGCAGGTGCTGCCCAGTCTGCAGTTGACCCTGGGGACAGTGAGGGCCCAGAGGAGGGAAAGGGAAAAAAGCCTTTGTGAGTGGTGGTCCTTGAGTTGTTCAGGAAGTGCACCCTGAACAACTTGGGTACAGGGCTTGGCATGGAGGGAAAAGGGCGATTGTCCACGACGAGGGGCTCGGGCTGGATCCTGGAGCCTTGTGTTGCTGCTGAGGGGTGCCGTGACCTCCCTTGAGAGGAAGGGCCCTTAGGTGGCAGGGAGACCTGGCAGAGTTTGGCTGAGGCTAGAAGGGGAGCTCAGGCAGAGAGCGCTGGGGTCAGATGTGTGCCCTAAGGTGCGCACACGTGTGAACTACCACGGTACCAGGTGGCCACAGTGGCCACTCCTCCTCGGGCACGTGCTCGTCACTGCGCTGAGCACCCCGTTGTCCCCGAGTCCTCATAACTCCTCTAGAGCAGGCGTGAGTTCTTGTCTGATGGTTTTCATCAGGGCCCGGGATCCCCCTGGGCTGGGGCAGGGCTCCCCTTGGATGGAAGGTGTGAGTAGGGGGTCAGCAGACCTTTGGAGGTGCTGCCCTGAGAGCTGGGTGAGAGGCTTTGCAGGAGGAAGAGGCCCCACCAGAGCGCTCTGCACAGGGGCTGGAGGGGCAGATTGTGGGCAGTGGCTCTCAACTGAGGGGCAGTTGTGGTGGTTAGCGTGATAGGGGTGGTCTTTCGGTGGTATAGGACAGTCCAGCTCACAGAGAAGGGCCAAGATGACAATTGTGTTCAGTGGGACCCAGAGCAGAATGTGGCCTGGGAGGTGCAGAGGGGGCAGTGAGTCGGGCCGGGTCTTCAGTGCTCCCTTTTCCAAGTCTTATGGGGCCCCAGTCTTGGGGGGCTTTGAACTCTTCTTGCCGGAAGAGCTTTCCTTGAGGGCAAAATCCTACTTCCTCTGATAAACAACAGGAA
>NW_006788006.1:3546463-3568588 GCF_000442215.2 Lipotes vexillifer
TGCCGGGTCCTGGGATCCCATGGCTGGCATAGGGTCCTTGTGCCTTTTTATGTGTGTTGGTCCACTAGCAGCTTGCAAGTTGGACAACTGAGCCGGGTTTCTCAGGATCCCTGCGGACTGTTGCCAGGATGGCTTCTAGACAGTACAGTTGATTTAGGCTGCCTGCTGAGCTGTGAGTAGCCCTTTGTTATGACTGAAGATAGCACCTTCCTATCTACTCTAGCTCCACGCATAGCTCAGCTGCCAGGGCTGACAGTGAACCTGGAGGGGTTGCTTGCCTCATCCCGAGGCAGAAGCCATTTGGTACAAGCTGTGCTCATCTTCCATCACTCCTTTCAAGTGCATGGCTCTGCAGAGCTAACACAGATTCCAGGCAGCCACCTTGTCTACCTGTATTGTGTAAAAATGTTTATTAGGAATTCTCTCGTGTATAAGTAGATAAAGCAAATCCTGCCCATCTGTCTTCTTGATTTGATGGTTGTGAAGATTTTCTTTTCTCTCTTTTTTCTTTTTCTTTGCTGACGTGTTTTAAAGCAAATCCAACTTGTCATTTCACTCTTCTGAGGTTGAGCCATATGAGTTAGTGATACTCAACCATTTAGACCTATGCTATTTAGAATGCATTTCTAAAAACATGAAAAGGGCATCTTTCCTTCATAGCCGTACTGCTGTGGTCAGAGAAACAGCACCAACAGTAGTTTTTCAGGATCATCTAATATTGAATACATGGGGCTTCCCTTTCTCCACAGTCAGATTATTTACCTGGTGCGGATCCCTGTGAGGTCTAGTGTTAATGTGATTGATTGTCATGTCTCCAGCCCTGCTCTTCTGGGCAGCCCCTCCCTCTTCTTCTTTTCATGCCACTGAGCCAGGATCCGGTCCAGGTCATTGTCCTGTGAGGTGTCCTGCCTTCTGGACTGAACCTCTCCTCACAGCCTGGCTTCTTACTGCAGGTGTGGGTGGATTCCATCTCAATCTGTGAGCTCCTTTGAGAGTGGCTGACCCCAGAGCTGGGCAGGCAGGGGCAGCACAAGGTGAGCTGCAGACACCCCAGACAGGTCGAGGATATTCTTGAGCTTTGAAATGAACGGCAGGGGTGGACTTGGCATTTGATCAAAACAAGGGTCTACTGAAAAGAGGGAGGCAGGTAGAACTCCTTTAACCCAAAGCTCAGGGACTGCTGTGTTGGGTGGGACCATGTGAAGTTCCCTTCATTGTAGGTCAAAAATGGTCAAATCTCAACAATTTCTTGTGGTTAAAACTAATGGATTAACGAAGGCTAAGAGATTACATCACAAATAATGTGTAATTGTTAACTGGGTCTTGGATTTAAAAAACTGTAAAGGACATTATTAGAATATTGGGAAAATGTGTCTGTGTGTATTAGATATCAGTATTATATCAGCATTATTCCTGAGTGTGATGTTTATATTGTGGTTGTGTGGAGAAAGCCCTTGTCCTGGGACCTATGATTCTGAAATGGATCAGGAACAGAAAAGTATGTGTGTGTGTGTGAACACATGTGTACATATGTGTGCAGAGCAAGAGAGGGAGAGAGCAAGTGTGGCAAAATGTGAGTGGCTGGTGGATCCAGATGGTGGGTGTGTGGGTCATTCATTCTCTGTAGTTTTGAAACTTTTTCAAAAGCTGAGGGAGAGCTGATCTTCTGTTAGCCTTTTCCTGAGGCAGGGCTCAGAGACCTGGTAGTTCCTCTCTGCCTCAGGTCACATGAGGGAAAGGCGATTTCCCACTCGCTCTTTTTTATTTAAGTTGTGGAAGAAAAGAATAAAAGATGAGTCATTTTACATCTCAACCTTTATATTTTGGATGAGAAGATATGTTCATTTAGCTAACACTGTGAGAGCCTCCTGGGGTGTGGGCTCAATTCTAGGTGCGGGGGTCAGAGCAGGGAGCAGGACCGGCAGAGCTGGCCCCACTGGTGCCCCTCAGATGGGGTCAGGGGAGGCCTCCCTAGGAGGTGCCCTGTGGACCGGGACTGAAGGACCAGGAGCCATCTGTGTAGAAGCCAGGGGGATAGTGAGTGCAAAGGCCCTGGGACATTGGCATAGTCGGGGATTGAGGGACAGGAATGTCTATTTCATGATGAGTGGTATGATGCTTATGAGGTTTGGGGTAAAAATTTATGGTCTAAAAGTTCTTACCGGCACAGTTAGTGGTAATTTTTGAACTGATGTGCTTTTCCTTTGTGGGAATGAAGTGACCTCTCTTCCTGCTGTTCTGAGGTGCACTGAGTTCTGCAGTGGGTCGTAAGAAACTCTCTGGACAGAAAACCTCTGCAAGACCTTGATCAGCTCAGCAGCTCATAGATGGACTTCAATAATGAGTGTCCAGAGCAGGGGTGGAGAGGGAACTGTTTCCTTCGCTTTCTAGACCCAGTGACATGGTGCTTGGGGATGGGCTTGGTGCCAGGGGTGCAGGGAGGACTTTCCCTTCTTGAGCCCAGCAGGACCCAGGGGTCCTGGCTGGAGGTGATGGGTTGGTAACCTCAGTCCTGTGCCAGACAAGGACACTCCCCTCCGTTCTTCCATTACGTCGCCTGGCTTGGACTGTGGGCCTTCTCTGTGCCAGGCACTCTTTAGTGCTTTAACTCATTTAATTATAGTTGCTGAGGTCAAATGTATTTTTTTTTTTTTCTTTTTTTTCTTGCGTTACGCGGGCCTCTCACTGTTGTGGCCTCTCCCATTTGCGGAGCACAGGCTCCGGACGCGTAGGCTCAGTGGCCATGGCTCACGGGCCCAGCCGCTCCACGGCATGTGGGATCTTCCCGAAACGGGGCACGAACCCGCGTCTCCTGCATCGGCAGGCGGACTCTCAAGCACTGCGCCACCAGGGAAGCCCTCAAATGTATTTTTGAAGTTAATGTTTATCTTAAACCTTTCCAGAAAGTAGAGGGAGAAACTAACAAGCCAGCTATAGAAGTCTGTGTTGTGGTCAGGTCACAGCTGGGCAGGAGTGGGGCTGGGCAGGGGTTGGACAAGTGCATGTGGTGTATAGGTGTGCATAAGTACTTGTGAGGAGGGACACACCCACGCCCCCCAGCCACAGAGCTACAGGGCCTACTGGGGAATCTGGACTCCTCTCTCTCTAGTCTCCCTGCCTTCAGTGGGGGTGAGGGGGAATCCATCTGACCTTGTGTTGTGTCGGTATTGTATTGTCTCTTGAGAGTTCCTAGAGCAGGTCCTAGAACGGACTTAGATTTCCTGCTCCTTATTAAGCCCGAAGGGGTATGAGTGATGCAGAGAAAGGTTGGTCTCTGTTAAGAGCCTCACACATTCCTGATGTGCCCTCTGCTGGTTCACTCTTCCCTCTGTGAGGGGAGATGAAGTGTGGGATCTGAGGCCTGGATGAAGCAGGAGTGGGCGGAATGAAGGCACCTGGTGTCATGCAGGTGTCCGTATTACTCCACATACTAATTTTGATGTTTCAGGAAAGTAAAGATTCACATATCACTAAGGATATTTCTTTACACATAAAAGTTTATACAACCTGATGAGACATTTTAAGAGTTCTTCTAGACTAGGAGTTAGCAAGCATTTTCTTTTTTCTTTTCTTTTTTTAATTAACCATTTTTTATTTTATTTTTTAAAATTATTTATTTATTTATTTATTTATTTAGGCATGGGCTTCTCTAAGGCATGCCATCTTAGTTGTGGTATATGGGATCTTATTTCCCTGACCAGGGATCGTGGAGTCTTAACCACTGGACCACCAGGGAAGTCCCCCAACCGTTTTTTTTTTTTTTTTTTTTTTTTTTTTTTTTTGCGGTACGCGGGCCTCCCACTGCTGTGGCCTCTCCCGTTGCAGAGCCTGGGCTCCGGACGTGCAGGCTCAGCGGCCATGGCTCACGGGCCCAGCCGCTCTGCGGCATGTGCAATCCTCCTGGACCGGGGCACGAACCCGCGTCCCCTGCATTGGCAGGCGGACTGTCAACCACTGTGCCACCCCCCAACCGTTTTTTAAATTGAGGTATAGTTAATTTACAATATTGTGTTAGTTTCAGGTATACAGCAAAATGATTCAGTTATATATATATTCTTTTTCAGATTCTTTTCCATTATAGGTTATTACAAGATATAGAATGTAGTACCCTATACTGTAGGTCCCTGTTGTTTTATCGATTTTATAGTAGCAGGGTGTATATGTCAATTTCAAACTCCTAATTAACACCCCCCCATCAGCCCCTTTGGTAACAGTAAGTTTGTTTTCTATGGTTGTGAGTCCATTTCTGTTTTGTAAATAAGTTCATTTGTTTCATTTTTTTAGATTTCGCATACAAGTGATATATGATATTTGTCTTTGTCTGACTTCACTTAATAAGTGACATCACTTAATATGATATGATATGTCCATCCATGTTGCTGCAAATGACATTATTTCATTCTTTTTTATGGCTGAGTCATATTCCATTTTATGTATATGTACCACATCTTCTTATACATTCCTCTGTCGATGGACATTTAGGCTCCTTCCATGTCTTGGCTGTTGTAAATAGTGCTGCTGTGAACATTGGGGTGCATGTACATTTCGAATTAGAATTTTCTCCAGATATATGCCCAGGAGTGGGATTGCTGGGTCATATGGTAGTTCTATTTTTAGTTTCTTTTTTTTTTTTTTTTTTTTTGCGGTACGCGGGCCTCTCACTGTTGTGGCCTCTCCTGTTGCAGAGCACAGGCTCCGGACACACAGGCTCAGCGGCCATGGCTCACGGGCCCAGCCGCTCCGCGGCATGTGGGATCTTCCCGGACCAGGGCACGAACCCATGTCCCCTGCATCAGCAGGCGGACTCTCAACCACTGCGCCACCAGGGAAGCCCTATTTTTAGTTTCTTGAGGAACCTCCATACTGTTCTCCATAGTGGCTGTACCAATTTACATTCCCACCAACAGCAAAGGAGAGTTCCTTTTTCTCCACACCCTCTCCAGCATTTATTGTTTGTAGACATTTTAATCATGGCCGTTCTGACTGGTGTGAGGTGATACCTCATAGTTTTGGCTTGCATTTCTCTAATAATTAGCAATATTGAGCATTTTGTCATGTACCTGTTGACCATCTGTATGTCTTCTTTGGAGAAATGTCAGCAAGCATTTCCTTAAAGTGCTAGGTAGTAAATGTTCTAGGCTTTGTGGGACAAGAAGCAAATACCTACTATTAGGTATTTAATCCAACCATTTAAAAACGTAAATAACATTCTGAGCCTGAGATTGTGGCCCACACCCTCTCAGCCCTCCCCTGTAGCGTGATATATGTGGCTTTTTCACTGCCATGAAGTGAAATCCAGGTACCATAATCTGGCCACACACTTTCAGAAAACAAACATGTGTGTGCTGAGGCAGTCACACTGAGAGGTGTCTTGGTCCCTTGTCGGCAGCCTCATCCCAGCATTGCCGCTGCATGTGTCAGGAGAAGTGTTGCCAAAAGGAGAGGTAACTTTTTGAAGTAGTAACTTGCTATCAAAATTTCAAACAAAGGGGACTTCCCTGGTGGTCCAGTGGGTAAGACTCCATGCTCCCAATGCAGGGGGCCCAGGTTCGATCCCTGGTCAGGGAACTAAGAGTCTGCCCGCATGCTGCAACTAAGAAGTCCGCATTCTGTAGCTAAGAAGTCTGCTTGCCGCAGCTAAGGATCCCACATGCCCACGTGCCGCAACTAAGACCGAGTGCAGCCTAAATAAATAAATAAATGTTTAAAATTTTTTCAAACAAAGCACAACAAAAAAATTTAACAACCTGATTAAAAATGGGCAAAGTACTTGACTCGACCTTTCTCCAAAGAAGATACACAAATAGCCAACAGGCATAGGAAAAGATATTTAGCATCATTATAATCCAGGTTGTGTCAATCAAAACCACAGTGAGATACCACCTCACACCCATTAGGATGGCTACTATCAACAGCCAACAGAAAAGTCACAAATGTTGGCAAGGATGTAGAGAAATTAGGACCCTTGTGCATTACTGGTGGGTGGGAATATAAAATAGTGTAGCTGCTGTGGAAAACAGTATGGCAATTCCTCAAAAAGTTAAACGTAGAATAATTATATGATTCAGCAACTTCACTTCTGGGTATATACCCCAAAGAATTGAAAACAGGGGCTTGAAGAGATACTCGTACTCCATGTTCATAGCAACATCATTCACAGCAGCCAGAAGGTGGAAGCAACCCAAGTATTCACTGACTGATGAACGGATAAACAAAATGTTGTGTGTCCATACAATGGAATATTATTCAGCCTTAAAAAGGGAGGAAATTCTGACACAGTTAGGACATAGATGAACCTTGAGCACATTATGCTAAGTGAAATAAGTCAGTCACAAAAGGGCAAATGCCGTATGATTCCACTTATGTGAGGTCCCTACAGTAGTCAAATTCATAGAAACAGAAAGTAGAATGGAGGTTGCCAGGGGCTGAGTGAGGGGGAATGGACAGTTTCAGTTTGAGAAGATGAGAAAGTTCTGGAGATGGATGGTGGTAGTGGTTGCACAACCATGTGAATGTACTTAACACCACAGAACCACTTACAATTTTTTTAAAAAGGAGATCAGGGATTTACAAAGAGGTGCTTGTGATGATGTTAATAATACTGTCTTCATTACATTAAAATCCAAAAGTTGATACTGATTTTTCATTAAAAAAAAAAAAAACTTCCCCCAAACAAAGCATACAGTCTTCTTGCATTTAACCTGATTGTTGCCTTCTGAAAAAATGTTGGGACTTCCCTGCTGGTCCAGTGGTTGAGACTTCACCTTCCAATGCAGAGGGTGTGGGCTTGATCCCTTGTTGGGGAGCTAAGATCCCACATGCCTGGTGGCCAAAAAAACAGAACATAAAACAGAAGCAATATTGTAACAAATTCAATAAAGACTTTAAAAATGGTCCACATCAAAAAAATCTTAAGAAAAAAAGATAGTATATTAAAGTGGTGGCAGACACAGTGAAATGGGGTTCTGATCTGGCTGAGACCATTACAGAGACACGTGTTCCTGTAATGGGTTCTTGGCTTCCTTGACAACCCGAATGCACCTTTAGAGTTTCTGGGATGCCCCCCACCTCAGGAGACCCGTTGTCCTTAGGCCCATATAGGTGACTGGAGCAGTGGACAGGGACTGGCCTGAGCCGACCCCACATGGTGTGGGTGTGAGTTTTGGTTTCCCAGCTCTGCGTGGCAGGCCAGTGTCTGATCCCGTCTCACAGCTCAGAGAAACCTGGTGCCTGCCCTGGGGCTCCTGTCACTCCAGAGTCTGCCCGCATGCTGCAACTAAGAAGTCCGCATTCTGTAGCTAAGAAGTCTGCTTGCCGCAGCTAAGGATCCCACATGCCCACGTGCCGCAACTAAGACCGAGTGCAGCCTAAATAAATAAATAAATGTTTAAAATTTTTTCAAACAAAGCACAACAAAAAAATTTAACAACCTGATTAAAAATGGGCAAAGTACTTGACTCGACCTTTCTCCAAAGAAGATACACAAATAGCCAACAGGCATAGGAAAAGATATTTAGCATCATTATAATCCAGGTTGTGTCAATCAAAACCACAGTGAGATACCACCTCACACCCATTAGGATGGCTACTATCAACAGCCAACAGAAAAGTCACAAATGTTGGCAAGGATGTAGAGAAATTAGGACCCTTGTGCATTACTGGTGGGTGGGAATATAAAATAGTGTAGCTGCTGTGGAAAACAGTATGGCAATTCCTCAAAAAGTTAAACGTAGAATAATTATATGATTCAGCAACTTCACTTCTGGGTATATACCCCAAAGAATTGAAAACAGGGGCTTGAAGAGATACTCGTACTCCATGTTCATAGCAACATCATTCACAGCAGCCAGAAGGTGGAAGCAACCCAAGTATTCACTGACTGATGAACGGATAAACAAAATGTTGTGTGTCCATACAATGGAATATTATTCAGCCTTAAAAAGGGAGGAAATTCTGACACAGTTAGGACATAGATGAACCTTGAGCACATTATGCTAAGTGAAATAAGTCAGTCACAAAAGGGCAAATGCCGTATGATTCCACTTATGTGAGGTCCCTACAGTAGTCAAATTCATAGAAACAGAAAGTAGAATGGAGGTTGCCAGGGGCTGAGTGAGGGGGAATGGACAGTTTCAGTTTGAGAAGATGAGAAAGTTCTGGAGATGGATGGTGGTAGTGGTTGCACAACCATGTGAATGTACTTAACACCACAGAACCACTTACAATTTTTTTAAAAAGGAGATCAGGGATTTACAAAGAGGTGCTTGTGATGATGTTAATAATACTGTCTTCATTACATTAAAATCCAAAAGTTGATACTGATTTTTCATTAAAAAAAAAAAAAACTTCCCCCAAACAAAGCATACAGTCTTCTTGCATTTAACCTGATTGTTGCCTTCTGAAAAAATGTTGGGACTTCCCTGCTGGTCCAGTGGTTGAGACTTCACCTTCCAATGCAGAGGGTGTGGGCTTGATCCCTTGTTGGGGAGCTAAGATCCCACATGCCTGGTGGCCAAAAAAACAGAACATAAAACAGAAGCAATATTGTAACAAATTCAATAAAGACTTTAAAAATGGTCCACATCAAAAAAATCTTAAGAAAAAAAGATAGTATATTAAAGTGGTGGCAGACACAGTGAAATGGGGTTCTGATCTGGCTGAGACCATTACAGAGACACGTGTTCCTGTAATGGGTTCTTGGCTTCCTTGACAACCCGAATGCACCTTTAGAGTTTCTGGGATGCCCCCCACCTCAGGAGACCCGTTGTCCTTAGGCCCATATAGGTGACTGGAGCAGTGGACAGGGACTGGCCTGAGCCGACCCCACATGGTGTGGGTGTGAGTTTTGGTTTCCCAGCTCTGCGTGGCAGGCCAGTGTCTGATCCCGTCTCACAGCTCAGAGAAACCTGGTGCCTGCCCTGGGGCTCCTGTCACTCCTTCCCGTCTTTCAACACATGATGCTTCCACTGCTTGACCCAGCCTTGTGTGGGCTGTGGCCCGTGGGGACCATGATGGGGACTGTTGGCTGCTGTCTGAGGAGGCAGTTCCTAGGGGGGCAGCATTAGGAGCACCTGTTTCCCTCGGACAAGCTGAGTCTGTGCACTCGTGAATGGATGTGTGAGCTCAGCAGAGTTGCCTGTGAAATTCATCGCTTAGTTATTTAAAGTTGCCTATTTGTATGTTTTTGCTGTTATGACATATAAAGTGTACATTTAGTAAGATTGTGTCCTGAAACTGGAAGATTATCCTAACATTCAATTTCTAATTCATAATTAAGAAGGGCTGCCTTCTGGAGAGGGGAACTGACAGTGAAGGAAGTATGTGGACTAACGAGAGAACTGCATTCCCACATCTGCAGGGGTCACAACCTTTACTTCTGGTGCTTAGGCTTTGAAGGAGGAGGACCCTTGTGCAGCTGTCCACAGGGGGGGACCATATCTGGTTTGTAAAAAGTCATCTTGCTTCTTGTGGCCCTCAGCTTCCTGCTTGTAGTCATGGCGCTATGGCTAGATGGGGTTGGGCCTGGGTGTGCAGGTGGCAGGGCGGATGACCTCAGCCACCTGTGCCCTGTTTT
Source organism: Lipotes vexillifer (assembly GCF_000442215.2). NCBI lineage: Eukaryota > Metazoa > Chordata > Mammalia > Artiodactyla > Lipotidae > Lipotes > Lipotes vexillifer. The sequence continues at coordinate 3,556,038 of NW_006788006.1, forward strand.
TGGCCAGGTAGGTTTGATAGGGAAGAGGAGAGTATGAAAAGTTAAATCAGAAGACGCTGAACTGTTGCACAGTAGAGAGCAGGCCAGTGCTTCATGGGAAGGTTGCCATGACTGCTCGTATGGGGAGAAGCCACGTGCCTGGGCTGAGGCCCGGAAGCTGCAGTCTTTCACGGTGACGCTGCCTTCTGCCATAGGTCGGTGGACCTGAGGGCATCCTGCAGAACGGGGCCGTGGATGACAGCGTGGCCAAGACTAGCCAGTTGTTGGCCGAGTTGAACTTCGAAGAAGATGAGGAAGATACCTATTACACGAAGGATCTCCCCATACATGCCTGCAGGTGAGCACCTTCAGCGGAGGAGAGGACTCGCCCCCCAGGGCATCCACATTCTGTATGCATTTGCTGACTTTACAGAGGCCTCTCTAAGACCATGGACTGTGACACTTGGAAACACTGTCCTTGGGAATAAGGAGGTTGCTCAAGCCTTTGTACACACATAAGTCCTTATTACTGGGCAGGCGAATGGGATCAGCACCCTCTGTCATCCCTGATTCTCCCAGCTGGAGGGGGAAAGGTTCCCCTTCTCTGCCTTCCTCAGGCCCTTGGGTTGTTACCCGGTACCTGCCCCACTCACTTATCAGAAAGAACTCATCACATGGGGTGAGCATTTGGAGGGTGAATAGAGCAGCTAAGATTTCTCTTACAAAGAGATTACTGTAGGCTTCTTTAAAACATCTGCCTCCTCGTTGCATTGAAGATTCCTGAAAAATTGGAAGTGAGTAGTCAGTGGCTAGACCTGCGTGTTGACCAAATTTGGAATTCTTATCTAGAGGAGGACCCACCCCTTGTGTTTGGACTTACTCTTGCTTTTTTGTTACACGCACATGAGGAAATTGAGACCAAAAGAGGTGAAATGATCTTGCTCAGGGCACCCCGCCAGGCAGGGCAGTGGGCCTGGGCCTCTACTCAGCTCTGCCTGCCCCCTGGGCACGCTGCCCCTCTGAGGTCTGCAGCCATCACAGGACAGAGGGCCGCTCTTTTCCCTGCTTGGTGGGCACACTTTTTTACTTTGTTGGCTCTTTGTTCACTCTCATTTACAGTACATTTTTACATATGTATTCGCGTTCCTGTTATGTACCAAATGTGCCTGTGAAGTGGTCCTGGTGAAGCTGCAGGTCGTTAAAGTCTGCACACCCCCTCGCACTCCTGCCGTCCGTGGGGAGTGGAACAGGGAGAGCCCCCTGGCGTGAGGCGTTGCAGGGAAGGTTCTTGGCCAGAGGACATTCTCGTTTGAGACTTGAGTCTTGGCTTCATCCACATACAGAACTCTGTGGAGAGCCAATATTTTTGTTTTTGGTGTGTTGATTTTCAGAAAAGGGAGGCCAGGGGGCTCTCCCTAGGTGCTCCTTGTGAGCTGAGCTCAGTCTGTACCCCAGGACCCTCCGCTGCTGGGTTGAGGTGAGTGTTCCCAGGAGCAGGGCGCCCTCTGCTGGAGCATGGGAGGCACTGTGAACGCAGCGTGGTCTCAGCTTACCTTCTGTGTGCCCAGAGCTAGGGATGCCGATTTCTCTGCTTATAAGTCACGGTTCCTGAAACTTGAGGCCAAGGGGAGTGACTAGGTCACCTTGGGGGTTTTAGGACTCCGTTGTTGGGCTCACCTGGCACCTTGCACTGCTCTCACCACCCGCCCCCACCTCACCCTGCAAGGGGCTTTGCTGCTGTCTGAGGAGTCTCCACAGCACCCCTAAACCCTTCCCTGCGTTCACAGGGTCAGGAAGCCTCTGCAGTTAACTGATTGGATTTTGCTAGTGGGATCGTTGGTTTGAGTATGTGTTTAATGAAAAACTTAAAAATGTTGTAAGAGGAAAGAATTTTACATCCTGCCAAATTAAAACCAGAGAGTGGTCTTCTAGCTTTAACTGTTGATGTTTTGACTTTTTTAGTTACTGCGGAATACACGATCCTGCTTGCGTGGTTTACTGTAATACCAGCAAGAAGTGGTTCTGTAATGGACGTGGAAATACTTCTGGCAGGTAGATAATCAAGCCGCGCATGTGTCTTTAATCAGTGCTGTGCTCAGATTTGTGTGTAAATTATGGAAATGTTGAAGCGAAGCACAATATAAAATCACGCTAACAAACCTGGTTTTTTCCCTCCTCTGTGACTGGTTTAACTTGAAACAGATGGTGGTGTGTGAATGCCTTAATGTATTTACCCTTGATTTATTCTCTGTGGTTCTTTTTATTATGCAAGTAGGGTTGGCTTAATTCTCTTTCCCAGTTTTTATTTATATTTTTCTGCAAGATGAGCTCCTGGCACGCCCGTTCATCTTCATTACTGGGTGCCTGGGGAGGATGTTCCCAAGACAGTAATGGGCATCCATGGGAGCCGCTTCCTGAGAAGGCTCCCTCTGGCCTTAGCTCATCAGAGCAAGTCCTGAGGCTAATATGGGCCAGATCCTGAATCATCAGATTAAATTAAGTTCACTTGACCGTCGGCTCTGGGCTTCCCTTCCTGCTGTTGATCAGCAGCAGCTGTGACTAGGTCCCTTGTTTTGTGTCTGGGGTGAGACCCGCATTGTGAGGGTGCTTGGATTCCAGGGGAGAGTCCGTTTGGCTAAGCTCGAGTGGTGAGACTCCTCAGCCTCCACCACTGGCATGGGTCTGGTCTTGGTGGCTCCTCCAAGGCTGCCATTGATGTGCAGCGACTCACTCCATTACCACAGGGAAGCAGAGCAGAGTCTCCGTGGGGCAGGGATCCAGGTTGCCTGCAAGAAAGCGGCATCTTCCTCTGAGGTTCATGTTTTATAGAAATAAAGTGACAGAATTCCGTAGGCAGCTTTATTTGCACAGAGCCTGTACCCTTCCTGTGCCTTTGGCAGCTGTGGCTGAGGACACAGAATGGTCAGATCTCGTGTCACCTTGGAGTTAGTAATGCGAATTGTGGGGTTCTGAGTGAGGCAAGAAAGGGAGCTGATGTTTTTTAGAGATTTGAAGGGAAAAGCATCTTCAGGATAACCAGAAGAGACTGGTATACCATTTTCCGAACTTTCTGGGTAATTATAAGTGTTACCGTGTTCGCATTAGTTCCTCTCCTGCAGGAAAAGCAGTTAAATAAAACTTGCCTTGGCTGGCAACCCCAGCTTCCAGTCAGCAGAGCCAAGATCAGGGAAGTGAGCGGAGGGCCTCTAAGAGAAAACAGACTCCGCCCGCCAGATTGTGTGTTCTGTGCAAGGTCAGACTGTGAAGGTGATGGGACAGCCACTCGCCTTCAAGAAGCTGCCAGTGTAATGGAGTGAGGTGGGCCTAGAAAAGACAAGAGGAAATCACTGATCCTGGTAGAAGGCCCAGGGGTGGGGGGAGGGGGTGGCTTTGGAAGTACGGAGAGCAGTCATGATTAGTTAGGTAATCTGACAGTCTTCGTGGGGCCAGAGAGGATTAGGATGTTGGCATCTGAGCCAAAGCTTGAACAGGAGGGGTTTCCCAAGGTGAAGTGAGGGCAGCAGCAGGGAAGGCTGGAGGCTTGGCAGGCATGCTCAGCGTGTGACAAACCTGCAGCCAGGCTGCAGATCGCTGCGGGGGCTGGGAGGGCTTGAGGCAGAACCGTGCACCACCCGTGGGCCCTGAATGAGGCTGGCGTGGCGGAGGGTAGAGTTCTGTGGCTGGGGCACTCAGGCCCTGGTTTAGGTGAGCCGTGTCCCGGAAATGAGAAAGGCGTCAGAGCCCTGGCCACGCGCAGCAAGGAAAGAGCTGAGGCGGCGGGGCTTTCAGACCATTCAGGGCTGGCCCTGTGCTTCCGGAGAGTAGCCCTGAGCCCCACTACTCGGTATTTTTTTACTGTCCTCAGGTTTCAAATACATTTGGTTATCGGGTTTCCTGGCCTGCAGCAAATGAGGAGGGGTGCCTGGAAGCAGGCACAGGGGCCATGAGAAGTGACTTTGAAAGGAGCAGGAGAGAAACTACAACGAGCAAAGAGGAGCAGTGAAAGGGGCGAGCCTCCTGCCTCTCCAGGACAGCAGCCTTGGCCCCAGCGTTAGATTCACTTAGCTCCAATAAGTTGGATTTAAGAAAGCGGGAACTGGGGGGGAGAGAAAAAAGCAGGAACTGTGTGAAACGTGTTAGGAAAGTTTTCCTTAAAAATGGTTCAAGTCGGATTGATTTTTGTGCTCCGTGGGGAGCCAGTTCAGGGGCGGGCTGGTCCCCCGGGATGCCAGATGGATGAGGTGTGACCACTCCTGCTAATGGACCGTGAACGGTACCGGAACTTTTAACGGAGCTCGAAAATTGGAAGTGGTGAAAAGCCAAACTTTGGGTGTTAACTATTTATCATTTCCTGGTTTCAGCCACATTGTAAATCACCTCGTGAGGGCAAAATGCAAAGAGGTGACTCTGCACAAGGATGGGCCCCTGGGGGAGACGGTTCTGGAGTGTTATAACTGCGGCTGCCGCAACGTCTTCCTCCTCGGCTTCATCCCTGCGAAGGCTGACTCGGTTGTGGTGCTGCTATGCAGGTGAGGGCGGGGCCGCGATTTCCCTGGGGGACTGCCTTTCAGCCCCAGTCATCTTCCCCAAAGACTCAGCCACTCCATGGCTCTGACTCCGTGGAGCTTTAAAATAGTTTCTGCCGACTGACGAGGTGTAAGGAGGTTCGGGGGGCTGGGGCTTGTTAGAGAGCTGGGAATGTTAAGTAACCCTTTTGGGGTGTGTTCTGGTTAAATCATGAAAACAATTCTGTAAAAGCAAAGTCTCTTCTGAGTTTTAAGAGTTCAGAGCTCAAGTGTGTGGGGACAAGCAATTTATTCCTAACAATTTAAAGGTAATGTGCTCATACAGTAAAATGTAGGGAAGACGCCCCTTTGAGATTAAAGGCAGTAAGCCTTTGGGGGGGCTAGAGTTCATCCTCACCTGGGCTCTCCCCGCCCTTGGGGCTTCTGCAGGCAGCCCTGTGCCAGTCAGAGCAGCCTCAAGGACATTAACTGGGACAGCTCGCAGTGGCAGCCCCTGATCCAGGACCGTTGCTTCCTGTCCTGGCTGGTCAAGATCCCTTCTGAGCAGGAGCAGCTGCGGGCGCGGCAGATCACCGCCCAGCAGATCAACAAGCTGGAGGAGCTCTGGAAGGTGAGGGCCTGCTGGGAATGCACACCCATCTCAGCACCAAGTGTTGGGGGGGGTGGAGAGGGGAGCTGGGGGTGGTGTCTCAGAAACAGGAGGTTCCGGAAGGAGCTCGAGGGGGACTCTGCAGCCTCTACCTGGAGTGGCCCCTCGAGCTCCTTCTGGAAGCAGGACCGAGGGCGCCACGGGTACCTCCCGCCAGGCCTCTGGGAAAGGAAAGCTCCGGCTGTTGGAATTTTTCTCTTGCTGAGGGCAAGGGTAGGTGGTGGGAAGGAAGTGGTTGGGAACTGGCCATTGGTGACTGTGTGTGGACATGTCAGGAAGAGCCGGGCCTGAGTAGACAGACAGGACTGCAGGTGTACTCCATAAAACCTGGTCGGGCCTGTGACGCATCGGAGCCAGGGCGACCGACACCAGGCTGGGGGCGCGCAGGATTCCTGCCCTGCCCACAGACCGTTTCTCCAGGGAAGCCCATCTCTGGTTCTGGCTGTTTATATTTTATGATAAAGTTGTAGTAACTAGGCTAGAAATTTTAATTAGGCACCCATATAGTCAAAGATGTGAATTTATCTTCAAGTGCAAGTCAAAATATTTTTGAAGGACAGTCCAGCAAGGAATCTTTCCACCTTGATTTTCAAGTTGCCACAATTATTTCACTGTTCCTGTTTGTATCCAGACAGCCCACATACTGTTTTGTCCCTGCCAAGGACGTGTGCGTTGCTCCTGTTGGTGCAGCATAGGATCAGGAGGAAATGGGGAGGTGGGCCTTCCTTTCTGTTTACACAGCCAGGGAAGCCAGTAATCTTTCTGGCAGCCAGGAAGAAGTGTAATCTCTCCCAGGTCAGGGGTTAGGCCTTTGTTGGAGAATGCAGCCATCTGATGGTATAGGTGTGTCAGGGCTGTGTACCTGGGGTGTCCACCTTTGTGTGCCACGTGGACTTCCTGATATGAGGGCTCTCCTTATGGAGTGGACACCACCGACCACCGGGTGCCCTTCTCCGCATCAGCCCAACATCAGCTCGTTCTGAGAAATGGTGGGTGTGACTGTGCCTCTGTTGACTGGGGAGCTCGCATATAGTTCATTTTAGAGGTGAGAACAGGGAAGAACGTGGTGCCGTTCTTGTCCTCTAGGAAAATCCTTCTGCCACCTTGGAGGACCTCGAGAAGCCGGGAGTGGATGAGGAGCCGCAGCATGTCCTCCTGCGGTATGAGGATGCCTACCAGTACCAGAACATTTTCGGTCCTCTGGTCAAGCTGGAGGCTGACTACGATAAGAAACTGAAAGAGTCGCAGGTGATGTGTGTGCAGGAGGGTTTGGTCATTTTAACAAAGCATCTCTCCTAAGGTCTGGGGAGGGTGGTTTTCTCTGCAGACTGCAAATGCTGACGTGGGCCGAGGCCCAGCCCCTGAGAGACAGAACCGTGGATTGAGGACAGGCCTGTGGGCAGACGCCCCATCACTCAAAGCCAGACACCCGCCTGGGTGTTTTCTGATTTTAAATCCAACAAAAATTCCTTACAGTTGGGTTTGTAGCCTTTGCCACAGCCATGAGAGTCAGACCTCAGGAGCCCACAGCACACTGAGGACACTCCTTGTGCCCGTTCCTTGGAGACTGTGCATAGGAAGCAGGAGCCCTGAGACTCACGAGATGTGTCCTCGGCCGTCGGCTTCCTTCTCTCCCTCCGCAGCCCACAGAGAAGCCGCCTCCAAGAGCAGACATCATGTGGGGGTCTCCTGGTCGTCCTGCGCAGGTTTCGGGGTCCTAATGACTTCTCTCTTGGATGTGCCCTTGTTGGTGTTTCAGGCTGTCCGGTGCTGCTCGCCATAGGGCACGCACCTGTGGAAACGCAGTCACAAGGAGTCCAGGCCTGTGTCTGTGTTGCAGGCTAACAGGGCTCTTATTTTTTATGTGCTCAGACTCAAGATAACATCACGGTCAGGTGGGACCTGGGCCTTAACAAGAAGAGAATCGCCTACTTCACTTTGCCCAAGACTGACTCTGGTAATGAGGATTTAGTCATAATTTGGTTAAGAGGTGATTTTAAGTTTTAAAATATTTGTGACCATAAGTAGCATAAAATTCCTAGTTTCACCCTTGTAAAGTGTCCCTTAATTTGAACTCTTCATGGTAGCGTCTGTGGCACATGTGAAAACTCTAACTTTCTTGCTGTCTTTTCCCTGTAAGACATGCGGCTCATGCAAGGGGATGAGATATGCCTGCGGTACAAAGGGGACCTGGCGCCCCTATGGAAAGGGATCGGCCACGTCATCAAGGTCCCTGATAGTATCCTTTGTGTAAAGAAGGGCTGGCACAGGCACTGTCTGCCCAAGTCTCTGACGAGCTTGTCCTGAGCTCGTCCTGAGTGACCCGTGGGGGTCACTGCTGAGAGCAGCCTCGGGGCCTCAGGTGGAGGAAAGGGTGTGTACAGCTGCGGCTGCAACTCCCTTTCTTCAGGTGTCCTGAGGGGGCACCGTTTCTATAAAACTGATGAAGAGAGCTGCTTAGGCAGAAGCCAGGGTGCTCCGAGCTATGTGCCTGAGGGCTCTGCGGAAATTCACAGTCAGGGCCTGGAACTTGGGCCCTGGGCTTGGCTGCTCCGTGCTGGCTGCTGGCTGCTGGCTGCTGCCCCAGGGCTCACGAGGAGGAGGACAGTGCTGGCTGCGCTGGCCCCGCACATGGTGGGCAGAATCTGTCACTGAGAACATGGGTCTCTGGCTGCGTTTTCTGTCTTTGGTGCAGAGGAGGGTCTGTCTCTTCAGTAACAGAGTGAGGTCTCCTCAGAAAGGCTTTTGACCAGGATGAGACTTAACTCGGCGGCATAGATTATGGCGATGAGATCGCTATTGAGCTTCGGAGCAGTGTGGGTGCACCCGTGGAGGTGACTCACAACTTCCAGGTGGATTTCGTGTGGAAGTCAACCTCATTCGACAGGTATGTCTGCCTCCTTCCCAGCCTCCGCTTCCCTGCATCTACTTGGCGGTCACCTGCCGTTGGCGTGCCTGCTGCCTCCGGCGTCTCCGTGCTTCTCCTCGTCACAGAGGGGCAGGTCTGCACAGCAGCTCCACGGTGGTGCGTGCCACTGACCTGGAGCTTTCCCTTCAGGATGCAGAGTGCGTTGAAAACCTTTGCTGTGGACGAGACCTCCGTGTCGGGCTACATCTACCACAAACTTCTCGGCCACGAAGTGGAGGATGTGATCATCAAGTGCCAGCTGCCCAAGCGCTTCACGGCGCAGGGGCTCCCTGACCTCAACCACTCTCAGGTTCTCACCCACCCCGGGGGCAGGAGGGTCCCAGACTGCAGAGCCTGCCTGGTGGGCGGCCCTCCGCCGTGTCTACACCCCTAACGGCCACTTGTATCTGAAGGTTTACGCCGTGAAGACTGTGCTGCAGAGACCACTGAGTCTGATCCAGGGCCCACCGGGCACAGGAAAGACGGTGACCTCAGCCACCATTGTCTACCACCTGGCTCGGCAAGGCAATGGGTAGGGCTCTGCACAGCCCAAGTGGGGGAGAGAGGGAGGCCTGTCTTCCAGGAGGCTTTGGGGCCCAGGGTGTCTGGCATGCTGCATTCTATGCCGTTTGTATTAGATCTGGCCTTTGTGGTTGCTTTTAACAAGCAAACCTGCCATTCTTGTAAAGGCCGTAGTGGGTAGGTTCATCCTGGGTTGTGTTGTGCCTGCGTGCACCTTGGAGCTTTGAGAGACTTTACAGTGCAAACGGGAGGTGAGGATTTTGGACTCGAGTGTTAGCGGTGGGTTGCATGAGTAGAGTGAAGATCAGGAAGCTCCAGACCATCTGGCTCTTAGCTCCTTCAGCATCGTGTCACTCCTGGTTTTCGTCTTAGAGCTTGAGCTGGCTCTACTGCCTATGATTCAAAACAACAGTGTTGGCTAATTAGACTTTCTCTGGGCGAGCACTGACATTTGCTCACACTGTGTTGAAGGCCCGTGCTTGTCTGTGCTCCAAGCAACATAGCCGTGGATCAGCTGACTGAGAAGATCCACCAGACTGGGCTGAAAGTCGTGCGGCTCTGTGCCAAGAGCCGAGAGGCCATCGATTCCCCGGTGTCGTTCTTGGCCCTGCACAACCAGATCAGGAACATGGACAGGTGGGTGTCGGGTAGCCGGCCTTAAGCGAGGTGTGTCTCCCCTGGGCAGGCCCTGGCGGCACACGCCTCCCTCTCATGTGCCCCTGTGTCTGCAGCATGCCGGAGCTCCAGAAGCTGCAGCAGCTGAAGGATGAGACTGGCGAGCTGTCGTCTGCGGACGAAAAGCGGTACCGGGCCCTGAAGCGCACTGCCGAGCGGGAGCTGCTTATGGTGAACTCACCTGCCCTGCTGCCTGGGGAACTGGCCTGTGCCTTTGGGCGTTTGTCTTGTTCACTTGGGCCAAAGGACCTGCTTGGATACGTTAAGTCCACGATGGCACCTTTAGTTAGTTTGTTCTGTTGCATTTGAGGAGAGAACTCTGATACCCTCCTCTGTATGCTTTTTCTGAGATCACACAGAGACATCTTGTTGAGGTAGATTCCACTTCCCGCCAGCCTCCCTGCTGCTGGGATCTTGGGAACCTGGTCTGTACCCGCGGTGGGGCAGGGGGCAGGTCTGGAGCGCCGTCTCCTGCTCTTTGCTGATGAACCAACCAAAAGTGGATCTCAGCCTGAGCATGGTGTCCTTGGCTTAGCGCTGCCCCTCAGAGGCTGTCTCAAGGCGCCAAGCTCTTTCTTAGGAGTGAAGCCCAACCACTTAGGATCTCGAAAGTTAGGGTCATTGCACCCTGGACAGATGTTGTCAGGGAGGGACCACTTATTTCCATAGTTGTTGAGGAGGGCGTGGACCGGAGCGGTGTCTGTGTCCCGTCCTGCCTGCTTTGGGGATCTGGGAACATTGACCGTGCAGGTGCCCTGATTCCTGGCGCACTCTCTTTCCCAGAATGCAGATGTCATCTGCTGCACGTGTGTGGGCGCCGGAGACCCGAGGCTCGCCAAGATGCAGTTCCGATCCATTTTAATCGACGAGAGCACCCAGGCCACCGAGCCAGAGTGCATGGTCCCTGTGGTCCTTGGAGCCAAGCAGGTGGGCCACAGCCCATCCATTATAGTCTTGTTTGAAAATTGGTGTGCATTCTCTCTTGTTCCAGTTCTCTGTAATTCTTAGTGCTGGGGGTTTGTTTTTAAGTGTCCTGTGGTGCTGTTTGATGCCCTGCCAGAGCACAGAGGGATGCACAGCAGGCCCTTTGAGGGGGTCTTCGAAGGGTGGACTTGGCACAGAGTGCCTTTGTGTGGGTTCTGAGTGCAAGTTTGCATGTTCCATGTATGTGGTGGGCAGTTTTCCCGCCCCCAGTCCATATCTTGCCACTTGAATTCACATAGCCGGGTGGTTGTATGGACCCTGGCCCTCTTAGTCCCCTGAGTGGACGTCTAGGCTGTTCCATGCTTGAGCTTCTTACCTGTGTGGGCCTTTCACCACAGCTGATCCTCGTGGGCGACCACTGCCAGCTGGGCCCCGTGGTGATGTGCAAGAAGGCGGCCAAGGCCGGGCTGTCCCAGTCGCTCTTTGAGCGCCTGGTGGTGCTGGGCATCCGTCCCATCCGCCTCCAGGTCCAGTATCGGATGCATCCTGCGCTCAGTGCCTTCCCATCCAACATCTTCTATGAGGGCTCTCTTCAGAATGGTGTCACCGCAGGTAATACTCGGCCCAGAGTGGGGGGCCTGGGGAGGCAATACCTCCTGTCACTTCCTTCTTAAGTGGCCTTACGTGGTGACTGCTTGTGGGTAGGGGACGCCTCAGAGAGATGCAGTGGTCAGTGGGACAGAAAGTGCACTCTGGGACATTCTCGGGGTGTGGGCAAGGGGGAGCCCGCGTCATCATAAAATTCAGAGTCACTATGTGAGAATTCCCACCATTGGCGCATCACACACAACACACACAAGAGCGGGTGGCAGAGCTGACTGCCTGTCCCGCTCCTTCCTCTATCGGTGGTTCTCAAAGTCCGGGCCCTGGGGGTCTCAAAGACCTCTGCACGACCAAGGCCAGACTACTTCTGTAGTAACACTGGGACATCGTGCGCCTTTTGGCTGTGCTGACACTTGCGCTAATGGCGCAGAAGCCTCAGCATGAGTCAGTGGTGCGACCAGGCTGCTGTGTGTCGTCACCACCACACACCTGTGGCAGGCACCAGCCTGGGTACACAAGCAAAGAGTACTCAGTTTACTAATCCCTGAGTGCATGTGCACGTTCTTGTGATTCTGTGTGTGATGGGAGAGGACGTTCTCCTAAGAAACTTGGCAGGGGTGTGAGGTGCTTGAAGGAAGGACTCACACACTGGTTACACAGACTGGGGTATTTAGCAGGCGTTTTCCCAAAAGTGACCAAAGTGAGCCTGTGGCTTCAAGGAAAATAACTGAGAATATTCATCACCAGTGATAAAATCTGAGAATTCACACCAAAATTAGAATTTTAGAAAACCCATGTCCCCTAGCATAAGCTGATCAAGTCTTCCCAGTGCTGACTGGATTTTCTGACGAGCTCTTTGGTGGTGACAGATGTCAGGTGCGTCAGCCTTTGGAAGCTCTGCCTGACGGGGTGAGCAGGCACTTGCCATTCCAGTGGCCAGCAAGGGTGCTCCCAAGTCACTGGGGGGGTCAGAGGCCATGCAGGTGCAGGGCAGAGTAGAAAGGCCTTTGTCACTGACCTGCAGGGTGACCTCCCATCCAGCTTTCCTGTAGAATCGGGCAGAATTCCACAGTAGCAGGAAAGGTCATAAAACACGCTTCCCTTTTCCAACCACGTGCATCTGTGACCATCCCCACATGCTGCAAGGGCTCATGGGAGACTGGGAACAGGAGTAGAGTAAGCCAGATAGTGAAGTGAGTTGCGAAAATTTGCTGAATATATATTTTAGTGGAAAATACAGTTATTTTTCATAAAAAATATTTGTAAGTTAATATGTTTATCTTTAAATGAATTTTAAAATATTTTAGATTTCTGGGTTTTAAAATACAATAAATATCAATAGATGTAATCCATAAAAACAATAGCTGTCTGAACTCAACTTTTCAGAGTGTAAAGGGGTTCTGAGAGCAGCATTCATTCGAGAACCAGTTAGTGTCTCATTAATGCCAACAGCCCACCACGTCGGCCTTGTTTAGCCCACATTATAGGTGAGGAGACTGAGGCCGAAAGTGTGCGTGCCTGGCCAGGGCCCCATGGCTGCTGTGCAATGCAGTCTTGACACTTAGAACGCTTCTGGTCTGTTGGGTGGTGGGGCTAGAAAAGGCCAGGCCATGAGGAGGTTGTTTGTGATTCTCTGACGCGGTTGACACTTGTTGGGAAAGCCACCACGTAACCGTGATTCACACCCTTGCCCACCTTGCTCCACCTACCTCCACGGCGTCGGCTCCGTAGGGCAGGGGTTGGTGGTGGTGGTTCACTGCTGAAC
>NW_006788006.1:3568676-3572503 GCF_000442215.2 Lipotes vexillifer
GCTGAACCATCAGTGCCCAGGACATAGCACCCCATGAGTATATTTTTTTTTAACTCTCTACTGAAGTGTAAAAAAGTGCCCAGATCCTAAGTGTTCAGCTTAGTGAGTTTTCACTAAGTGAACACACCTGTGTAACTAGCACCTGCAGCTAAAAGCACAACCTGACCAGCTCCTTGCAGCCTTGAAGTGACCCCTGTCCAGGGCAGTGCGGGTGCCCGCCCAGACCCACGGACTCAGGGTAGCCTGACATCAGTGGTGGCAGGAGTGTTTACACCACAGAAATTGGCCAGCACTGTAGATTAGCCCTCGCCTTACCCCCAGCAGGTGGTTAAGCATTTGCCAGCAGTGAGCGGGTCACCAAGCTTGCCAGCCACTGCCTTCGCTTGAAAGGTTAAGGCTTTGCCTCATTTTCAGCTTGACATAAAAGGGATCATACAACGTGTTCTCATGGGTCAAGCATCCTTCATCAGTGTTAGGCTATTTTCATGCAAAAATACCAGTTTTCTTAACACTAATCTGTTGATCAGGTACAACTCCAGTCAGAATTCCCAAAGGTGCGGGTGGGGTATGTGATTGACAAGCTGATTTTTTTAAATTGTAAGGACCAGGCACCCAAGACGAACATGAAGAGCCTGACGAAGGTGGCAACTCGTACTAGGAGATGTCAGGAGTTACTGTAAAGCTGTAGTCGCAGAGACACTGGGCACAGTGCCCAGGATAGAGTCCAGAGGCAGACCCATGTGTCCACAGGCCCTGGTGTGTGACAAGATGAGGTCAGCTCAACAGTGTCATTCTTTTTTTTTTTTTTCTTTTTTTACCGCACCACGCGTCATGTGGGATCTTAGTTCCCCAACCAGGGATCAAACCTGCACCCTCTGCATTGTGGAAGTGCAGAGTCTTAACCGCTGGACCACCAGGGAAGTCCCAACAGTATCATTCTTAAAAGCCAGTTGTAGGGGCATATGTGTCCCTTGAGGTACATCATAAAGCTTCTGGAAGGAAATAGAATACCTTCGTTACCCTGGGGCAGACACAGTTTTTTTGTTTTTTTGTTTTTTTTGTGGTACGTGGGCCTCTCACTGTTGTGGCCTCTCCCGTTGCGGAGCACAGGCTCTGGACGCGCAGGCTCAGCGGCCATGGCTCACGGGCCCAGCCTCTCCGCGGCACGTGGGATCCTCCCGGACCGGGGCACAAAACCTGTGTCCCCTGCATCGGCAGGCGGACTCTCAACCACTGCGCCACCAGGGAAGCCCCCAGACACAGGTTTCTTAAACAGCCTGCAGAAAGCACTAACAAGTAAGATCTTTTTCAGCCAGTGAGCCGGCTTCATCCCAGACACGGTGCCAGGTGTTCCTGGGAGTTTCGGTCAGAGGACGTACTCGGTGGCCTGGCCCGGGCCCGCAGACCTGGGTCTTTTGCCTGGAGCCTGCGGTTTCCTGCCCCACTGTGTGCCTGCCCAGGATGGCATGGCCTCCACTCAGCTCTCCACCTTAGCTCAGTCCAGACTGCCTACACTTTCTTCTCTGATAGGATATTCTCTTTTTTTCTCCTCTACAATGACAGCGGATCGTGTGAAGAAGGGGTTTGACTTCCAGTGGCCCCAACCGGATAAACCGATGTTCTTCTATGTGACCCAGGGCCAAGAGGAGATTGCCAGCTCAGGCACCTCCTACCTAAACAGGTAAGCAGAGACTCATCTGTGGCGTCTCCTGGCTTCAGTGACGGCTTGTCCAGTGACTGCTAACCTGTGGTTTTGTTTAATGTGGTGGTGAAACTTTTCCTTGTCCCCCTCATCCTTATTCTGTTTAGACACTTAAACCAACAGCCTATTTCCAATCTCATCTTTTCAGCGTATGTTTTTATGTTGAGCAGATCCTTCATAAGCCCACGCGTGAGCCTTTCTATCCCTTATGACTTGTTATGACTCCCTTGGTAAAGGATGGGCAGCCCAGCTGTGGCCGCACTGGGCAGGGCCTTCCCAGGGTCGTGCTGGAGGCGGAACTGCCCCTGAGCCTCCCACAGCCTCCAGCCTTGTGGGGGGGGGGGTCTCAGGAGCCCACAGGTGGAGCCTGGGAAGTGAAAGCCTGATTTTCTTAGGACGGAGGCTGCAAATGTGGAGAAGATCACCACGAAGCTGCTGAAGGCGGGCGCCAAGCCAGACCAGATCGGCATCATCACGCCCTATGAGGGCCAGCGCTCCTACCTGGTGCAGTACATGCAGTTCAGTGGCTCCTTGCACACCAAGCTCTACCAGGTGCGCGCGCCCAGTCCGGTCTGCTGGCTCCTACCCCAGGCACTGACCTTTGACCACCTCGTAGCAGAGGCGCAGTGAGCCGGTGGCCAGCACCTAGGGGCTCTGCAGGCTTCAGGTCCCAGGCTCATCGCTGGGATTTGATGGTACATCTTAATACCAGGCTGAGCACACCAGGCTGAGGGGTCCTTGAAGGAAGCCTATTGGCTGACCGTGACCGTTGCCCCTGCAGGAGGTAGAGATTGCCAGCGTGGATGCGTTCCAGGGCCGCGAGAAGGACTTCATCATCCTCTCCTGTGTGCGGGCGAATGAGCACCAAGGCATTGGATTTTTAAACGACCCCAGGAGGCTTAATGTGGCCTTGACCAGAGCACGGTATGGAGGACTGAGTCCTGTTGGGCCTTGCTGGTGGCTCCTCTTGCATAGGAGTCCTTCTGAGGCGCTGGGAGGGGTTGGCCCAAGAGGCTGCTCAGTGCCTGGTTCTCTTCCTATTAATTCTCGTACCCCAGCTGCACCCTGGGCTGGGGCACAGGGCATGGTAGAGGGGCTTCGCCAGTGCTAGTGGTCAGAGGGCTCCCAGCAGCAATTCGGAAAGAACGTCTCACTCATGAGTTGTCTTTGTTTCTGTGTCCTGGTGGCTTTCTGTGGCCTCAGTCTCGAAAGAAATTCCATCCCAACAGCAACCTTGTCAAGTTGTTTAATCCATGAGTCTAATGTTTTAGTCCTATTTGCCTTGTTCAGTTCTGGAATATAACTTTTCTGAAATGGTGAGGGACCCAGAGGGCAAGGTGGACCCCGTGTTACCCCACGTGACACCAGACAACAGCCACCATCGTACCAGCCCCAAGCAGGGCTCACGTTCGCATGTTGATTCCTTCCCCACTGAGGGCACCTTGGTTTTCGTTTGTTACCCTATTTGTTTGGTGGCCAGCGGGGGCGGGGGTGGTCCCAGCACAGCCTGAGGAGTGTAAGCATCCATTAGCAGCTCAGCTTGGGCCTCGAGTTACATGCCCGACCCATCAGGGGTCCCGAAGCCGCTGTGGAGCCTGCCTGGGCCACTTATGACATAGTGCCCAGGAGGCTGACTCATGGTTGCAAACAAGGAGACTCATCTCTGAGCTCATCGGCCCACAGAGGTGTTTTGACATCTGGGCTCCACAGAAATCTGCCCTCAAATAAACCCGAGTGTAGGCTCGGCGGCTTACAGGGTGGGCTCCAGTGAAAGTCACCTCGGCTTGCAGTTACCCGTCTGTCCCCAGCATTCACGGCGGGCACTGGCATAGGCAGGGCAGGCATCTGGTTAGGGAGGTTGAGGGTGGCCCCCAAGGCTCCTGTGTGGCAAGAGGAGGGGTGCCTGGTGGGCGGGGTGCCAGGAGAGCTGCCTGGGCACCTTTTACTCTGGACTTGGGTTTCGAGTTTGTTTGCTCTTGCCTTGGACCGATCTGCGTAGTGCTCTGCTCACTGTGCAGCCCTAAGCACGGCACTCTTTGTGCCCACGTCTTGCAGATATGGGGTCATTATTGTGGGCAACCCGAAGGCCCTGTCCAAGCAGCCGCTCTGGAACCACCTGCTGACC
>NW_006788006.1:3572593-3580720 GCF_000442215.2 Lipotes vexillifer
GTGCTGGTGGAGGGGCCGCTGAACAACCTGCGAGAGAGCCTCATGCAGTTCAGCAAGCCCAGGAAGCTGGTCAACACCATCAACCCGGTGAGGGCTGGCCGCGGGCAGGGGGCGGGGAGGTGGGGAGGAGACTGCTGGGAACCCCGTCCTCCCCAAGCCAGTGTTCCGGGCACGTGGCAGTGAGCGATGGCAGGTGTGACACGTGACTAGTGTGAGCTGAGGGTGCGCCGAGAGTGTCAGTGTGTGAACAGGAGCCATGCATGCCGGTCTGTCCCCACAGAGCCCCCCCACGCCAGGTCTCCCCGCTGTTCTGAGGCCTTTCTGGCCTTGGACTTCATGGGACGCTACGTCACAGGTGGCACCTAGGGGTCAGACCCAAGCAGTTAGGGAACTTGGCAAACCCAAGGTGCTCTGGGGGCCTAGGGAGTGGATGCTGCTTGAGCTGAAGCCCAGAGATGGAAATGTTTGGCAACAAAGACCAGGCCAGGTGAGGAGGGGCAGGCAAGGCCCAAAGCACACAAGGCCCAAAGCCGGCAAGCCTCGGGGTAGTCCTCGGTGCAGCCTGGCCACCTCCCAGGCCACCAGATCTTTGGAAGTTCTTCCTTGTGTCAACATGATAAATTCCTCACTTATCTAAACCCTTTGCAGGGAGCCCGCTTCATGACAACAGCCATGTATGATGCTCGGGAGGCCATCATCCCAGGATCGGTCTATGACCGGAGCAGCCAGGGTGAGTCTCTGCAGGGGACCGGCCCGGCCCCACAGTTGTTGACAGTTCCCACGCCCACAGCTTCCAGCCCTGTTACTCCTGGAGTGGCCTCCCAAGCCTTGGTCCACAGAAGCCTGCTTGACAGAGTCTTCTCAGCTTCCCTTGTCAGAAATCAAATAATTGGTCTTTGGCTGTGTCTAAAAACCAGATGTTTTTAAAATAATACAGCTCAATGGACAGCGGTTTCTCAACAAATAACCGCAGCTCAGCCAGTTTGCCCCTGTGCTCACACCCCACCCTACCTGCCCTTTGCTCGCCTTCTCAGTGGGGGTGTCACATCCACCGCCTCATTTCAGGTTTCACGGCTTCCCCAAGCTTCAGCTCCATCTGTCAGACCTCAGGGTTGCGCATGCCCACTTTTCCTATGTGAGGCTTCTGTATGTACTGAGGCTGAGCCTTATCCTGCTGCCTGGGATGACGACTCTTGCCTGAGCCCGTCTGTAGACGGTTCCCATTTGTTCCCCAGGTCCCTGCCTCCTGGGACCCTTCCCTGCACCAGCCTGCATGGAGGGTGACTGCCTCACCCATGACTCTGTGCCACCTCCCCGAGTTTCACATTGGCCTTAAACCTCTCATGTGCTTGCCACTCACCCTGAGGGCAGGCGCACCTCAGCTGCTCCTTTTCCACATTAAATTGGCAAGGCCCCTTTCCCTGCCCCAGTGTTCTCCCTATCCCTGGGCTCAGACAGGGGATTGTGTTTTTTTGTTTGTTTTTGTCTGTTTAAATATTTATTTATTTACTTTTATTTGGTTGCGCTGGGTCTTGGTTGTGGCAAACAGGCTCGTTAGTTGTAGCACATGGGCTCCTTAGTTGCAGCATGCGAGCTCTTAGTTGCAGCATGCATGTGGGATCTAGTTCCCTGACCTGGGATCGAACCTGGGCCCCCTGCACTGGGAGCGCAGAGTCTTAACCACTGCACCACAGGGAAAGTCCCAGGGATTGTGTTCTTGAAGAACAACAGATCTCTTATCGCCATATCTGACGAGTCCCCGTGTGGCTGGGGGTTTCCTGGGTCCATACTTCATCCCTGATGCCACCGTGGGTCTGGCTACACCCAAGGTTGCCCTGGGGGCTTTTGCTTTCAGTGAGATCTGCTGGTCTATCAAGCTTGGTCTTTTTCTTTTGATTGGGGGGTGGCAGGGTGGCAGTGGTAGCATGTAATATGAATATAACATTTGCCACAAATGGTTTTTTTTTTTAAGAAATTAGAAATGCATAGTGGTTTCAGTTTTTCAGATCCCCATGGGCCAGTGATTGTCAGAATCCCCTGGGAGAAAAGGTGCCTTCCCAGGCACCAGCCTCAAGGAGGCTATTGGGCGCAGGGAGTGGGAGGGGGTTGAGTTGTGAGATTCTGCATCAGGTGACTTTGCTGTTAGGGATGCACCAAGAAACGCTGGGGCAGACAAAGCAGTGACGGGACCAAACAGACATTTCAGCTATGGGCAGGCAACAGACTCCTCTGGACGCAGTATGATGCCTGCCGTTCACCTTGTGTCTTATAGGCCGGCCCTCGAACATGTACTTCCAGACCCATGACCAGATTGGCATGATCAGTGCTGGCCCCAGCCACGTGGCTGCCATGAACATTCCCATCCCCTTCAACCTGGTCATGCCGCCCATGCCGCCACCGGGGTATTTTGGACAAGCTAATGGGCCAGCCGCAGGTGAGCACCGAGTGGCGTCCCATGGGGAAAAGCAGTTTGGCCTTGGAGTTTGTTCACATCCGGGCTTTGAGCAGGAGTGCTTGTCTGTGAGGCTCAGAACCTCGTTCAAGGAACCCTGGATGACTGTCTTTCAGGCCGGGGCACCCCAAAAGGCAAGACTGGTCGTGGGGGACGCCAGAAGAACCGCTTTGGGCTTCCTGGGCCCAGCCAGACGAATCTCCCCAATAGCCAGGCCAGCCAGGATGTGGCGTCACAGCCCTTCTCACAGGGTGCTCTGACCCAGGGCTACATCTCCATGAGCCAGCCCTCCCAGATGAGTCAGCCCGGCCTCTCCCAGCCTGAGCTGTCCCAGGTGAGCCCTCTGCCACTTTAACTTGAGACGTCTCCCACCCACAGAAAAGTCAGACCAGCCCAGGGAGCCCTCTTCACACATGCAGACCCCATGACACTCACCCCTAAAGACCTTAGCAGGGGGACTGTAGGTCTAGAACATTCCATCCACAATACTGTCCTGGGTAGCGTGTCTCCAATGGTGAAGTAACCAGTGTGGGTTTCCTGCCACTTAGGCTTGAGGGTAAGTTTCCAGATTATTCCCTGCGGCTGGTGATGGGCTGGACGCAGAGCAGGTTCTCAAGGCTGGGAGGGTGAGTGCGCATCCTTCGACTGGGTGCTCATCTCTCCAACCTTGTCTTCCAGGACAGTTACCTTGGAGATGAGTTTAAGTCACAGATTGATGTGGCGCTGTCGCAAGACTCCACGTACCAGGGGGAGCGGGCGTACCAGCACGGCGGAGTGACGGGGCTGTCCCAGTATTAGAAGGCAAGCTGGCCTCTGGAGGAGGTCTTCGCTGGGATCTGGACTTGTAGGAAAATTTGGGAAATGTGGGAGTCTCAAGTCCTCGAGGGGCCAGTGCATCCTGTCACCTGTCACTCTGGGTCCCTGCACCTCTGCTTAGTGTCTGGGGGATGTGAACTTCATGCACACCGTCTGTGCCACGGTCCTCTCCAGAGAGAGTCTTAGAGCTGCTCCTGGTGGGCAGCCAGGAAGTGGACGTACTCCTCGCCCTGACGAGGCAGGTCATGAGGGTGGCGAGGGCCCCAGCTCCTAGGTGCACGGGTGCCTCTGGGGGTGCTTCTAGGTGCCCGCGAGGACCCTGCCTCACGGTTCTCCATCTGTAACGAGGCCGAGCAGGGCAAGCATAGGCCTGGGGCTTGCCCCTCTGCCCCTTCCTGACTGTGTGCAAGGAAAGTGGGATGCAGTGATGCTGGGAGAAGGGGCGTACCGCTGTTGAACAACACAGGCTCAGCAGCCTTAACTCTTGGCTGCCTTCTTTCCGGGTGGGAAGTCATTGGTCTGGGTACCCAGGCGGCCTCTGAGGTCATGTTTAACACATGAGGACGCAGGTGCCAAGTGGAGTCGGGGAGAAAGCCCCGTCCGTGCCGTCTGGGCCAGGCCTGGGAGCTGCCCCGGCTCCCACTTTCTCTGAAGCCTCTTGCCCTCCCTCCCTCCCCAATAGGTGGCAGCGGAAGAGCTAAGCTACGTGGCTTAGTCCATCAGCATCTTATTCTGGGTAATAAAAAATAAAAATAAATGGATACCTGTTTTCCACTGCTAAAACTGAAGCACCACTGTGAGCAACAGGAGAGGGAGAGGAGTACCCGAGGGAGAGAGGAGCCCGAGACAGAGCGAGCGCCCACTGCTGGCACGTGGCGGCGAGGAGACGGAGAAGGGAGAGCGGGAGGTGGGGCGGCCACGGAGGACCGCCCGCCAGCGAGCCCCGCCAGCCCCGCTCGCCGAGGAGCCCAGCGCTCGCCCGCTGCGTCCACACCTGGGTCTGCGACCAGGGCGGAGGGAGGAAGACCCTCATCTCAGAGTAGCCCTTTCCTCTGTTCTTTTCTTTCTTTTTCTCTTTTATTGAAAGGGGACTACGTTTTAGCAGGAAAAACTACGCGTTTCTGTGCCGAGCAGGCTCCTTGCAGTGGCGGCTGTGCCGGGAGAGCCCCTCAGAGTGTGGGTTCTGTCCACGCTGGCTCTGATATCGCCGCGCTCACACTGCCTGTGTTCTAGGAGGGTTTTCATTTAAAGAAAATACGGTGGTTTGTGTTTTTCTGTTTGTTTTTTAAAGATTCTTTCAAAGGAGTACTGAAAAATATACTTTCCTGAATTTGTCTCTCAAATCTTAGTGGTGGACCTGGGAGATGCGAGAAGCTTCCAGAAACGAAGTTTAAACATGCCAAAACAACTCAAGATTAGGATCAACATCTGTGACGGGAGGAGGATTTTTTTTTTTCAGTTTTAGCTTCCAGCAGCTTCTCCCTGTACGTCAGGGCAGTGAGGGAGCGTGGTCCCGGGCCGGGCAGGCGACTCCGTGGTCTCTGCTGGACTCCGAGAAGCAAAGCGCTTCCCGTGTGCCGTGGACTCGGCCCCGCAGGAGGGGCCTCGGGCAGGACTGGCCATGAGGCCAGAGGGCAGGAAGGTGGCAGTTCCCTGGCCAGTGGCTCCTTCCCCAGGGTCCTTCCTGAGGATTTGGTGGAAAGCACCAGCCAGGAGGATCTGTCCCCGTTCCCAGGGAGGCTCCCACCGTTGCTGTGGCCAGTGAGGCTCACTGAATGCCCCATCCCGTCTTGTTGTTCCCCACCCTACCTGACTAGTTTGGAGCCCTTCTACCTGTGGGCACAGTTTTGATGAGGTGGGGTCATTTTAACTTTGGCGGGGAAAGGGAATACGTTTCTGAAATAAGTTGGTTCTGTGCCGAAGGGCTTGAGGGAGTTGTCACATCACGTGGTACAAGAGGCCTCTGCCTGGGTCTGGGTTGCAACTGCATTTATTGTTGCTGGTGGAGTCACCCCCAGCTCTTCGCACACCGTGATGGGGATTAGCCTCCCTGGCAGGACCTAGTTGGGGACTGTCTAACCCTAACCCTGCCTATCCAGGCCCTGATGACCCTGACCCCCAGCATCCCCCTCCCCATGTGCCTTATCCCAAAGCCTCCAGATTCCAGCTGGTACATGGGAGAGATGGGGGACACACAGGCCACCTTCCTTCTGGCAAGGCCTCTTATTTATTACCATTGCTGTAGTGCTTTCGGTTCCCACTTCTTTTGGTAGCTGCATAGAGTTTGGATAGGTTTTTGCTATGACCCCTTGTGCACTGTCCCCATGGGTGACACACCCACCCACCCTGTTCTGTTCCTTGGAATGCTTTGCCTCTGCTTTGTGCTGTTTGCTTTTTTCTCCACCTTAGCAACAGTTGCTATGAGTCCCCCAAATCAAGAAGCATCTGTACCAAGGCAATGTAACTTTTTGATTTTCGGTCAATTTGTTTTAACTTCTTTTGTCACCAATAAAATCTTAATAAAACAGCTCTGCATTCACTCTGGGGTTGGATAACTACAGGGGGTGGCAGAGCACTTGGTTTGGGGTTCTGCCTGGTTGGGGGTGGGGGATTCGGAGCCACCTCAACGGCAAAGCTGAGATGAGCCAAACCTGTGCAGCAGGGACTGGAGTGGGGGAAGCTGGGCCTTCGCAGGGTCAGTTCCTGGGGCCCGTGTACATTAGACTTTGGGCCCCCTAGAGATGGGTTCTGGGAAGGCTGCGCCGGCGGCGTCACTGTAGGACCCCCACCCACCATCCTGGTGGTCGATGGTGATGGACATAGCTGCTTCCCTCCCCACTCCCAGGTGAGAAGACCCGAGAAGGCAGCAGAGCGGACCACGCAGTGTTTATTGTTGCCCTCTCCCGCCCGCCCCCGGTCAGCGGCAGCCGCACTCATCCACCACCATGTCTTCGTAGTGCCGCAGTACCACGTTGTCGCTGTTGTCGAAGAAGAGCACGGAGATGGGCGACAGGCGCGCGGGCACGCAGCAGGGCAGGCCGGCGGCGGCGCTAGGGGCGGCCGCGTGCATGAGCGCGCGCAGCACCGCGTGGTTGAGCGCGGGCGTCCCGCCGGGTTCGGACAGCGCGGCGGGCAGCCCGCACTTGCCCTGGCAGTAGTTGGCCAGGAAGCCGCGTGGCGCGATGACCCAGCGGTGCCAGCCCACCTCGCGGAAGCTCACGTAGAGTCGCCGCGCGCGACACGCGCCCCCGGGGCCGCCGCCCCCTGCGGGCTCGGCCTCGCGCCGCGGCCGGGCCAGGGGGTGGCACAGGCGTGGGTCGAGGGTCACCAGCAGCAGCGAGGCCTCGGCCAGGCTCGCGCAGGCGGCGGGAGCCCGGGGACGCAGCGCCAGCGTCAGGCGGAGGCTGCGCGGCGCCGAGGTGTTGCGGGCCCAGGCGGCGCCCAGCAGCTCGGCGCGCACCGGCATTCCCAGGGCGGGCACCGCCTGGCGGAGCACCACCTGCCCGGGGCCCGCGCCCGCCGGCGCCACGCTCAGCTCCCAGCCGCCCGCCGTCCCAGCTGTCGCCTCTGCAGCCGCGAAGCGCAGCTCCAGGCGGGCCTGGCTCGGGCGCTCGGCTGGCTCCACGGCCGACAGGTCGAAGACGACGGTCCACTCAGGGCACTGTCCCGCAGCTGAGGCGGGCTCCGGGGGCCGGGCGGCCGCGCCTGGGGAGGAAGGGAGAGGGCTCGGCTGGCGCTGGGTCCCCACTCGGTGCCGACCGGCCCGCGAATGGGTCTTGGTTGGGGACAGCGGGGTAAGGTGAGAGGCCGGAGCTGGGGGTCGCACCATCTGTTAGAAGGCGTCAAATGGTGTGAAGCGGCGGTGGGTGAGGGAGATGGAGTGGGGGCAGGGCGTCACTTGCAAGGAAGAGGCCCCGACCACTGTAGGGCGGCCAGCCCGCCGGTGGGGACATAGGCGGGGGTGGGGAGGTGGCGGGGGGGAATGAGCGAACGCATGGGGCCAGTGGGGAAGCGATGCTAGGGCGGGTGGCATCTGCAGGAAGGCATCAAGTGGTGTGAAGCGGCAGAGGGGGTGGGATGGAGTGGGGGCAGGGCTTCAGCTGCAAGCAAGGGGCCCTGCTCGGTGGTAGGGAGCCTGGCCTTCGGACCACTCCCCCACCCCATCCCCTGTCCCGGCAGGTGTCCACGCGGAGGAGCTGAGGGAGTTCAGAGGCCCAGGTTGCTTGCGGGCTGGACGGGGAGGGCGGCGACCCTCAGGGCTCTCCGGCCTTCTCACGCGCCGCTGGAGGCTCGTGGCGGGCTCGGGGCGCCCAGCAGGGCATCGGCCTCTCAGACCCACGCCCCCAGCGCAGACCCCACTCACCGCGGTCCGGAACGTGGCGCACGATGTTTCCGGCGACCCCCAGCTCCTCCACGTGGCACGGCCGCAGGGTAGTCCCCAGGGGCGTCCTCCGAGGGCCCGCCCTGGCCTCCTGGTGGTCCCGGCGGCGGAACAGGCGCCACATGACAGGGGGTACAGGCCGGGACTTGGGGGCGCCCCGGGGCACGTCGGGAAACCCGAGAGCCTGGAGTAGGGCTGCGGCGGGGCCCGGGGGCGCGGGGGCGCGGGCCGGGGGTGACGAGGGCAGCAGCATGGCCAGTAGGAGAAGAAGGACGCGGCGGCCCGGACGCCGGCACAGCGGTGGCATCTTCGTCACCGGCGGCGGCCGGGCGAGTGCTCAGGGGCTGCTGGGCTCCGGGACCTGCGGGCTGGGGGCGGGACCGGGGTCCCTGGAGAGACCTGGGCCAGGTCAGGGTCTCGGGGGGCGTGGCCGCGATCCTGAAGTCGAATAGGGACCAATCACGGGGGCGGGGTCTCG
>NW_006788006.1:3580942-3640762 GCF_000442215.2 Lipotes vexillifer
CGGGGTCGAGGGGTTCAGAAGCGCTTGTCCTTAACCAGTCCATTCCTGAGCGGCTTCCTGCGAGCCAGAACCGGCCCAGGTTAGCCTAGGGACCCCACGCCACCACGTAGCGCCTCCCACCACCGTCCCGCCCTCCTTGCCCTCCTTTTCCCAGCCCCGCCCCATTCTTCCTCCCAGCCCTCAAGGCCAAAAGACGCTGCCATCTGCCTGCTGGGCAAGGGGTCCCTGCTCCTTCCCACAATTAAACCTTCCTCTCCCCTTCCCCCTGGGCCACCCGCGGCTGCTGGCGGGCAAAAGTCACCTACCAACCTCTGCCTGATTTAAGCCCATCACCTGGACCGGACCTGGACCAGCACTTTATCCTCCTCCTCTCCCAGGGAGGCAGAACTGGCCAGAGCCCCCGGCGATCCCACCGGGCAGGCTCCTCCCCAATTACAATGGCCCTACCAGGAAAGGCTTCCCAGCCCATGATTCTCCATCCACTGCCCTCTGTCTACACCTGCCGCAGCCCCTACTTTGCTTCCATGTCCTTAAAACAAGTTATGTAGTGTTTTAAAACGAATCAGTACTGTAAGATCCCAGAGAAAGACCCCTAACGTCTAAACAACGTTCATGGTTTGCATATTTCAAATTGTCCATAAAGATGTCTTCTCCTGCACCTCAATTTTCCAAAAATGTGCCACCGAGATCACTCCCATGTGCACTGATGCTCTCCTTAATTCCATCTTCCCTGCCTGTGTT
Source organism: Lipotes vexillifer (assembly GCF_000442215.2). Taxonomy (NCBI): domain Eukaryota; kingdom Metazoa; phylum Chordata; class Mammalia; order Artiodactyla; family Lipotidae; genus Lipotes; species Lipotes vexillifer. Next base: position 3,581,684 of record NW_006788006.1, read on the forward strand.
AGTGGCAGGTCTCTGGGGTTCTGACTGGGAGGGGATCTGCCCAGGCTCACCTTACTGGACTCAACAGGTCTACCCCGGCCCCGCACTGCTATTGCCATCACTTGCTCGGTGTTGTGTCCTGTTTAACTGGCCAGCCTGCTGATGCCAAGGCAGCATCTCCCCGCAGTCTTACGGTCACGGCCATTGACCATTCCTATTCCCACGTATGAGAACTCTTCGTGCCTTTGCACATGGTCCATCAGTCTCTGCTGAAGTGAACTCTACAGTCTAGTTTACGTACAACTGTATTAAGTTTTCTGAGCCAGTAATATATTCTCACGATCTAGACCTCAGAAAGCATAGAAAACTCACAGTTCAACCGAGCGGCTCCTAGGGAGCTACCACCCTTTGACTTCTGTGTATCCTCAGATACTAGCATATGTGCATTACTGTATCCTGCAGCCCTTTGGTTTGTGGAGCACTCTAGCTCGGAGACCGTTCCATATGAGAACGTAAAGACTTTCCTGGAGAAGATGGTCTCAGTCACTTTAGTTTGCTCTTCCCTGGGGCTGGAGCCACTGGATGCCCCTTCCTGGGAGCACACCTCCCCCCCTCGGCCCACTTCTCCGTGGGCTGCTGCTCTCTCTCGCTGCCACCGCGGGAGCCCTTTATCTGGGAGATCAGAGATAAGCCCCCCATGGACCTCCCATCTGTCCTATATCTTCAGCTTTGCCTGTTGGTCTTTTAGACAGAGCAGAGGTGGGGTTCCCAGCTTCTTGAGTCTTCTCATAGTTCAGTTGCTGGACGGCACAGTCTCTCATTTCGACTCTTGTTTGATTTCACAGCTTCCATTTCTGCATCAACATCTTTGACGCTTTGGGAGTTTGCACTGGGGGCTCATGCGAGATAAAGATGGTTACCAAGCAAGCGTCCCACTGACAGTTCTTCCTTCCCTCCCGGGATCCTTCTTTGCTCAAGTTTGATGGGCTCAGCTCTGTTCCCACTGTTTTAATTCCTATACTTCTATAGAAGGTTTACTACCTCCAAGGATCCGTACCCCCGCCCTGTGCCTCTTTATCAGAGCTTTCCTGTGGTGATTCTGGTTTGTTTTTCTGCACAAGCTTCCAAGTGCCCCCCTCCCTCCTCAAAAACAGTGTATTTGCGGGGGAGGGGAGTACCCAACTAGGGCGAGATGGCCTCTCTGCAGAATCAGATTTACACTTTTTCGTCTCAGTGCACCACAGCGGGAAAGAGAAAATCAGGACGAGGGTGGAAGCTGCAGGGGGATGTGGGCAGGCAGAGACTCAGGTGGATTCTGGATGTTTCCTTGAGGATAAGGAGGAGAGGGAGAGAAGGGGGGCTCCCTAAGGTTTTGCAAGGTTTTCACCCTGAGTTGCCATCAACTGCGATGGACAAATGTTCACGAGAGGTAGTTTGTGGTGGGAATGGGGGTTGATTCTGGATATTCAGAAGGTGCTTGGAATGTCAAGCAGACACTGACACAGACAATGGCACTCAGAGGAGCACTGTGAGCTGGGAGAGAAACTTGCAAGTCGGGGTGGATTAGGTAAAAGGGCCCTGGGAGAGGGGGAGGCCAGACGTGGAGCAGGAAGGCACTAAAAAGCGAAGTGGGAGCCCACGTGCCGCAACTAAGGAGACTGTGAGCCGCAACTAAGGCCCAGTGCAACCAAGTAAGTAAATAAATATTAAAAAAAGAAAGAAAGAAAGAAAGAAACTGAAGCAGGGAGCAGAGGCAGACTGGCGATTGCAAAAGGAGAGGTTGGGTTGGGTATGGGGTTTCTTTTGCGGGGGTGACAAAAATGTTCTAAAACCGCAGTGATGGGTTCACAACTCTGTGAATGGACTAAAAACATTGACTTCTACACGGCAAATGGGCAAATTGCATGGTGTGTGAATTCCATCTCAATAAAACTGTTGAAAAAAAGGCGGGGGGGAGTGACCACCAGATTTGTTTAGCATCAGTGGAGCGGACAGGAGTGGTCTCGGGGTGGTGGGGGGAAGACCCCAGAGGAAGCTGGGTTCGAGAAGGGAGGGGAAGGGGGTGCTGTGCTGTAAGTGGGGCGGAGAGAGGTTTCTCTTCTTGATCAGAATGTCCCTGAGCAGGCAAAGGGGTGGACGTCGGTGGCCTGGGATGGCGGCCTCAGAGGGAGACGGACCATCTACCAAAGCAGCCAGCCAGCACTAGAGGGTGGATGTCCTCATCCGGCTACCCCTGCTTTCCTGGGGACACGGAGGCCAAGTCATCGGGTGAGGGGGCAATGGTGAGGACAGTTGGTGGCCGAGGAGAAGGAAGAGTCTCAGGAGATCAGGCACTGCCCCAGGCATCGCTGAGGACCCCTGGCCCCCGTTAGTGCTGCAGCGAGGACCAGATGTGCGGGTCGTGGCTCTTCAGATACAGCGGGGGCAGCTGAGAGTGTCACGGAGGAGAAAGCCGGTGTACGGAGGGGTGGGGTAGCCTCAGGCAGGTCAGCAGACCCAGAGCGGGGTGAGGGCCCCCGATGGATGGCGGTCCCAGCAGCCCAAGAGAACGATGGGGGCTTCAGACTGAGGTCGTGACCAGGGTGCGGGGGCCACTGCAGGGGGCCGAAGACAGAGGTCCAGGAGGGGCCCCATGGAGGGGGGTTCAGAAGAGAGAACCAGCAGGAGCAAAGAAGGCCTCAGTGCTGCTTTGCCACGTGATTTGTTCTCCACTCCGGGGTCCTTCAAAGTGGTTCTCAGTCATTGTTTTCTTACTGTTTTCAAATCTAACTGCATTTTCATCATACATGGTCTGCACGATCCTGGTTCTGAGCAGCTGAGGTTGCCCCTGCTTTTTTTCAATTTTGAGAAGTGTTCCCGTGCTTAAAAAGAACATCTGTTCTTGCTTCGGAGCTGCCTGATGAGGGGCACGGACTTTACCTCCCGTGGTCCCATCTCGCTACGGTTTAGGGCTGCATCATGCGGATCCTTTCATATCAAAAATTACACCTGACTTTCTCCTCCTGTCTTTTTACTTACAACTTTTATTTATCCTGGAGTTGAAGTCTTTTAACCAGGTCAGAGGTGGATTTATTTAAAAGCCCAGTCTCATAATTGTCATGATTATTCCATGTGTGTTTATTTGCATGCCCAATATTTGAGATTCTACCCTCATTCTGTATTACTTACCCTGCTTTTTCTAGCTTTCCTTTCCTGCATTTACTTTGTTGTACCTGTTTTTGGTTCCATTCTCCCCCGACACCCTAATAGTGTTAACATAAATAGTCAATATAGCCCAAAGGTAATGCCCTACCCTCCTGCAAAATGCAAAGCCACCAATCCTGTTTCAATAATATTAAATATTTCAGCTCTAATTTTTTAAAATCTCTCAAATTATGCGTTTAAAAATTTTTTTACCCAGAATATGTTATCAATTTCTCTGCTGATCTATCTCTTGGGGTAGTTTTCTGAAATATTCTCCTAGAGAAGATCTGTGAATGGTAAGCCTTCTTAGTTTTTGTTCCTGCAGATATCCTTTTTTTTTTTTTTTTTTTTTTTTTTTTTTTTTTTTTTTTTTTTTTTTTTTTTTTTTTTTTTTTGGTGGGGATGCTGGGGACCAAACCCAGGATCTCATGCAAGCCAACGGGCATCCTTTCTCTTGAGTAACTGTTTTTAAAGTTGTGTATAAGAGTCCCGGTTTCTTGTTACTTCCTTTCAGCATTTGAGGTGATATCTGACTCCAGTCTTCCAGCTTCCCTTGTTGCTGTTAGTCTCTCACTGTTTCGTAGGTCATCTCTTCTTTTCTGTGGCTGTTTCACATTTCACTATGATGTGTTTGGGGCCCGGATGCCTTTGTATTCATCCTGCTTATGATTTATGTCTTGTCACTTTCTGGAAAAATTCTCAGCATTACGTCTTCTCATGTTGTCTCTCCCTGTCTATCTATCTCCTATTAGGTCTCAGCCACATAATTCTTACTATTCTAGCTGTCATATTTTCCATTTGTTTAGGCTGCATCCTAGGTAATTTCTCTGCAGCTTTCAATTCACTGATTCTCTTTTCAGCTGTATCTAATCGTTGGACACTTGACATCTATAATAGGTTGAATGGTGGTCCCTAAAAGGATATGTCCACATCCTAATCTCTAGAACTGTGACTGACTCTATTTGGAAAAAGAGTCTTTGTAGATGTAATTAAGTGAAGGAATTTGGGATGGATCATAGTGGTCTAAATCCAATGACAAATGTCCTTATAAGAGAAAAGAGCCAGAGAGAAGAGACCACGTGAAGACAGGAAATGGAGATTGGAGTGATGCAGCCACAAGCCAAAAAACATCTGGAACCCCCAGAAACTGGAAGAGGCAAGGAAGGATCCTCCCCTAGACCTTCAGAGCAAGAGTGGCTCTGCTGACACCTTCATTTCAGACTTCTGGTCTCTAGAACTGTGAGAGAATAAACCTCTGTTGTTTTAAGCCCCCTAGTTTGTGGTACTTTGTTACGGCAGCCCTAGGAAAGAAATATATTTAACATCCAATGCTGTTTTTGATGGTCTCTCATGCCTTTTACATTTTTAATAAACTTTTCATTTTAGAATAATTTTAGATTTGCAGAGATAGCATAAAGAGCTCCAGGGTAGCCCTTGCCCAAGTCTCCCCAAACGTTAACATTTTATATCTCCACAGTGCATTTATCACAACTAAGAAACCAATGCTAGAACATTGCTATGAGCTAAACGATAGACTTTATTTGAATTTCACCGGTTTTTCCACAGATGTCCCTTTTCTGGTCCAGGATCCCACATTGCATTCAGTCAATCTGAGCTGAGACGGTTCCTCAGTCTCTTGTTTTCCATGATCTGACGATTTTGAGGTGTCCTGTCCAGCTCTTTTGTGGCACGTTCCACATTCTCATTGCTTTTTATCCCATCTTGTTTTATACCCAACTGTGCTAACTCTAGCCATCCTTAGGGACCAGGTTCTGCGGGTGGTGCCCATGGGGCCAACCATGGCAGCATGTCCCCAGTCCCCTGTCATTTCTGTATGGAGTTTTTTCTTTGCCATCCTAGTGGGAATGCTGTCATTTGGGGCTGGAGGCGCCAGCCTCCCAACTCACATTCTGGCTGGACATTCTTGGGGGTGACAGAGCAGGGAGCAGGGTGGAGCTAGGTGGTCTGGCTTGCTCTTTGCCTTGGGCTCTGCCTTTAAAGGACATCTCTAGGAGTTCACTGTTTTACAGCAGAAAGGTCTTTCAGTTTTAGATTTAGCCAAGCAGGTGCCTCCCCAACCTCACCCCTGGAGTTCTCTTTAATCACTGCTTCTTCTGGAAGCCTCTGAGGGTTGGTCAGACTCCTTGGTGAGACCTCACTGATCTCTATGCGCAATTCCCAACTCATGTTCGCTGGACATCGACAATCCAACACCCTCAAAACTAGACTCCCAACCCCCTACACCCACCGGTGCACATGGCCCTGCCCTGAGTCCCATCTCGGTAAATGGCAGCTCGAGCCAGAGGTCTTGGGTCATCTTTGAATTTTTTATTTCTATTTCACCTACATCCAAAGCAAGTCTGGTTAGTTCTACAACAGAGTTGGGATCTGACCGCTGGGGTTACCTCACCTGCTGCCCAGCCCTCTTGTGTCCACAATCCCTGCTCACCTGCCTAACTCCTCTCTAACCTGGGTGCTGGCTTTTTGGCTGCTCTGGAAGTTCCCCCAGTTCTTTGCTCCCCTTCTCATGTCTTTCAAGGACATTTTTTAAAAATCTCTGCTTCTCTCATCCTCCTCCCTGCTCATTCTGACCCACACCTCATTGCACTCTGAGCCCACTGCTGCCCCGAAACCATCTTTCCCAGGTTGGTCACTGATGACCTCCCAGGGGCCAAATCAGAGGGTCTGCTGGGGAGCGCCCTGTGAGCCTTCAGCAGCCCCCATCTCACTGCTGCTCAACCACTCCTCACATTGACTGTGGGGCGCTGCACACCTTGCAACCTGCTGGTCATCCCAACCTGCCTCCATTCACTCCTGGGGCCCCTCCAGGCCAGGGGCTTTGGGCGCCATCTGGCTCACATCCCAGGGCTGGCAGTCCCGAGGCCCCTACCTCCAGGACGGTCGAAGAGGCCCCTTTGGCTCGTCATCCCTACGACTCCCACCTGGGCCCGAAGCTCCGGCCCCATCTCCTGCTTGGCTGACCAGTGGTTGCCCCGCTGGACCAGGGAGTATTAGCACGAACAGAGCCCGGGCTCCCTGGGCCGCCCATGGCACCCCCTCACCGCCCCCTTCCACTGCCACCTGCTTAGAGGTTGCTGTCAGGCCTGGAAAACAGCTGATCCTCAGCACTGGGCCTGGCCCTCACGGCTCCCACCACTGAGACCCTGATTCTCACCCCTCACCTCTCGACCCCCACCTTCCTCGCTGTCTGTCCTGACAGCATCTAACTCTGTCGCTACATCGTGCATGCCTTTATTGCAGTCTCTCTTTTGGATGCAGGCTCCGGCGGGGCAGCGACGGCATCAGCCTCATCCGCTGCCGTGTCTCCAGGACCTACCCACAGAGCGCGCTCGATCAGACAGATGTGGTTAAGGAATGAACTAGGGCTGGGGGCCCCTCCACACTCACTCAGCTTTGCTGGGCTTCGGGCTCAGGGCCTCTGCTGTGTCATATTCCCGCACGTCCTTCAGCTCGCGCACCTGGCCCGTCAGCACCTTGGCAGCAAAAGCCACGATGTACTGTGGGAGGGGAAGGCACAGGTGAGAAGAGAGCCCCGTCCCCGACCTCGCTGCCCTCCTGATGGCTGGGTGCTCCTGCCACTGGCCCTTTGCACGTTGCCTAACATGCCCCTCCTCCCTGGGAGTGCGTGAGAAGGGCATGCACCTGGGGCGCTCCTTGGGGACAGGGACCGGGACAGGACTGGCATCTGAGAAGAAGGGGGTGGTGAGGAGTTGTGAGCGCCAACTCACCAGGAACCAGTAGAGGTTCATGAGCGTGAGCAACAGCAGGAGTGCGTTGAAGAAGAAATAGAAGGGGATGTCAGGCACCGACCGCAGGCTGCAGTAGCTCGTGGCATACAGGACCTTGAGCGGGAACCAGTAGAGGCGGAACCAGAACCTGCAGGAGGGAGGGGCGGGTCGAGGAGGCTGTGGGGGAGAGGGGGAGGGGAGCCCCCTCCCTTCCCCCCAGTCCCTGTCCTGTCCCGTCTGGACTCATCCATCTGCCCCTGCGCATCCCCACCCATCCATGTCTCCTTACCCCACCCTTGTTCATTCCTGCCCAGCTGTCTCCATTCCTGTTCTGTCCTTTCCTGCCCAGCTTGCTTATTCCCAACTCGCGCCCTCTGCTATCCCACCAGGCCCCGCCCACGTCACCCTGGCCCTGTCTGGCCCCCCCCACACCTCGCCAAGCCCCCACCCACCTCACCAGGACCCACCCTTTCCCTGCCCACCCGCCTCTCTAGGACCCACTTCCTTCCTGCTTGGCTCCACCCACTCTCATAAGCCCCACTTCCTTCCCGGCCTGGTCCCGCCTACCTCCACCAGGTCCCCTCCCCTTCCACTAGGCCCGCCTCCTCCCCTGCCGGCTCACCAGCTGAGGCTGAAGCTGAGGCAGCCCAGGTCTGCAGCCAGGGCGTGAAGCCGGTGGTGGGATCCTCCGCGGGACTTGAAGTAGACATTGAGCTTGGTGAACTCCAGCTGTACGTCACTGATGTCATGCAGGAAGAGCACAAGGATGCCCACCTTGTGGTACCTGAGGAGGAAATCGGGAGAGGAGAGAGGGCTGGTTACCCTGGGACCCCTACCCGCACCGAGGCTCCCAAGCACAGGCCCCCTTAGCCACCCCTCCAGGCTTCCCCGTGGGTCTGTTCAGAGCTGTCCTCCCTGGCCCATCTGCCCTGCCCATCCCCCCTCACAGGGCTAGGTCAGCAGTAACACCCAGGCTGCACCCGTCCTGTGGCAGCCACAGCCCAGGCTCAGGAACCTCCTTGGAAGTGCCCTCTCTGATCCTTCCTCATCGCTGTGACCTCTGGCCCTCCATGACCCCTGACCCTCACAGGCCTGGGTCATTCTGTGTCCAGATACCCCACACTTTCAACATGACTGCCTCACTGATGCTCCCAGGTTTGTACATTTAACCTGAACACTGCTGCAAACTGCAGACTTGCCTGGGAAAGGCTGCACCCCCACCAGGATCTGACGAAGGCTGGGACCCCGTCCCTATCCAGCCTTCCGCCTCACAACTGCTTGGTGCCTGAGTTCAGGCTGGATGTGGCTGTGCACCTCTGTCACCGTCTTCATGCCCACTCTGCACTCCTGACAGCCACAGGCTGTTCTCATCCCCTAACATCCCTGGTGTTCCCGGAGCCTTCCTTCACCAGCTTTCAGTCTCGGCTCACCTGTCACCCCTGACCACCCCACCTAACCTCACCACCTCTGCAGCCCTTATCTTCCGACTTGAATTTTCCATAGTGATCACCTTCAAACAAACTGTTAGTTCTTTTCTTTCATGTTTTTTTTGGGGGGCGGGGGTTGTTATCTGATTCTACCCTCTAGAGCAGGGCTGTCTAATAAATTTTCAAGAATGATAGGAATGTTCTAAATCTGCGTTGTCCAATACAGGAGTCACCAGCCACATACTGGGCTGAGGTACAGAATGTGTGATTTTATTTAAGTTGAATTAAAGTTGACATGACCACCTGTGGCCAGCAGCTACTGTGCTGGAGGGCATAGCTAGTCCAACAAGAATAGAATTTGAGGGGCTTCCCTGGTGGCGCAGTGGTTGAGAATCCTCCTGCCAGGGTAGGGAACACAGTTCAACCCCTGGTCCGGGAAGATCCCACATGCCACAGAGCAACTAAGCCCGTGAGCCACAACTACTGAGCCTGTGCTCTAGAGCCTGTGAGCCACAACTACTGAGCCCACAGATCCCGTGCTCTGCAGCAAGAGAAGCCACCGCAATGAGAAGCCTGCGCACTGCAATGAAGAGTAGCCCCCACTAGCCACAATTAGAGAAAGCCCGCGCGCAGCAACAAAGACCCAACACAGCCAAAATAAATAAATAAAATAAATAAAAATAAAATTTTAAAAAAATGAATAGAATAAGAGCTGTATATGTCATTTAAAATTTTCTTTTTAAAAAAATTTTTTTTGAGTTTCCATGTTCAATTTTTATTTTTTTAATATCTTTATTGGAGTATAATTGCTTTTTAATGTTGTGTTAGTTTCTGCTGTACAGCAAAGTGACTGAGTTATACACATATGGACATTCTTTTTTTATATTCTTTTCCATTATGGTTTATCACAGGATATTGAACATAGTTCCCTGTGCTATATAGTAGGACCCTGTTGTTTATCCATCCTATATATAATAGTTTGCATCTGCTAATCCCAATTTCGTTTTAAATTTTCTATCAGCAACGTTTAAAAAAAAAAGTAAATAGGAAGAGGTAAGATTAATTTTAATAATATATTCCAATTGACTCAGTATATCCGAAATGTCGTCATTCAACATGTAAATGACATAACAAAGGGACCGCAAGATATTTTCACTCTCCTTTATCCTTGGAATCAGGGTGGCTTTTACACACACAGCACGCTGTGGTTTGCACAGGCTCTGCCTTGAAGCACTATGACCACGTGTGGTGGCCACAGTGGGCTCTGGAACATCACGTTTTGTCTACTGTGTTCACGGCTGTGCTCCCAGCAGCACCTGCCACATGGCAGGTGTTCAGTAAACACTTGCTTTGTGACCCGGCCAAGGTTGCCATCCAGGAGGAGCTGGAGGGGGACAGATGGGGTGGGGGCAGGGTGGTGCCTCTCTGCACCTGTTTTGCCCCATCACTTCAGAATCTCTCTTCAGAAACCTCTCCCACAGACACCCCCATACCCCCCACCCAGGCATTAGCCTCTGCCCTGTGCCAGCCTCTTGCCACTGCTCACGCCAGTGCCCTCCACCCTCCTGTCCCCTCCTGGACTCACCGGAAGGCGTAGGACGAGATAATGAGGACCAAGGTGACCACATGGTGGATGAGCATGACCACTGAGTCCTTGCGCCAGGCATCCAGGTACAGCGTGGCGTAGATGGAATGGCCGTAGAAGCTTCCCTGTAGTAGGTAGGCAACTGCGATGTCCCGTGGTACCGCCATGCCCGTCTTCCAGTCTGGGGAGGGCCAGACCGTGCCGTCAGGGACCTGCAGCGCCTCTGGGACCCGCAGGCGACCCCGAGCACTCCCTCAAGCCGGGCATGGGTCCTCTGCGTGCTGGGCGTGCCACGCGTCTCTGCAGCTGTTCTGGTCGCTGGTTTTCTGTTACCCATTCTCCACCCATCATTGTTTATGAATAGGCATTACTTTTTAGAACAGTTCTAGATCTACAGAAAAAGGTGCTCCTACCCTGAAATTGGTCCTTTGCAGAATTTCCAACTGTGCCCCAGGCCCCCTTCCCGTCTTCTCTTACCAGGCTAGCTCAAGACACGCGGTCCTGGGTGCCGCCCTCCCACCAAATCCCCAAACCAGTGGAGGCTGCCACCTGCCTTGCTGTGCCGGCCAAGAAGCTGAGGCAGAAATCACACACTTTCCAACGCCCACGAGTGCGGGCTCTCCCGCAGAGCGGGCCCGGCTCCACCTCTCCTCCTGCGGCCACCTCCTGCCCCTCGCCCCTGCACATGCGCCCACCTGCACTCAGGCCTCGTGCCTTCCCAGGGGACATCGCTCCCTCCACCACCTCCGCCTCCCCTCCTCAGTCCATCACGAAGAACTCTGCCCAAATCGACCTAAAACTCCAGACTGTGTGCCCTGCTGTCTGTGGCTCCTTCTTTGTCCACCCCCCGTAATGGCCTCCCTGGGCTCCATCCCTGGTCTCTCATCCCTCCCCCTCCAAGCCTCAGTGATCTGGAGCTAGACCCTCAAGTCCCCCTGGAGGCCAGCTATCCCCTAGATGCCTCCTATGCTGCCACCTCAGTGACAGTCCTTTGTCTGTACCCTGGTCCTGCCTGCAACGGAGATCCACTTGGGCCTCTACCTGGGGGTCCCTCTTCGGTCCCCACCTCCACTCACTTGCCCTGCCCCCACTGCCCCCACCCTGGTCCAGGTACCGCCATCTCCTCCCAGTGCTGCCCCAGCTTCTCCCGGCCTGCAGAGCCTATTCCCGACTGTCCATTCTCCCCACAGCAGCCTCGATGGCTGTGAATACACAGACCCCATGATCTGGCAAGTCCACTCTTGGCCTGTGCCCAAGGAAACTGAAAACAGGGACTCAAGAGACCCCTGTATACTCATGTCCACAGAAGCACTAGTCACAATCATCAAAAGGGGAACAGCCCAAATGTCCATCAGCAGGTGACTGGGTACACAAAATGTGGTAAATCCATGTTTCGTGTATCCACATAATGTGGAATATTATGCAGCCCTAAAAAGGAAAGAAGCATTGACACACACTACAACGTGGATAAGCCTCAAAAACATTATGCTGAGTGAAAGAAGCCAGACACAAATGGGCACATGCAATCACATACCAATGATTCCATGTATATGAAATGTCTAGAACAGGCAAATCCATAGAGACAGAAAGCGGATTAATGGTTGCCAGGGGCTGGGAGAGGGGGGATGGCAAGCTGTTAATGGGGACGGGTCTCCTTTTCGGGATGATGGAAATGTTCCGGGACTAGACAGACATGGTGCTTGCACAACACTGTGAATGTGCTAAATGCCACTGAATTGCTCACTTTAAAAAGGTGAATTTTTAAAAGTTGTGGTAAAAATATATATAACATAAAAGTTACCATCTTAACCATTTTTAAGTTTAGTAGGACTAGGTATATTCACACTGTTGTGCAACCAGTCTCTAAAACTTTTTCCATGTTGTAAAACTGAAACTCTGTTCCCATTAGACACTCCCTCTCTGTTCCCCCTTCCCCAGCCCCTGACACCCACCATCCTACTTTCTGTCTCTATGGATTTGACGACCCTAGGTGCCTCACATAAGTAGAATCACACAATATTTGTGTTTCTGTGACTGGCTAAAATGGTTAATTCTGGGAATTCCTTGGCGGTCCAGTGGCTAGGACTCCGCGCTTCCATTGCAGGGGGCATGGGTCTGATCCCTGGTCAGGGAGCTAAGATCCAGCGAGTGGCACAGTGCAGCCAAAAATAAATAAATAAAATAGAATGGTTAATTCTATGTTATGTAAATTTTACCTAATTAAAAAAAATGAAAGACACCTGACAGATCACTCATCCCCCACTTGAACACGTCCAGGGCTCCCCAATTGGGCTCAGTAGCAAAACTCACACTCCTGACTGGGTCTCCCCCCACGTTCCGTGCACAGCCTTGTGGCAGTGCTGCAGTCAGCAGAGGGGGGCCTCCCCACACCTGCCAAGTGTCTCTGTCCCTCTTGAGAAGGAAGGGACGTGGAGGCACTCTCTGTGGAAACGGGACACCCTCTTTTCCACCTATCACACTGGCGAGACGGCTACAGTGGACAGCACCCCCTCTCCAGCTTTGGGCCCCAGATCTGGGGCAGAGGGAAGAGGGCAGCAGATAATTCCCCATCTGGGCTGCGCCTGCACCTCCCTGCATGTTGTGGGGTGAGGTGGGCCAGGCTCTGTCTGTGGACCTCCAACCTCCTCTCCACACACACCCCGCCTGCTGCTCTGGCCTCTCCATGTCACTCCTGCCTCATCCCCCTCCCCGATCTCCAGGATCAGCCACCTGGGCATCCCACACCCAGCTCCTGGTCTCCCCCAAACCTGCCCCACCCTCAGCCCCCTAGACCCTGGGGTCAGCCCCATCCTCCTCCTTCTCTCTCACACCCACCTATGGTTTGGCAGTGAATCCTATCAATTCTGCTTTCAAAACATTTCTTTCTTTTTTTTTTTTGTGGTACGCGGGCCTCTCACTGTTGTGGCCTCTCCCGTTGCGGAGCACAGGCTCCGGACGCGCAGGCCCAGCGACCATGGCTCACGGGCCCAGCCGCTCCGTGGCATGTGGGATCCTCCCGGACCGGGGCACGAACCCGTGTCCCCTGCATCGGCAGGCGGACTCTCAACCACTGCGCCACCAGGGAAGCCCCGAAACATTTCTAAAATCAGCCACTTCTCTCCCCACCACAGCCCTGTCCTGGGCAGAGCACACCGGCTCCTGCCCTCAGTCCCACCCTTAGGTCGTCCTGTCAACGTCCCCCCTCTGCTCGTGGCCCTATGGTAAAGACCCCCACTGCTCCCACCCCACCTGACTGGGCTCCTTGCTGCTTCTGATCAGCCAGTAGCATGTCTGTCAGACAGTGGCCTTTGCATTTCCCATCTGCCCCAGGGCCCTCCCAGTCCCCAGTCAAAAGTCACCTTTGGTGGGACCATCCCCATCCCTGTAGAAAATGCCCTCCTCCCCACCTCCTAGACACCCCACATCCCATGCTCCTCTGCTCACTCAAGTTTTCTCATCTGCACTTATCACCGTTAACAGATTTCCTATTTCACGTTAACAGATCTGTCACCCCAAAACACAGGGGTGGGGGGCTTTCTCTGACCTACTCACAGTTGTGTCAGCACAGCACCCGGTACACAGCAGGTACTCAATAAGCGTGCCTGCAGACAAGCAGCTAACTTGCAAGTGTGCTATCACAGCATAATTTATAAGCAGGAACCAGAGGCAACTCCATGCTCGAAACTTCAATTACAGAGAGAGAGTTCAATTACAGTTCATTCTCATAAAGGAAAATTGAATGACAGCTCAAACCTCCCCTCTAGGGATTTATGACACGGGAAATGTGCGTGTGTTACACGGGAAAAGTGGCCACGTGGGCAGCATGGTCACAAGACAGACAGATGCAGCGCAGGGGTTCCATGCCCAGCTCCCTGGTGCCACCAGGAGCCCTCTCAGGATGTTTATATAACACGGCAGGAAACACGTCCATGTGTGTCCCTGATACACGGTCTGGGTGGTCAGCACAAGAGTAGAGAAGCCTGACCCCTCATCGCAGACTGAGTTTTCTACATCGGCCTGCCGGTTGGTAACAGAGGACACTGCAGTCAAATTCCTGCCCATCCCACCCAGAGCTCAGGCCTTGATGACACCCACGTCGAATTCAATCAATGGACGCAGCCACTTCTCACCACCTTTATCTCCTTGCCAAGCTGGTCCAAGCCACATTGGTCCCTTGCCTAACCCCTGGGCCCAGCTCCCCTCCTTACCCAAGATTCATCCGTCTCCACATGGCAGCCAGAAGAAGGTTTTTTATAATCCACAAACCCATCCCATTTAGGACGAAACTCAAGCTCCCGCCATCCTCCTCTCGTCCCCACATATCAAGCTCACACAAGCCCCAGGGCCTTTGCACGTGTTGGACTGCTTGCCTGGGCCCACAAAAGGGGTCCCCTCCTCTAGGATGTTTCCCTGAGTCCTGACAGGGACAGGTGCCCCCTTTTCTGGCCCCAGGGCCCCTTCATCGCCCTTGTCTCAGAGCAGACATCCAGCATGGGATGTCTGATGAGTGTCCAGCTCCCCCATGTACCCTTCTCTGAGTTCAGAACAGGGCCCTCCCCCAACCTGCCCCATCCCAGCAGGTCCCCTACCGTAGAAGACGGAGGGTGGGTCGTGAAAGAAGGGGTAGTCAGTGCCGAAGAGCAGGTAGGTGCTGTAGCTCCAGGCGCCCAGGTAGAAGAGAAACTTCCAGGCGCTCTCAGGCATCTTGGCGGCATCTCTAGGCTGGAGGCGGCACCGCTTGGCTAGGGGCTACGGGTGAGAAAGGCAGGCGGCCATCAGCATCGGGAGCCAAGGGCCGCTCCTCCAGGGTAGGGAAACCAAGGCCCAGGGACTCCCCAGGCCAGGCAGTGCTGGGCCCGGTACCTACAGCTTCCTGGAACGTAACCAGAGCCCACGTGTACCTGCCAAGGGCTAAACTTAGTGCCCAGCTGTCCAGCCGCAGCCGCAAGGGGAGGGGAGTGATGGGGGAGACCTGGGCGGAATCGTGAAGGGAGGCTGTGAGGGGAGGAGGGGGACACGTGGGTGTAAAGCAAGGGAGACCAGTGGAGTCAGTCCAGGGGACTAGGGGGCTTGGGGGGTCTCAGGGGGAGCTAGAGGTATGACAGAGAGGAGGAAGGATTAAAGAGAAGACTTGGAAGGGGCAGTGGGGGTGAACCTGTAAAGAGAACATGGAGGGGAATACGGGCGCATCCGGGAGAACATGGGGGGCTGGAACCCTAGCAATCCCCATGGGGGAGGAACTTGAGGGAAAGGGGTGCCTCAGAGGAGGAATTGGGGAGATCAGAGAAGAACAGGAGCTGGGGAAGATGGGGTGGGTAGGTGGGGGAGGACGTGGGAACTCAGGGGAGAAAAGGAAGAGAGGATGGGGCAGAGGAAGAAAGAGGGTCAAGGAAACGACATCGCAGATGGGGGGACCTGAGGGGACAGCAGGGAGGGGACAAGAGAAGTGGGAGCATGCAACGGTGAGGCATGGAGGAATTTCAGGGGCCCAGCGCCCCTGGAGTCCTGGGGGCAGAGCCTCAATCTCCCTGGGGGCGGGGCTCCAGAGCTGCCGGCCAAGCCCCGCCCCCCTCCCCTAGGCGAGGCTGAGGGGGCCGGAGCACCAACAGTCGCCATGGAGACAGCCAGAGCCAGCTCCGGTAACCCCTGGCAACCACACGACTGCCAAGAAGATGAGCTTTGGAGAACGAGGCAGCCCCTCCGCCCGTTTCTTGGGAAGGGCGAGCCACGAACTGGAGTAAGTGCCCGACGTCCGGGGATTCTAAAACTGAGGGGCCCGTGACCTTGCTGTCTCCCACCCAGCTCCCTCAGGAACGTGGGGAGGAAGCCTGCTCCACCCTGGTAGTCCCAGAGCAACCATATCCCCCTCCTGGGCTCTGGCCCTCGTCCTCCTGGACCTCCCACTGCCCAGCTGGAAACTGGGAAGGTGGGGGAAGCAACAAAGCCAGATTGGGACCAGGGCTCACCTACGGAGGGGCCATGGTCATGCCTGCCTCCCCCTCCCTGGAGCAGCGTGGTGGCTGGGGTCTCTAACCCCCATGTGGGTCATATGGGGGTGGGAGTGGGGACAATGGCAGCCAGACAACACTCCATCCCTGACTTAACAAGGGCCAGCCTCTGCCCAGCCAGCAGAGAAAGGCCCCTTTGTTGGCTCCAGGCACTCTGTCCCTGCACCCCCTGCCACCTCCAGTCAGACGGGCGGAGTGACCCCAGCTGGTCCTCAGGGAAGTCACAGCCAAGCTTGGAGCCCAAACGCTTTCCAACAAGCTCCCATAGCAGCGACCCCTCCCCAAGGATGGGAGGGAGGCCAGGCGCCAATGTCACCCCCACAGTCACTCTCCAGCTGGGGAGGTGGCCTTCCCAGGCTCGCCGGAAACTGAGCAATTCGGTGGCGACCCCTTGGAGCCCGCACAGTCCAGCTTTGTAGACCCAGGCCGTGCCACCTCCCCCAAAGGCTGCGAACACGGCGTGGCCAGGGAGCCCAGGCCTTTGCATCCCTTGATCGGAGGGTGGCGCTGACTCCAGACAGACGAGCGGCAGAGACTGGGCAGCTCCTGCCTCTTCCCGGTCGCAGCGGACGAGCCAGTCCCGCCGCCGCACCGACCCCGGACACCGATCAGGTTCCGAGCGCGCCCCAAATGACCCGGAGGCGCAAGACACACGCAGCCACTGTGCGCCGAGCCTTCCCTGCCCGTGTCCTCCGCTCCTCTGTCCCCAGCTCCGCTAGGTCCGAAAGAGTGCGCAGCAGACAAGGCCCTCCCACCGCCCGGGGCCCCCTTGTCCCGCACTGACCGGACCTGTTCCCCCACATCTTGAGCATCCTACCCTTGTCAGGGTCCCCACGTCCCAGGCTTCCCCCAGCCCGGCCACGCCCCCACATCCACTCGCAACCCCACCCCGCCCTGACCCAGAGGGGCACGTGGCGGCCCAAGATTCCGCGTCCCGAGCTCCTCCAGCCTGATGCTCGCCACGTTCCAGTCACCCTGGTCCGTGGAGACATAAAGGGGTACGCGGCGGCCCTGGGTCCCCGCCCCGGACTCCCTAACATCCCGGCCCCCCAGCCCGGGACCCCCACGTCCCAACCCCCAGCAGCACTGACCCGAAAGAGGCGCGAAGTGGCCGCCGAGCGCAGCGCGGTCCAGCCGAGAGCGCAGAGCGCCAGCAGCAGCAGCTCGGGAGGCGCCAGGTGCGCGTGCTCGGCCAGGCCGCGGCGCGCCAACCCCCAGCCGCAGTCCGCGCAGCCCCGCGCCGCCGCCAGCGCACTGCCCCAGCCGCGTTGCACCAGCTGCGCGTAGCTAGGCATGGGCTCAGGCCCCGCCGGCCCCGCCACGGTCCCCGCCGCCGCCATGCCGCCCGCTCCCGGCCGTCCCGGCAGTCTGCGCCCGCCCACGGTGGCCGCCGGAGCCGCGCGCCCCGCGTCACGCGCCGCAGTTGGGCCGGGGGCGCGCTGGCCGTAGCCCGTGGGACGGAGGGGCGGGGCCAGCGCTAGCTCCGCCCCGCAGGGACGCGGGGCCGGGGCACGCAGGAGCTGGGTCCCCCGGAGACAGCAGCGGCGACCTCGGGCGTACGAGTCCTGGCGTTGTCGCGCCGCGTCCTGGAGGCGGGCCAGCGATCTGGCTCATTTTCCAGTGGAGGAAACCCAGGCGCGGGGGAGGGGGGAGGGGGGCTACCGGAGGGTGGAGGGGTTGTCTGCCTGGCGACCGCCTGACCTGAACTCGAGTAGGGCCGGAGCGGCCCCGTGTCCCCATCCCTCGTCCCCGCTTGGATGCCCTTGCCCATCCTGGGCTCCTTCACCCCACCAGGCTGTGTCCGCAACATGGGGCAAGGTGAGCACCAGCAGGCCATGGCCAGGACCAGCGATTCTCTCTTTCCCAGGCCCTCCAGCCTGCTTTTTTTGCCGTCCCACACTCAGGCCTCACCATCCCCGCCGCCTGAGGGCCACCTGCTGCTCTCTGTGACCCTGAGGACCTGGCAGGCCTCCCTGAAGCGGGCTAACACAGGCCTTCAGGGAGGCCAAGGGAGTGGGTGCCCACGTTGGGGAACTCAGGATGGATCAAGACCACCACTTCATTGGGACCACCCCCCATGATCTTCCACTATACACCGACCAGGCCCTGTGTCCAAAGCCCCCAATGGCCATCACCGAAGGCACCGGTCACCTCTTGGGGACATCACCTTGCCTGCCACTGGTAGCCCTCATCCCAGCCCCGGGACTCCCGCACGCCTGTGCCCCTCCCTTCTCCCCATCTAGGAGTCCTCCCACAGCCTTCCGAGGTGGGAGGAATCAGTGTGGGCCCTGCAGGAGCCAGGCTGGGTCCCATATGGCCACCAGCCTGACCTGACCTTCAGGTGCACAGGTGAAAACAGAGAGGGGGGGTCAAAGGGGCTCTCATCCCTCCTCCTTTCCCTCACCCTCTGTCCTGCAGCAATCCAATTTTCCCCACCTTCAAATGTTCCCAGAATCCAGCCACTTCTCTGCAACTGTACAGCCTTATTCAACCCCCGGCCACCCTTGTGCCTCCTTCCTAGTGTCTCGGCCTCCTCCTTACCCCGCTCAGAGGCCAGAGGAAACCTACCTGTCCCTCCTCTGCTCACAGCCCTCCATGGCTCCCATCACGCAGAGTAAAAGCCCATCTCCTCACTGTGACTCACAACCTATCCTCATGCCCTTTTTTCTCCATCTTTCTCCTTCCGTTCCAGCCACATTGGCCTCATAGCTGGAGGTGGCTCTCCAACACCCCAAGCAGTCCTGCCTCAGGGTCTTTCACTGGCTGTTCCCTCTGCCTAGAATGCTGTTCCCCCAGGTATTGGCAGGGTTCCTCCTTCACCAACTTCAGGCTTTACCTACAAATGTCACCTGCTTGTTGCACCTCCCTGATCCCATCAGTCTTCTCCTTGTCACTTGTCACCATCTGTCCTGCTGTACCTCTTGCTCATTATTTTTGAATGTGCACTCCATGTGGGCAGGGGTTCATCTGTCCCGTTAAGGTAACTAATGCCACAGACAGCGTAGCAAGCAGACGGGGGCTAAGGGGTCCCGGGCTGCTGGACATGCCCTCATAGGTCCAGTCAGGCCTGTGGGGCAGCCCTGTACCGTCCCAACCACCCACCTCTGCCCTCCCACCCAGGCACTATCTGGTCACTATGGCACCCATCAGTAATGGGAGAGGTGCCCCCACCCACCAGCCCCAGCCCAGCCTTGAGTTTCATTTTGGCAGGGCCCAGATAGGAGGCTGCCAATGTGTGGGTACAGAGCGGAAACAGAAAGTGGCTCCTGGTGCTGGCAGCTGAGAAACAGCTCCCAGGCATCAGGGGCTCAGTGAAGGGCTGCCCAGGTCCCAAGGATGGCACGCATACCCTGCCCCACCTGAAAGGGCAGGCCTCCTCTTCCCCAGGGAGCTCATCTCAGCCCTCACTCCCCCTACACACCACCGTCCCTGACTGATGCCCCTGCCCTGGGGCATCCGCACCACGCAGGCAGGGGCTGGGGGTGGGTCCTGATGCTGGGGATCCCTTGCTCTCTGTCTTGTCTTGGCAATCAAGGACAGGGTTTCCCAAGGCCACCTCCGAGGCCAGGCTCTCAGAGCACAAGTATCTTTCTTCTCCTACCCAGACACTGGCCCAGAGACAGAGCCCTGTCCAGCTCACTGAGTCCAGTGTGGCCTCAGGGTCTTTGCACAGGCTGTTCCTACGGCCCAGGATGCTTGTTGCCCCAGAACCTGTCCTTGCAGATACTTCTTGTTTTGCTGGACACAGCTCAATGGTGACCTCATCCCAGAGACCCTGGCTATTCCCCTCCCTCCCTCTGTTGTTTACCTTTTTTTTTTTTTAATAAATTGATTGATTGATTGGCTGCATGGGTCTTCGTTGTTGCGTGCGGGCTTTCTCTAGTTGTGGCAAGCGGGGGCTACTCTTCTTTGCGGTGCACTGGCTTCTCATTGCAGTGGCTTCTGTTGTTGCGGAGCACGGGCTCTAGGCACGCGGGGTTCAAGGAGTTGCAGCACATGGGCTCAGTAGTTGTGGCTCGCGGGCTCTAAAGCGCAGGCTCAGTCGTGGCACACAGGCTTAGTTTCTCCGTGGCGTGTGGGATCTTCCCAGACCAGGGCTTGAACCCGTGTCCCCTGCGTTGGCAGATTCTTAACCACTGCGCCACCAGGGAAGCCCTTAGCTTCTTCTCATCTAGGGGCGCTCACTATGAATTTCTCTCTCTGGGCAGGGAGCTCTGTGCTTTGGCCACAGCAGCGCTCCGGCACCCACAGCCCTGACCACAGTGGGTCTGTCTCGGCTCATGACTCACCACAGGGAAGCAAGGAGCAGGGTTCTGGGCAGCTGATGTTTACTCCTGTGAGGACCCGGTACACACCCTCCCCACTTGGCTGAGCCTGAGTGCTTCTGGCACCCTCACCACCTGCAGACCACCCAGGGGTCCTGCGTTTAAATCCTGGTGCCCCTTGTGATGGCTGTGACTTCTCTATGCTGCAGTTTCCCTGGATGCCAACTGGGCTTGGGGGACATGGCTGTGCAACCTGCAGCTCAGCAACATGAGGTGGCTGTTTGAGGGCAGGGGAGTCTGTACGGCTGCTGCTCACAGACCCTGGTCACCAGGGCCCCATCCCAGCAACAGCCCTGGGTGATGGTGCCCAGGCCCCTCCCATCTGAGCCTTTGTTCCCACATGCTCCCCTCAAAATGACCAGAGCAAACATGGATCCGGTGGGGATACCTG
Organism: Lipotes vexillifer; assembly: GCF_000442215.2. Classification (NCBI taxonomy): domain Eukaryota; kingdom Metazoa; phylum Chordata; class Mammalia; order Artiodactyla; family Lipotidae; genus Lipotes; species Lipotes vexillifer. The sequence continues at coordinate 3,602,331 of NW_006788006.1, forward strand.
GAGTGGAGACATTTATTGACAAAAGGAGGGGCGGGGCTGGGCTTCCAGCCTCTGCTTCTGGCCAAACGGCAAGTGCCCGGTGGAGAGGGCAGCACAGCCCTGGCCTTGTATCCCCACAGCTCCGGAAACCCGTCTGGGGCCGGTCTCAGGCGCTGGGGGCGTAGTGCAGCACCAGCCGGTCAAAGTCGTTTTCCTTCAACGTGAATAGGGGGCGGGGAAGGGGGATGGGGGTGGGCAGAGAGAGAAAGGGGAGAACTTGTGAGCCATGCCCCGAGTTCTGCGCTTTGCCTGGCAGAGCCTGGGGGGTCTAGGGCTCAGAGATGGGCCGCCTGCACAGGCTCACCTTGGCCTGGTACTCCTTGATGAAGGGGTGGGACCTGTGGGCGTCCTTCAGCTGGGACAGGTAGCGGTTTGTCACCTGTGGGGGAGGCAAGGTTAGCTAAATATGGGGACTCCATGGTGGCTCTGACCTGCAGGGTAGGGAGTGGGGTGAAACAAGGGCCACCTGGGCCAGACCCAGGCAAGAGCCCTGGTTTCCCCACATTTTCTCCAACACACCCTGCCGCCCCAGAACCATGCTGAATTAGAGAGGACCCTGGCGGGTGGGGAGCACCACCTGGCACAGAGCCTGCACTTGGCACATGGGTGAAGCATGTACCAGGTTCAGGGATGTGGGCTGGGCAGCGACCCAGGCCATGGGAGAGGCAAGGGGCCAGGAGTGGAAGGCAGGTCAGGGAGCACGGGGCTAGAAAAGGAGATGGATTTGTTCTGGGCACATCGTATGGAGACACTTCAGAGGTGGGCCCTCGCCTCCAGCCTTGCCCTAACCGCCAGGCTCAGCCCTGACCATGTGGGGCTAGGGGCGTCTGTCTGGCTCTGTTTCTCCAAAACTGATAGTCTGGGGATGTCTCTGCGGTGAGTGGGAGAGTCGTCCTATCTGTCCTGCACCACCCCAGCCCTGAGGCTGTCTGGGGGGCTCTTCTTCGAGAAACTGGTGACAGACCATCATGAAGCCCTGAGGCAGGCCCCTGGCCGGCTGGGCAAAGTACCTAAATGGGGCAGTGCCCCAGCGTCCTCCTCCCCGCCCTCAGACAAGGTAGGCTCAGCAGGATTGCTCCCCTGAGCCCTGTTTCTCTGTCCTGGTGTCCGCCCCCAATCCTGAGGTGGCACAGGCCGAGTCCCAGCCTGGGAGCCCAGAGCCTCAGCCCACTTGTCTGCAGGATCCACAGAGCAGCTGACCTGCAGCCCCGACCAGGGTGGGGACCCTGGGAGAGTACTTGCAATGCCAGCTTCCTGGGGCCGATCTCAGCTGCACCCACTCGTGGGGAACAGGTTTTTGCCCCAAGGCCAGGCCAACCTTGAAGGTCAGACCCTGAGGCCCCAAGCTCCCTCTAGAGCCGGGGCCACACCAGAGACCCCTGCCCACCCCAGGCTGGCACCGTGAGGGCCGGAAAACACTCCTGCACCTGGCTGAGGGTGGGGAGGGTCCTACCTCGGGAGGCTTGCCCAGGTGCTGGGACAGGACGATGAGGTTGATCAGCGTCTCAGGGTGGCCGCTGTCCTGGCAACACAAGGGGACACCAGACAGGCAGGGTCAGCTCCTCCAGGCCCCCATCTCAAGCAGGGCTGGGATTGCAAGACCCAGCACGCCCCCACCACTGGCCGCTCCGCAGGACAGTGACCTCAGGGCCCTCCCTTCTGCCTCCCCACACCGGCTGCTTTCCCAGTGGGCGTGTTGCTTCATGTGCAGACCAGTCTGACACAGAGCCCCCTTGCTTGTCGCAATTTGGGAGGGGCGTTTTTATCACAAATCTCAAAGTAATGGAGTCCAGACCAAGGCGGCCTCAACCTATCACAGCCCAGCTAGCTGCTCCTCCTGCTGCAATGATGAGGCCTGAGACCGTGGGACAGACCCCTCCTGCCCTGCCTGCTCCCCAGGGGCATTGGCAGGAAGCTGCGGGAAATTACCAGAAACTCCAAGGGGGTGACCTCACCCCACCCGCCCATATTGGGCTCTGAGGCACAGGGAACTCTGGGAATCAGCTCGGCCGCTGCCTTGGCCAGGAACCCCAGCCAGAGCCCCTGGCTGGGGCGAGGCAGGGACATGCCGCTCAGGATGCAGGGCACCACAGGCTCGAGGGGCTGCAGGGACCCAGGCCTCCTGCACAGATTTGGCTCCACCCCATGCTGCCCTTCTTTGCAGAGACCCGCATTCTCCCCACCAGCACGGGGCACTCTCATAGGCGAGGCAGCTCCACACGGGCAGCCTGACGACGCCAGGCAGCAGGAGCACCCGACTGACTCCCCTCAGCCTGGCCCCACTCGGCCAACAACCTTCCGACGATAGCTCGGCCCCTCGCAGAGACGAGCATGGAGAAAGCTTCCCACTGGTGTCAGTGTCTCATTATATCAAACAATGTTTCAGATGGCAGCCGTGAGAAGACAACTGCAGCAGCCCTGAGGGCAGCGCTTCAGGCCCTCTGCTCGACAAGGATGGGCAGAGGCGACACATCCTGTTGGCAGCCTGCTCTCCCCTCGGCAGCAAACGGGAGCTGTCTCTCCCAAGCACAGACCCAGGTGAGGGATCACCACAAGGCCCCTGGCCAGGCAGCCAAGGTGTCAGTGAAGAGGAGACAGAGCGTGGGTCTGCTCAGCTCAGGCCGACGGGGGCCCAGGCTGACGGGATCCTCGCATTTCCAAGAGAAGTTAGAATCAGGATTGTCGCTTGCAATCCCAAGTTTTAACTGATATGGCATTAAAATCCCCACATGGCCACAAGGCAGGCCATGGGGTCTGTGGCACACCTGTTTCTGGGCTGGGGCTGCACCTGCCCATACCTTGTCCAGCGCCTCCTGCAGCACACCCTCCGCGGCCTCCCACCGGCCCTGGGCCATGTGGCAGGCTGCCTGCCCATTGAGCAGCAGCAGGGTGGACGAACACTTGTCAGCCATCTCCTGGAAGATGTAGTAGGCGTCCTGCAGCTTCTCACCACCCTGCGGGGACAGCTGACATCACCGCTTTGTCACCCTGCTGCCCGGCCCTACCCTGCCTGCTCCCTCCTGGAGGGATCCCAGCACTTTGTGGAGACAATCCCAGTGCAGCCGGCCCACGGCAGGCAGTCTTTGGACACCGCCCCCTTCCCCGAAGAGACCCCTGTGCAGCTAGTGCTGTGAAGGGGCCGAAGCGGTACGCAGACCCCCTCAAACCCGGCTCCCCAAGCCCTATGTTTATAGACTCGAAAGCCTCGGCTTCAAGAGGGAGAATCAGTGCGTGGGCAGCTGGGTCAGGGTCTGAGCTGGGACCACTGGGACACATGGCCCATCGGGGTGGCCTCTGCTCCAGCAGCCGTGACCCTGACCGCCCGAGTTCTGAATAGAAGGTTCTGTCCGCCTGGTAAAGACACAGCGCCGCACCTGCAGGGGAACCTGAGACCAAGACGTGCTTGTGAAAGACTGCTAGGCTATAGGAGAGAGCTTTTCGGGTTCGTCCCAATAAACTGAATGGATACTGTGGGGTGAGGCCTCAGGCCTGCAAAAGGATGTACAGATGCACACAGACGAGGAGCACAATTTAAAAGGCCCGTACAAAGGAGTGACTCAGAGAAAGGAAGCCAAATGTCCAAATCCAGAAATGGGGCTGCTGCCAGGAGAAGGGCGCCCAGGCACGTGGGGGTGGGGGGCTGGGCTCCAGGGGGGAAAGCGTGAGGGGGATACGGGCACCAACCCTGTGCTGGGAGCCCGGAGAGCAAGCTGAGCAGCAGCCAAGAGCAGGGCCAGACCTCAGAGGAGGGTGCGCTGCCAGCTGGCTGGCTCCGTGCACCCGGGCTGGGGGGTGGGAGGGGGTGCATGCAGGCAGAGGTATGCCGAGTCCGGTTCCATAAACCCCCAGTTTGTTCACTCTGGCTCTGGCCAAGCCTCTTGGCTGCAAGAAGCCAGAAGGAGTCAAGCCCGAGAGAGGGGGAAAACGTGCTGGGGCACCTCCAGGGGACTAGCCCCCAAGAAAGCAGGAGGTCCAGTGCGTCTGTGGAACCCCACCTGCACCTTCCCCACAGGAGCAGCCAGCGCTGCACACAGGGGGTCGCCGCCACCTCCTGGCTCCCGGGTACTCCTGTCTCTCATGCCCGCACACAAGCCGGGTACTCACCACAGCCAAGCTGACCCAGGCGGTGGCCAGCTGGGTGAGGGTGGCATCCTCGTCCTGGTCCTGCATTTTCTTCAGCTCCTTCCTGGGGGCAGAGGAGAGAGGCAGGAGGCGCCCGGTAGCTGAGTGGCCAGTCACTGTGCCCCACCCCAGCCCGAGTTCCTTGCTCACGAGGCCCCCAGGACCTCAGGCCCTGGCCTGGCCACCCCCCATCCACGGCTGCACACGCCTCTGCGTGCTTGCAAAGCCCACCCCAACCCTGCAAGATGGGCCCTGCTGCCTGCCTCACAGAAGGAAACTGAGGCACAGACAGTGACGCCCCTTGTCCCAGGCAACACCCTGCAGAGACGAGCAGGTAAACAATAGTGCAGTCACCCCAATGGACTAGAATGAAATAAGTGGAGAAACATTCGTGTCACTGATAATCAGAGCCAGGGGGAGGGCTCTGGGTGGTCCCCATGCCGCGTGCACCCTTGAAGACAGTGGCCTGGCTGCTGGAGAACACAGGGTCCCAACGTGGCCTGGCCGTTGCTAGGATACCCCCGATGCACAGGCCACAGCCCAGCAGCCCCGGGGGGGAGGAGCTTACCGGGCGAGGTCCAGGCGGTCTAGCTTCAGCAGATCCTACATTCAGCATCCTCATGCCTGGGGCTCCAATTCCTGGTTTTAGACTTCCCCAGCACCTATGTTCTTACTCTCAAACCTGGGCTAATACATTCCCTATCTCTGCTTGGAGAGATAATCTAAATGAGATTCTTCTATGTGGATATTCTGCTAACATTCTTCTTGAGTTGGTTTCTTAGACTGATGACTGTCTTCAACTCTAACTTTAGACTCTAGTCTCTGTTCGCTAGTCTAGGATAACCAATTGCTGGACACTTCTATCCCTGATTCAACTTCGCACAGTCCTTATATCTCTGCCAGGCTTCTCATCCCAGGAGAGCCAAAGCTCTGGCTTTCTCAGTGTACTACTGAATTGGGATTGGGAGTCAGTGAACTCCCACCCCACTTTATCCTCCACCAGGAGCTCACTCTGTATAAGCACCACCTTCCAGAAACCTCCCCGTGAGTGCTCAGGCCACCAGCCCCACCTTACAGAGGGGAACACTGAGGCTGACTGTCAGCCCAGCAGGGCCAAACTCAGACCTGGGCGCTGCTCACTGGGCTCAGCACCCCATCACTTCCCAGGCCCTGCACTCCCGCCTGTCTCTGCTGAGTGTGCTTGGGCCGGGAGCTCCCATGGGGTCCCCAGGCCTGTGGCCCGCTCCCTGCCCACCCCGTGGCTGGCCATCCCATCTGTACCCCCCTCTCCTTTCCAGAGTCCCAGATGAAGTGCTGCAGGGGAACACCTGCTCCGTGCTTTCAGCACCCACACCCACAGCCCCTTGCCTCGAGCCCAGACAGCTGTGACCACTGATCACTGATGTGGCCACTTGTTCCTGAGTTTTCCCGCCAGAATGTGACCCAGCACTCAGACCAGCCCGAGGAGAAGCATGAGAAACATTCGTGGGGTGCACTGCCTCACCAGCCGTGTAACATGCCTATTGCAAACCCTTCTCTGGATCAGGTGGGACATAAACGGATATGAAGGAACACGTGGTGACCAACTAACCAAGGGAAGGCAGAAACCAGAGCGCTCATGGGGGAGAATGGCTGCACCCTGCAGGGCTGGAGCCCTGGCTGCAGGGAGACGGACACAGCACAGCCCAGAGCCACCTCCTGCGGTGGGGGTGGAGCAGACTGCAGGGCGCTCCAGTGCCCAGGCCCAGAATGCCCTGAGGGCCGGTCTCAGAGGAGGGTCCGTGGGGCCCAGGGAGGACATGGAAATCCAGGGCCCAGGGCAGAGAAACACAAGGCTTCATGGGAGAAGGGAGGGTGCAGAAATCTCAGGCAGAGACAAAGGTGCTTTCTGCTCTGCTCCTGGGAACAGAGGGTTTTCAGCCCCGGGTGATGTGTCCTCAGAGCAATGGCCCAGCCATGCGGAAAAGTGTGTCTCCTGGACGGAGAACAAGAGCTGCAGCCTAAATGGGAGGCCCATGCCCCATCCCAGCCCCTCTCTTTCAGAGCAGCCCCCCTTGCCGTTCCTATGACGATGGCTGATGAGGCCCTGAGCTGCCTGGACACCAGAGGAGCCACTCACGCTGGCCGTTCCCCCAGTACAGAACAGCCACTCACCACTCCAGGCTATCCCCTTGGTGCAGGGTGCGCAGGGCTGCATCCGGGTTCTGGTTGTGGAAGTAGATGGAGGCAGCCATGAGCAGGAAGGTGGTGTTGGTCACGTCCACGGTCCGGCTCATCTCCCGGTCCAGCTCGGCCACGATCCCATCCCTGCGAGATGCAGCTGCTCAGAGCCCGAGGCAGGGGCGGGAGGCGGCCTCTCCCCCGTGGGAACAGACAGGCCCTGAGAGGGTGAGTCAGGCCCCACGGGGCACAAAGCAGCAGAGGGCAGGATAGGCCCAGCTGTCTCTGCCAAGCCCCACTAGGTGTGAGTCTCGCCACCTCACCACCAGGCACTCCTCACCCCTCACATAAACAGGGAAACCAAGGCCAGGAGAAGTGGGGCTGGGTGCTCCAGGCCCGATGGGGAATGTGGGGCAGGAAGGGCTATGCCTGGCTCTGCCCACGAAGCAGCATAAATGACCATCCAGGTCTCGAGCTCCACTGGCCCTCAGTGCTCGGGGGCTGAGGTGTCCACGCCGCCCCACATGCACAGGGACAGGCTAGCTCAATGGGGACACCTCCACAGGGACATGAGGCCACACAGGTGAACCTCACACTGGTGACGTCACCAGCTTCCCGAGGAGGCCAGTGGTCTCAGCAGAGGGTCCTGATCTACCTCGGTCAGCGTCAGGCCTGGGTCATGAGGGCAGCTGTGCAGGACGACACCCCACTGACAGGGTGGCTGCCCCCGGTTCCCGAGCTTGGTGTGCAGGCTGCTCCCGGCAAGTGGACATCATGCGCGATTGGGGGCTGGGAGCCGGCAGCAGGCTGGAGTTCAGGCTTGCCCGAGGACCAGAGGGACGCCCTCACCCGCCACAGGACACCAGAGCCTAGGTCTACTTAACTGAAACGAGGAGCTGCAACTCCTTGTTTCAAAGGGCTGCTGAGCGGTTAATGAGAGAAGGGAGGCAAGGGCCCGGCCCTGTGTCACTGCTGGACAACTGCTGTGGCTTGGGACACAGAGTCTCAACAAGCGCATACGTTTCATGCGGGTTGCTGGGGGCTGGTGGCCAAGTGCCTGTGTACCTGAGAGCCCCTGGAGGGCAGGGAGGTGCCTATTACTCCCTCTGTGCCCACCAGAGAGTGCCTGACGGACAAATGACTTCAAATCTGAGTCTCTTCCCCACTCTGCACAGAAGGACTGTGCTCAGGGATCACACAGGGTTGGCGTGAGGAGTCCCAAGGCCACGTCCCAAAGCTTCCTGCCTGGTTCCTGGCACACAGGCTGTGAACACGGTGCCTGCTCTTGTCCTTGTAACATCAGTGCTGTACGTTGTACTGGAACACGTTGTGGTTACCCTTACAGGCTCCAGCACTTTCTCCACCACCTGCTCACTGGGCAGTTTGTATGGGGTGTTCGTTTGTACTGCCAGGATGGATGCACCAAGAGCCGCTCTGCTTTCCCGAGCACCTGCTCCACACCGTGGGCTTCCTGCAGGTTCTTTTCTGTAGTGCTCACAGCAGCCCTGGGGCTCCTTCCTCTTCCGAAAGGAGAATGGGGTTTGTCACCCCAGCTAGAGACGTGCACAGAGAGGGTGAAGGGATGGCCTCAGGAGGCTGCCTTAGTGTCCTGGGGTTGCTGTCACAAAGCCCACGAACCAGGGAGGGGATCAAAACAACACGGGTTTATTCTCTCCCAGTTCTGGAGGCCAGCAGTCTAAAATCAAAGTGCTGGCGGGATTGGTTCCTTCCTCCAAGGGAAGATCCATCCTGGTCCTTTCTCCTGGAGCTGCGGCAGTCCTTGGCTTGTGTCTCTTTCACCCCAATCTCTGCCTCCATCTTCACGTGGCCTCCGCATCTGTGTCTTCTCTTCCATCTCTTATGAAGATACCAGTCACCGGATTTAGGGCCCACCTTATATCCAACATGATCTCAAGATCCTTAACCACTTACATCTGCAAAGACCCCCATTTCCAATGAGGTCAGGTTCACAGGTTCTGGGGGTCAGGACATGGACATGTCTTTTGGGAGTCCCCATTCAGCTGCCACTGCTTAAGCCTCTTTGAGTAAATCCTTCAAGTGTCTGTGGACGAAGGAGCCTGATCACAGAAGGTGGAGCACAGGGCGCTGCCCTCCATGAGGAAGGAGCAGAGGTGGGGGTCACAGGAGACAGTCATACCCACACTTGGGACTCACAGATGGCTGCAGCAGCCTCCGAGGAAAGCGTACTGTCAACAAGGTCATGACCACATCCTGGTCTATTAAGTTCCACAGGGCAGAGATCGGGGGGAGGGCCCCTCTGTGAGGCGTCACAGTGCTGTGAGGGGCGGCCTGGGTGGTGGAAGAGCCCTGGGGCTGGGACAGGTAGGCGGGAATCGGCTCACAGAAGAGAGTGGCTCCCTGTCGTGGGCTGTACTGCCCCAGCCTTCCATCCCAGCCGCCCTCTGGGGAGTGTTTTACCTCCAAAATCTCAGGGGGCCTCACGACCAGCCCATTCCGAGGGATGGGGGAAACCGAGGTGCAGAGGGACCATGGGGCCTGCTGCATCAGGCTGGTGCTCCATGCACAGGTGAGGCAGGGCCACACGGCCCCCACCTGCAGAGGCCGAGTTCACGTGCACCTGGGCGAGCAGCCCAGCCAGCAAGGAACAGCCCACGCACCTGCCTGTGCAGGAACCACCTGAGGCCAGCAGGGCTGGACCGTGAGCTGTCTCAGAACCCAACGGAGCAGCAGGTAACAGGCGGGCCTGGTCCTGGGATGCTCAGCACTTCCAGGTCCCCATAGCCCAGACCACCCCATCTCTCCTGGCCATCGCCTGAGGGAGTTGGATGACTGCTGGTCTGTGGCACAGGTGGTCACACCCAGCTCAGGGTGAAGACTTGCTGTCCCCTCCCACCCTCCATCTGGGCAAAGATGAACGACGCGTGGTGTGGCTGCCATTCCCTCCCCTGCACAGTGGGTGAGCAGCAATGGCTGGAAGACTGGCTGTAGGGTCCCCACCCTTATGTACCAGGGGAGGTCCTCCTGGCAAGAATGAGGCCCTCACAGTCCCTAGGTATCTGTACACAAGTCCTCATCTCTGATCCCCAGCCCCCCGCCCCCTTTGAAGCGGGGTCCATCACAGCCTCCCACTGTGCAAGTGAGGGAAACTGAAGCTCAGAGAGGTGAGAGGGCAGAGGAGGGATGCCAGCTAGACATCCTCTGCCCACCCAGGCCCATCCACCGTGCCCCAGGCCTGCCCCCGACTCAATCTCACCGCCGGCTGTCGCTAGCCAGGTACTCAGCAAACATGCGCACAGCCTGGAGCTCTGGGGCCGAGGAGGGCTTGATCTCATCCAGGACCACGCCGTACTTCCTCTGTGGGCAAGACAAGCAGGCTGTCAGCTCCGCCCGAACTCCCTGTGGGGCTTATATGTTCTCAGACCCCAGGAACATACAAGGGCTTCTTGGCTTTAGCACTGCCCTGGTGGAGCCCCAATACCAGGGGCCGGGGCCCACCACTCCCAGGGACCCCCTCAGCCCACAGGTGCCATCCCCACTGGAGTGCGCTGTGGAAGCCAGCACAGTATCACTCGTTAGCTGTCGTGCCAGGCTGCCCACTGCTCTAGCTGGAGACCCTGGCAGCTCACTGTTCAGCCCCTGGTGGTGAAGTGACGGGATGAGGGCCCCGCCAGCTCTGGGGGTGGGGTGCAGTGGTGTCACCAGGGGCAGGGGGTCTGGGCACTGGCTTCTATTGAGCAGAACATGCACCCCACCGTCAGACACCCAGCAGGGAGGTCACTGCAGGGAGGGGAACTGGAATCAGGGACCCATTTTTCACTATCTTTCTTTCTAGGTAGTTTCAGTATTTTCGTTGCCACCGACACATATTCATCTTTTAAAGATATATATACACACACGAATATATGAACACATCCAAGGAGATTCTGGGGCGCACCGGGGCACCCTACTCTGCTGGGGACCACAAACACTGTCTGGGCCCCAGCTTCACCCTGGAGGTTGGTGGGGGGAGGGTGGTGAGGGGGGCTTGGTCCACAAGGTGGAAGTTCCATCAGGCTCCAGAACACTCCATAGAGGGAAAGATGCAAACAGACCTGGGAAGCCACCCGAGGCCTGATGTGAGGTGAGGGCATCTGTGGAGCCATGTACCCACAACAGAGCAGTCTATGGCTGTGGCTGTGGGACGAGGTTGGCGGAAGGCTGGTGTGTCTGGGGTGGGAACAGGGCGGGGCACAAGTCAATCCTGTCTGCAGAGTCCAGATTGTTTTTAGAACAGAAGAATGCAGTCTTACTGCATTATCAGGGTAATGCTGCTTTTTAAAAACCCTAGTGTCTGTGGAAGCAACCTAAATGTCCATCAACAAAGGAATGGATAAAAAAGATGTGGTACATATATACAATGGAATATTACTCAGCCATAAAAAAGAACAAAATAATGCCATTTGCAGCAACGTGAATGGACCTAGAGATTCTCAAACTGAGTGAAGTAAGAAAAAGAAAAATATCGTAAGATATCGCTTATACGTGGAATCTAAAAAAAGACTACAAATGAACTTACCTACAAAACTGAAGTACAATTACAGATGTAGAAAATAAACTTATGGTTACCAGGGTGGGGTAAGGGGTCTGGGGGGAGGGATAAATTGGAAGATTGGGATTGACACATACATACTACTGTATACAAAATAGATAACTAATTAGAACCTACTGTACGGCACAGGGAACTCTACTCAATACTCTGTAATGGCCTATATGGGAAAAGAATCCAAAACAAAAAGGGGATATATGTATTTGTATAACATATTCACTTTGCTGTACACCTGAAACTAACACAACATTATAAATCAATTATACCCCAAATAAAAGAAAAAAAAAAAAACCTAGTGTCTAAACTGTGAGCTTTGGTTAATAACAGTATCAATATCACTGCATTGATTGTAACAAAAGCACCCTGCCAACCCATAATGTTAATAAGAGAAAATGCCTGTGTGTGTGGGGTGGGCATTTGGAATTCTCTTTGCCATCTGCTCAGTTATTCTGTAAACCCAGAACTGTACTGAACAAGTGGAATCTATCGATTAAGTATAAAAAGAAAAGCAAGAAATCCCAACACTGGCCCTCTGGCCTGGTGCTCCAGGGCCTCAGGGACACTGCCACCTTCGTGTGGTGGCCATACCAGCTGCTCGTGGTCCCCGCCCCTGCCGACACTCTGTTCCTTACTCTCCTTCCCCAGGGTGTTGGCAGCCATGGTCAAGGGCCACACTCACCTGTGCCAGGTATGCTCTGTACAGGAAGACATCCCTTTCCACATCTCTCTCCAGGCTTGACGGCTGTGGAAAAGCAGGTCAGAACTCTTGGGGGCTACGTGCCCAACAGGCCCTCAGAGGCCACAAGTGAGCAGCTTTCTCAGTGGAGGCTGGGTCACAGTCCCGGCCCTGGCTCTCAGCTGCCTATGACCTTAGGCAGCAGGAGAGCAGCCTCCACTGAGGGCACACAGTGTGCCAGGCACCTCATTCTGTGCCACCCTGACATCTCCCTGGGAAAGGAGGTTCGACCGTCACCCCCATCCATCCAGGTGAGGGATGGGGGCACCAAAAGTGCTGAAACTGCTCCAGCCACACAGCAGGGGCCGGGGCAGAGTCCACGCTTCTGACCACTGGACACATGGCTGCTTGTGTCAAGGTGGAAGGACCCCAGGGTGCAGTGGATCAAAACAGAAGCTGCTCAACAGTATGGGTGGTCTGAGGACAGCAAGGGGTGGGGGTGGGGTAGGTATGGGAACGCCCTGATGCCCAAGTTTGTACAAGTCGAGCAAAAAGGCCTGGGAGGATTCCTATCCAGACATGAATGGTGGATACTGGAGAAGGGATGGGACCCAGCGGGAGACGTGCGAAAGGGACTTACTTTCTGTAACGAATACTTCCATGCCTCTTGTCCCTGTCCTGCTTTTGTTTTAAAACGTTCTTTAAACGTGACAAACAGGAGAGATGAAAGTCTGCCTCACTCAGAGGACCTTTCTGGGAGAGCTCAGCTTGGCTGCCCCAGCATAGCGATGTCTGGGTCTAGCCAGGCTGGGTGAGACCTTGGGGACCACCCTATACTCGGGGACGAGGCCCACGGGCCACACTCCCTCAGCCCAGCCACCACACAGAACTCAGAAGCAGGTGTGAGGTGACCTCCTACAGGGTTCACTGTAGGACTGCGAGGGAGGCCCCCACGAGGCTACGGGCAGGCGAGGGACCTTTCCTCGGGAGAGCAGCTTTGGACCATGCCCCAGGGTGCTGGCTGACTTCCTGTAGGCCCTGTGGCACCTGGGGTGGCACAGAGCAACTCAGCCCAGAGGGCATGTGGGTGCTGGGACAGGCCACCTGGGGGCTGGGAGAGGAAAGTGACATGGGGGAAGGGGGCCCGGCCACCTTGGAGTCACTACTCCAACAACCTCTAAACCACAGGGCCTGAGGAAAAGCACAGAGAGAATGAACAGCCTGTCCAGCTGCCAGAGCACAGGGACAAATGTTCTGGAGCCCCGCCGGTGGGAGCATGCCAGGACTGCTCTCCCCCCGAGGCTGAGAACCAGACTCCTAGTCCCCAGGACTTCTTCCCAGCCTGAGGGGGGAGGGCACTGAACGTGTCCTCCTCCCAGGCCAAGGGAGACTGTGAACAAGAAGCCTGGCTCCTGGCCCCAGCCAGACTCAGGCCAACTTTGCCTGGGGGTCCCAGCAGCTTGCTCTGGCCTTGGTGGCCAGGCTGGGGATCCGGCCATGATTTGGAACACGGTGTCCTCTATATAAGTGACTCTGAAATGACCCTCAGAGGTGACACTGGTGAGGACAACCCACCTGGGGTCCCCATACCACCCTCAGTAAAAAAAGAGACAAATGTTGGCTGTTGGTATCTTTGAAGCAGGGACACAGTGGGATGCCTTGTGGGGGACCAGGGTCCCAGAGGCAACTCTGAGCCTCAACTGCCCCCTCTGTAAAACAGGCACCACCACTGACCCTGCAGGACTGCCAAGGGGGGGTCACCAAGACCCCACACACAGACGCTCAGGACCCTCTCAATCAGCCAAAGAGAGAAGAGCTTCTGGGAGGTGTAAGAACAAGGACAGATGTACAGACCAGGGAACACCAGGGACTGTGATGCATGCCACCAGGTGAGTGGTCTGGTCCCCAGTCCTGACAGCTCATCAGAATCACCTGGGAGCTCAGAAACCAGAAAAGCCAGGAGGCTTACGCCCACCAACGACGTCCAACCCCAGGGTGGCCTCAAACTGCCTTCAAACAGCTCAGAGGTGCAGCCAGACCTGAGAGCAAGGGGTACTGTAAAGGGAAGTCGGTGATGGGGTTTGGCAAGGGGGATCACGTTCCCTCCCCTTACTGGCCATCAATGTCCCCTGACCACACTCGACGGTCAGCTCCTGGAGGCTTTCTTAGCTGCTTCGTCCCTAACACCTGTGCAGTGCCTGCCATCTTGTGGGCACTTGCGAGATGTCTGACAGGTAGGGAAACAAACATCATCATGGTGCCAGCACTGAGACACACCAGGTGTTCTACCTGGCGCCACCTCTGGTGGTGCCTGAGGTTGCTGGGGCTGCTATAACTAACCACCAGCTGGGCTGGGGGGGTGTGCTTAAAGAAACAGAAACATATTCTCTCATGGTTCTGGAGGCCAGAAGTCCGAGATCAGGGTGTCGGCAGAGCCGTGCGCCTTCCATAGGCTCTCTGGTAGGATCCTTCTTTGCCTTGTCCAGTTTCTGGTGGCTCCAGGTAGTCCTTGGCTTGTGGCTGCCTCACCCCTACCTCTGCCTCCATCTTTTCTGTCTGCCTCAAGCCTCTCTCTTAGAAGGACACCAGTCATTGGATTTAGGGTCTATCCCAGCTGATCTTGTCTAGAGATCCTTCACTGAATTACAGCTGCAAAGACTCTTTTCCAAATAAGTCACATTCACAGGTCCCGGGTGAACATATCTTTTCAGGGACACTATTCAACCCAGTACAGGCTGCCTAAGAAGGTTTAGGTGGCCTATGGACCAGAATTAAATCACGTCAAATGGCTCAGCAGGGATAGGACTCCCACTCTTCTGGATGCGTCAGGTAGAATCTCTTGGTTTGGTGCCGGTGCATCTTTACCATGTTGCTAAAGAGGGTGTAGCTTCCCCAGCTCAGAGGTTGGGCCGCAGTGTGCCTCCAGCAAGAGTGACTGCTGCAGGTTTCCCTGGTGGCGCAGTGGTCAAGAACCTGCCTGCCAATGGAGGGGACACGGGTTGAAGCCCTGGTCCGGGAAGATACCACATGCTGTGAAGCAACTAAGCCTGTGCGCCACAACTACTGAGCCTGCACTCTAGAGCCCACATGCCACAACTACTGAAGCCCACGAACTTAGAGCCTGTGCTCCTCAACAAGAGAAGCCACCGCAATGAGAAGCCCATGCACCACAACGAAGAGTAGCCCCCGCTCACCACAACTAGAGAAAGCCTGCGTGCAGCAACGAAGACCCAACGCAGCCAAAGATAAATATAAATAAAAATAAATAAATTTTAAAAAAAAGAGTGACTGTTGGGACTTCCCTGGGGTTAAAAATCCGCCTGCCAATGCAGGGGACATGGGGTTCGCTCCCTGGTCCGGGAAGATCCTACATGCTGCAGAGCAACTAAGTCCGCGAGCCACAACTACTGAAGCCTGTGTGCCTAGAGCCTGTGCTCTGCAACAAGAGAAGCCACCGCAATGAGAAGCCCGCGCACCGCAACGAAGACCCAACACAGCCAATAAATAAATAAATAAATAAATAAATAAATAAAGAGTGCTGATCTGATTTCCTTTGTTTTCCATCACTCTCTACATACAGCAGGTCACGCTGATTCCTTCACCAGGGAGGTAAAGTTTGCATATTATGACACAATAAGACTGAAAGAACACATTGCTGTAATGTAAGCAGAACAGACACACAACAGAAGACAGATGGCAGATCATGAGTATAACGCTGAACCTCACAGGGACCCTACTGAGATGAATGTCATCGTTCCCATTTGACAGGAAGGGAAAGTGAGGCTCAGAGAGGTGCAGTGACTCAGCCCTGGCTGCAGAGAGAACACAGAAGAGACAGAATCTGAGCCCAGGTCTGTCTCAATCTTCTCATGGTCTACACTACCCCAGCAAGGAGGCATGTAACAACCATGGCGCCAAACGGACAAGGTCCCCCAGAGATGTCCATACCAGTCCCTGGGGACTGTGAACAGTCCCATCACAAAAGGGACTTCACAGGTGTGATTAAGATTATGGACCCTAAAAATGGAGACACTATGCTGGGTTATCTGAGAGGATCCAGTCTAATCACGGAAACCCTTAAAAGCAGAGGACTTTTAGACAAAAGAAATGAAGGAGAAGGGGAAATTCGAGAGACTCCAAGTGAGAACCCTGTGGCTGGTTCTGAGATGGAAGGGTGATATGCGGGGTTGAGGACTGGAGAGAAGCCTCCAGAAGCCTCCAGGAGCTAAGGGTGGCCCCTGGCCAAGAGGTAGCAACTTGAACAAGTTAGGAAGCTGCTTCTTCCCCAGAACCTCCAAAAAAGGACATAGTTGGGCCAACACCTTGATTTTAGCTTGGTGAGAGCGGTGTTGGACTTCTGACCTATAGAAGCTGCGAGATAATAAACGTGTGCTGCCTTACTTAAGCTGTTGTTTGGTAATTTGTCACAGTGGCAATGGAAAACGAATACAGTCATGCAAATGTTATTTCAACGATTCCTAATCGCTTACTGAAGTCTGTTTGAGGTTTCACCTCCCATTATGCAGATGACACTCAGGGACATGGGGTTCACTGCCAAAGGCCAGAAGGGAAAGCAAGCCTTCTCTACTTCAGAATCCAAATTCCTCCCAACCCTCTGGCTGCCTCTGGGAAGATGTCTGCAACTCCCTTGTGTGGTGCTCCGATGGCCTCCCACACCTTCGGAATAAAATCCAAACCCCTGCTGTGGCCCTTCAGGCCCTGCCCCTCACTCTGCCCACCTCGCTCTTCATCTCCCCCACTGTGCTCGCCTCACTCCTGCCACACCACCCTCGTATGCCTTGACTAAATGGAGCTCACTGCTAGCACCTTTGCAGCAACTTATGGGGTTAGAGCCTTCTCAAGGTTTGGTCTCAGGTTAAAATGGCAGGCAGAGAGACCTGATCTGACCACTCCCACGTGAGGCAGCCCCCACCCCCATTTCTGATCAGCACTTTTTTTTTATCTCCCCTCTCCCCTAGAGGACTCAAGCTGAAACTATGTATTCTCTTGCTTTGTTACTTGTTTACTCTCTTCAGGACACTACACCATGAGGGCAGGCAAAGACCCTGTCATGTTCACTGCTCTTAAAAATTCTCCAATGGCTCACTCTCAAAGTGACAGCACCATCCACGTGCCTCCCCAAATGGTGCTTCTCGTGGGCCCTGCTGCCCCCTCTCCTGTCACCCACTCACTGCCTGGTTGCCTGGGCCCTGCCTTGAAGGGCTATATTTTCTAGCTCTCAAACAGCCAGGCTCACTCCCACCACTCTCCGTCGCACCATCTCCTGACACCTTGTTTATTTACTCGTTTACTGTCTGTCTCCCTTGGGAGCTGAGGCTTCCAAGAGAGCTGGGAGTTTTGTCTATTTTGTCACTGCTTTGAGCCCAGCACTAATATCCTGCCTGGCCCATACAGATGCTCAATGAACAATGGGTGAATGAATGAATGAGCAAGTCTGGGGAGAAATAACCTCGTTAGTGGGGCAGGGTAACGAGCGAGAAGTCATTTCTCTCTTGAGCCTCCCTTTTCTCACCTGTAAAATGAGGATAAACAACAGTCCCTACTTCACGGGTATTGAGGGCATGGCGGCACAGTGTGGGTGCTCAACAGATGCAAACTACTATTGATGTTGCTGTCTTTATTATTACTACTGTAGCGTAGTATCATTGCCATTGTCATTACTACTATAGCGGTATGAACACCTCTCTTACTCAAATGCCTCCCAAGGCTCAGTCTGAAAGAGCGCTCAGAGTGAGAAGTATCGATAAAGTGTTACTGCTTTGAGTTTGGTCATAGGACAAGGATAATTCTTCACCGCGCTCTGAAGAGATGTGGCGGGGGGCGGGGATGAAACGGCGCGAGGTGAAGAGGGAGGGTTTTTAAAACCAGAGCGCGACCCGCAGCCACCAGGAAGCGTCTTCCGCCTCCGCCCCCAAGGTCCCCCAGCCCCGCAGCCGCCGCACCTTCACCCGCTGCGCCTCGTTGATGCACTGCTGGTAGCTGCCAATGTAGAAGGCATTCTTCACGTCGAACAGCTCGTCCACCTCCCCGGAGCCTCCAGAGGCTGAGCAAGGAACCGGAGGCGCCATGTTGCTGCCCGCTCACCCGCTACTCCCACTGAGAGACACGTCGGCCGGAAGGAGGGAGTCACCGCTGGGCACGCCGGGAAATGTAGTTTACTCGTTCATCCCTAGAGATGAGCCAATGGGAGACTCAAACGGGAGTCAAAGGGGCGGGAGACGCAAGTGCGTCTCGCAGGGCATCTGTAATTCGATTCGATCCTGAGAGCCAACGGGATTCGGGGAAGAGTGGTAAGGATGTGGTAGAGGCTAGGAATGGCAGTGAGCTGCAGAGGGTGGGACCAGGCAGGAGGCAGATCCAATAGTTTATTGGATCTTTCCTGACGTCATCAACACGCACCGGAAGCACGGCTCACACGGGTACTTACACTGGGCTGGCTGCGAGGATGGCTGGCTTCGCGGAGCTTGGGCTGTCATCCTGGCTCGTGGAACAGTGTCGGCAGCTGGGTTTGAAGCAGCCCACGCCCGTGCAGCTCGGCTGCATTCCCGCCATCCTGGAAGGTGAGTGTGGCTAGGCCTCTTCTCCAGGAGGCGTCCCCGCTCCTGTCACCTCACTTTGCCTTCTCGCAGCTTTTGCCCACGCCGGCCCCGTGAGGCGAAGGGCAGTCTTGGCCCTTACGGGCGATCCTGGGTTCCGGAGGCAGACGAGGCAGTGTCGGCGTTTAGGGTGTACGGCTGACTCGCCGTGTGTCCGCACCCAAGTGATGTAATCTCTGAAACTTTTATAGCCTCAGAGCACTGGGAGGGTTTGATGAATAACTAATAGATAGTACTGGGAAAATTCGGTAGAGCTTGGATTACTATCTCCATTTTACAAATGGAAACTGAGGTTGTCAAGATTACTGGTAAATCCACGGCTCTGGTCCCTAGACTGCTCTTCTCCCCACTTCTGTGGTCCAACCCAGTTTTGCCGTTAAAGAGACGCCTTTCAGGAAGCCTAGGATGTGACAAATTGAGGCATTAAATAAACAAGGATGAAGGAGTCAGTAGGGAGCATAGGATGCAGATTGGGGGGAGGACATTCTGGGTTTCCCAAGCCCTGATACCCCGGAAGGAGTCAAAACGAGGTCGTGGTTAGTAGCAGGCATCTCAGGTCGGATGGATGTGGGTTCCAGTCCAGCCTGATACTCACTGTGTGTGTATCCTGGGCAAATCTTTGAGACTCTGTTTCCCCTTATGTTAAATGGGGATTATAATGGCTTCGCCCTTCTAAAATGTGTCAGTTGCTCTAAATGGAAAGTTGTCAGAATGCCTGGAACGGAAAGGGCACAGACCAGTACTGAGCATACAGTAATTGCTCATTGAATGTTAGCTGCTATAAACTGTGCCCGATAAAACACCTGTCTACACCTGTGACACTGCTTTGCCCTCTACCCAGGTCGGGACTGCCTGGGCTGTGCGAAGACAGGCAGTGGCAAGACGGCAGCGTTTGTCCTGCCCATCTTGCAGAAGCTGTCTGAGGATCCCTATGGCATCTTCTGCCTCGTCCTGACACCCACCAGGTGAGCCCCCCAAAGGCCTCGTGGGTGAGTTAACCAGCTGTGTTCTCTTGGGCAAGCGCCTTTACCTCTCTGAGCACACTTTCCAGGTGTGCAAGATGGGGACAGAAATTATGCCCACCTCTTAGAGGTGCTAAAGAATTAACAAGACAGTGTGTGAAAAGTTCTGAGCACAGGGCTTGACTCAGGGCAAGCAGGAAGGCTGGGAAGTAGGGGCACAGGTAGAGAAAAGGCCTGGGCAGAGCTGGAGCTGGGGCCAGAGAGGAGAGGACTTGGACACTGACCAGCCCTGGGGGAGGGGCGACTGACACTTGGGTCTCAGGCTTTGATGACTGTGGTGTTGAGGCCATTGCTAAGGATGTGGGAAGAAGAAAGGCCAGTGTGAGTAGGACTGGCAGGGGACAAGCCATGGGCTGTCTGGGGACCCAGCCTAGTGAGAGGGCAGGGGCCACAAGGGGCCTTCAACATTCAGTATCAGAACCTTTGTCCAAAGGGGACTGGGAGCCTCGGAGGGTGTGTGAACAGGAGAGGTCCAGGCAGGAGGCCGTAGGGTGGAGATGGGAATAAGAGGCAAGCACAAAACCGCTATCTGACCCAGGCTGGCCCCTTCGTGCCCACAGGGAGCTGGCCTACCAGATCGCAGAGCAGTTCCGGGTCCTGGGGAAGCCTCTGGGCTTGAAAGACTGCATCATTGTCGGCGGCATGGGTATGGGGGGCCCAGGGAGGCTCTGGGCGTGGACCCTCTGCAGCCTCAGACCATACACCCAGCCCCACCTCTCGCCCTCCACCCACAGACATGGTGGCCCAGGCCTTGGAGCTCTCCCGGAAACCACATGTGGTCATCGCCACACCAGGGCGCCTGGCTGACCACCTCCGCAGCTCCAATACCTTCAGCATAAAGAAGATTCGCTTCCTGGTAAGTCAGCCTAGGGCCCTGATACATCCATGTGGGAAATGTGTGTCCCACAGGCCATCCAGTACCACGTTGGGAATGGTGACAAGAACAGCTCAGGAACCAACGAAAGGGGCCCTGTATTAGTAAAGATAGTTGGGGGCTGGGCCTCTCTGAGGAGGTGACATTGGAGCTGAGATGGGTGAGGGAGCAGGCCTTCAAGACCTAGAGGGAGAGTGTTCTAGGACATCTAAGACCAGGAAGGAGGCACATGGGGGAAGGTGGGTTGAGCCCAGGCATGTAGTCAGGACTCGGACAGCGCCCTCACCCCAGATCCCTACCCCCTGCTGCCGGCTCTACAGGTGATGGATGAGGCGGACCGGCTGTTGGAGCAGGGCTGCACTGACTTCACCGTGGACTTGGAGGCTATTCTGGCGGCTGTGCCAGCCCGCAGGCAGACGCTGCTCTTCAGTGCCACGCTGACAGACACGCTGAAGGAGCTGCAGGGCCTGGCCACCAACCAGCCCTTCTTCTGGGAGGCTCAGGCCCCGTGAGTCCATAGCCACCCTCCTGGGGGAGCACGGCAGGCGGGGGCCCAAGTGGGGGTCATGCCCAACAGAGGTTACTGCCCATGGGCAGGGTGGGCTATTGGCGTCATTCAACAGAAGGGGAAACAGGCCTGCCTGTCCCCAGTGTGCGCACAGTAGAACAGCTGGACCAGCGCTACCTGCTAGTGCCTGAGAAGGTCAAGGATGCCTACCTGGTCCACCTGATCCAGAACTTCCAGGACGAGCACGAGGACTGGTCCATCATCATCTTCACCAACACATGCAAGTGAGTGTGGGCAGGCCTGCCTCTCCCATCCCCTGGGCGCCCCTCCCATAGCCCTTCACGGAGACCTGAGAGGTGGCCCAAGGTTGGAGGTATGAGGCATACAGACGGTCTCGGCACTCCGGGGCCTCTGCTCAGACTAGCAGTTTCAGAGGATGCACTCAAGGGGGCTCAGAGAGGTCAAGCAGTTTGCCAAGGTCACCCCTCATGAAGGCAGAGCCAGGATTTGGGGTTCCTCAGACCTGCCTTTAACCAGAAGGGCTGAGGGCCTCAGGCTCTCCCCAAGAGACCCCTGCAGCAGCTGAGAAGGCCCTGGAGCAGCCTATTCACTGTGGTCTCAGGATGTCAATGAGGCCCAGCACATCAGCACCAACACCTGGGACTGTCCTCTCCGCGGACCCAGGGATTTCAGAATCCTTTGAGGTGTTTAGGGAGAGCATCAAGGAGCTTTAGAGTAGCCTAGCCTGAGCCAGCGTAGAAGGGCAGTCCACAGCACGTGGAGGAGACCTCCTGACTGCTGCCCCCCAAGAATTTCTTGGCCACCAGAAGAGAAAAGTCTGGATGTAGGGCCCACTCTTGTTGGCTTAGGCCAGGGGAGGGGTCAGTGGGCAGGACACTGCACCCCGGCTTCTCCTTCCCCAGCTGTGCAGGGACACCTACTTGGGGACTCGGGGGGTGGGAGGGCCAGGAGCACCTTTCCAGGACCCTAGTGCTAGACGGGCTGACAGCACATCCTTCCTGCCAGGACCTGTCAGATTCTGTGTATGATGCTGCGCAAATTCAACTTCCCCACCGTGGCTCTGCATTCCATGATGAAACAGGTGAGGCGTTGGGCGGCCCCACAGATCCCCTCACCCGCCAGCCTTGCCCTGGGGACTTCTCCCAGCCTCAGGGCTTTTGCCCAGGCCCTTTCCTCTGCCTGGAACACTCGTTCTGCCATAGTGCTAGACGGGCTGACAGCACATCCTTCCTGCCAGGACCTGTCAGATTCTGTGTATGATGCTGCGCAAATTCAACTTCCCCACCGTGGCTCTGCATTCCATGATGAAACAGGTGAGGCGTTGGGCGGCCCCACAGATCCCCTCACCCGCCAGCCTTGCCCTGGGGACTTCTCCCAGCCTCAGGGCTTTTGCCCAGGCCCTTTCCTCTGCCTGGAACACTCTTTCTGCCACCTGTCTGCCTGCCCCAGTCTGGCCTCCTCAAGGTCATCTCCCTCACTGGACTGTGAGCCACTTGAGGGCGGAGACTGTCCTGGCCTCTGCCCTGTCCCCAGGCCTCACACAGTAAGCGCTCAAACGTTTGTTGAGATGCTACCTCACACCCCGCCCCCGACCCCCAATTCTCTCCCCAATCCGGCACAGAAAGAACGCTTTGCTGCCCTGGCCAAGTTCAAGTCCAGCATCTACCGGATCCTGATCGCGACAGATGTGGCCTCCCGGTGAGCAGCTCCAGGGTACTCCCTTCCCCATGACGCCCCCCACAAAAGGGCCAAAGGGAGGGACTGGCTTCAGGCATGGGTCAGGCAGCCTCAGCTTCACTGCTGAGCGACCTTGGGTGAGTCCCAACCTCAGTTTCCCCACATGGACAGAGGTGCTGACCGACCTCTCTCTCCAGGGGCCTGGACATTCCCACGGTGCAGGTGGTCATCAACCACAACACCCCCGGGCTCCCGAAGATCTACATCCACCGAGTCGGCCGGACAGCCCGTGCAGGTGAGCAGACAGGGCGGGGCAGCCTTTGGCACCCGCCCCTCCTGCCTGCCCACACCACCAGGAGCCAGAGTCACAAGCTGGTGGGACACAGGAGGGCTACAGGCCACAGGTGAAAGACACTAGAGGAAGCACTTGCAAGTTGGGGGAATCGTCCTTTCAAAACCGTAGGTGGGGATGCTCTGTCTTCTCACCCCCAGCAGCACTAACAGTGACACATGCTGTCCCCTGGTGACACGGCACACACTGGCCCCATCCCCACCACTCCCTGTTGCCTCACCCCAGGCCCCTTTACCCGTCAGGACTGCCAATCCATGCCCAGCAGCAAATAGGTGTACGAGTCCTGGTGAGTATGACGCTGCCCTGTGGGATTTGGCATCCAAGTTCAACCCCTCGCTGTGACTCTGGCTAGGAGCCAAAGAGGCATCCTTGTGTCTGCTGCCCAGCCCCACCCAGGAGGGGCACGGAGTCCAGATTTTCTCACACCTGGAGTGGGCAGAGATACGGTTTCTGGGGCCAGACTGGGCCTGGCCCTTCTCTCCTGCCCTGTGGCCTCAGGAAGGTCACATCAGCTCTCTGGGCCCCCACTGCCTCATCCAACAGTGGGTAATAAGAAGGTGACACCTGTTTGGGGCTGCTCCGAGGGTCATGGGCCTGGTCAGCTGCCAGTACTGTTCCAGCACTAGTCACTATCACAGGAACGGGGAATGGAGAAAGTGGTGTGCAGAGATCTGAGCTGAAGGCTGTCTGGGCTTACTGACAGAACTTGGCCTGGGCTCCCTGGCGGCCACACCGAAATGGGAAATCAGCCACATCACCTGTATAAGGCCAAGCTGGCAGGAGAGCTGCCTCCCCCTGGAGTCCTGCAGCTCCCCTGAGACAGACGTGCCTACTACGCAGAGGTCAGGCAGGGTGCTGAGCCCTGACGCCCTGAGCTTCGTTCATTTCCACTCAC
Organism: Lipotes vexillifer; assembly: GCF_000442215.2. Classification (NCBI taxonomy): domain Eukaryota; kingdom Metazoa; phylum Chordata; class Mammalia; order Artiodactyla; family Lipotidae; genus Lipotes; species Lipotes vexillifer. The sequence goes on from NW_006788006.1 coordinate 3,625,861, forward strand.
TCACTCACCCACCGAGCTCCTGTACTGTTCCTCTTGATTGAGAGGAGCCCTGAGCCGCCTGCTGGTCAGGACCTGCTTCTATTGGCCCTTTGTCTTGGCCTCCAGCACACAGCCTGGGTGTGTCCCCACAGGGCGGCAGGGACAGGCCATCACACTGGTGACGCAGTATGACATCCACCTGGTACACGCCATCGAGGAGCAGATCAGTGAGTGGAGGGGCAGAGGAGGGGAGGGGAGGGGAGGCGGGTGCTTCTGGGCGAGATGCCACTCAACCCTATCAGACACCCGCTAGCCTGCTCACATGAGCAGGCTTAAACTGCGCCTTCTTATGCAACCCTCAGAGAAGTTTCTTTTGCCCAGTTGTTGAAACTGAAGCTCTGCAGTGGCCTTCAGCAGCTGAAAGCCACATCTGGTGGGAAGGGACTTTGGTGGTTTCTCAGACCAGAGTGTGTGGGTGGTCCCTGTGGATGAGTCAGAAGCCCCAGGGCTTGGGCCTGGGCATGTTTGAGAAACCCCCTTGGGTGGTTTAATGTGTAGCCAAGACTGAGAACTTCTGGGGCACCTCCAGTCACTGCACAGACTTTCCTAAGATTCAGAAATGTCTTGACTTTAAAGGACACTGTTTCCAGGAAAAAAACAAAAAAAATCCCTAGTCAAATTCATAGTATTGCTAACAAAAAAAGAGTAGTCTGTACCTTCCTTGGGTCTGAAATCTTAGATCTTGCCCACCTGATCCTTATCTGCTATGGTCCTGGATGGCCTTGCATGCCCTGCTACACAGGGAACTCACTACATAATTGAAATACCTCTCCATGTCATGCCTGCCCCCCTGTGACCCTGCTGTCCCCACAGAGAAGAAGCTGGAGGAGTTCTCGGTGGAGGAAGCTGAGGTGCTACAGATCCTCACACAGGTCAACGTGGTGCGGAGGGAGTGTGAGATTGTGAGTGTCGGGGAAGGGGCTGGTCCTCGGGGCCCAGGGTGCTTCCTGCAAGATGGTGACCCCCAAGACGGCCTCTCCCTCCCGCCCCCCAGAAACTGGAGGCAGCCAACTTTGATGAAAAGAAAGAGATTAATAAGCGGAAGCAGATGATCCTGGAGGGGAAGGTGAGGGCTGAGCCGGTGGTGGAGTGGGCGTGGGGCACAAGCTTCCCCGCGGATGATCAGCTTAGCCACCTTCCGGTCCTCCCCATGCCAGGATCCCGACCTGGAGGCCAAGCGCAAGGCCGAGCTGGCCAAAATCAAGCAGAAGAACCGGCGCTTCAAGGAGAAAGTGGAGCAGGCACTGCAGCGGCAGAAGGCCGGCGGGGCTGGCCGCAGGGGGTGTCCATCCAGGGTCCAGCCTGAGGCCTGCTTGTCCCCAGCACCCGCTCAGGGCCCGGCCTGAGTTCCACACGGCCCCCGTCTGCCCAGCCTGGGACGCCTTCTGAAGCTGAAGGTTGGAGGGTCCTCCCCTCAGGATAATCCCTCCTCCTAGTCTGCCCAGTCCCCCTCAGTGGAGCCCACGGACACCCATGTGCGGTGTGCAGCCCCCCACCTGACCCTGCAGCCCCTGGTGGCCCCTCCTCAGAACCTTGGCCAAGAGGCAGGCTGCAGAGGAGGAAAGAAAGCTATGAGGTTGGGCCCAAGTCCACTTACAGTGACCCCAGCCCAGGGTCACCCTGGGGGTGCCATGGGGCCCCAGAGCGAAGGTGTGCCACTTGCAGGAGATGCTCAATAAATGAGTCTTTTGACTTCCACAGTCTGACTCTCGGGGAGCAGGGGCAGAGAGAGGAGGGTATGACTGCCTAAGTCTCCCAGAACACCACTCACCACCCCCCCACCCCCCAGTTCTCCTCTCCTGTGGGGCCAGGCCCAAAGCTTTGAACTGCAGTGCTGACCATTCCAGCCGAGTGACCTTGGGTTGGTGAAGCCCCTTATATGGGCCTTGATTTCTTCATCTGGAAAATGGGCATAGCAACTGCTCTTCTCTGCAAATGCAGATGTTTTGGTGAGATCCCTCCCATGCCCAGTGAACACAGCCATGGGCTAGGACCTTCCCCTCCTGCCCACCTGCTTGCGTTTGGGGTTTGTAGCCAGAGTGAAGTGGTGGGAGGAGTCCTTAACCAGGTGTCCACCTTAGTCCAAACTGGTCCAGACAACACGGGCAGAGCCCAAGAAGATGGGGCAGCAGAGCCATGTGGCCTGGGCATGCCCCTGAGGCTTTCTGAGCCTCCCTCTCATCTCTGAGTGGCTTACCAAACCCTACACAGACTGAGGGCAGCGGGTCCAGTGACGGCGACCAGGTACCTAGGTGCTCACACACCACACACACAGCCACGCTTAGAAATGTAATTTGGGCACCAGCACGTGCCCTGGGGAGTCTAGAAATTCTACACGATGAAGAGCTCAAAAACAGCCCGTGAGCTGTGAACAGCCAGGGCCGGCTTAAGTACTGTGGACAGGCCCTCCCCAGGCTGAGTCGGGCCCCAGTCCCTGCCGGGGGAGTGGCCCACTGTGCCGCCTGCGGCCTGGCCCGTGCCCCAGGCGGGAATCGTTCATGTAAAGCTAGCTCCCGCAGGCTCCTGCTCCCACGTAGACCCAGAGGCTGGACTCAGGGCGTGCCCTCGGCCAGGCGGGCCAGGCCCTCCCGCAGCTCGCTCAGCTCAAACAGCCTGACGTCCAGCAGCTGCGCGGCCCGGCCCACCTCGGCCCGTGCCCGCTCCCGCTCTACCCGTGCCTCCTCCAGGCTGCGCTCCGTTGCCCGCAGCTGGTGCTCCAGCTCCGCGTTTCGGGTCTCCAGTTCCTGCAGGGAGAGGGCAAGCAAGGTTGGGGGCCCCAGCAAGTCTCAAGGGTCCAGCATCTGAATGCTATCCCCACAGCCTCCACTCTGGGCCAAGCCCTCTCTGTCTCCTGGCCTCCTCCCTGCCACCTCTACCCAAGACACTCCTTGGTCCCCTGATTGGAACATCACTGAAATGACCACATTCCTCTTCTGCTCAAGACCCTCGTCACCCATCATGCTGGGAATGAAATCCATACCCCTCCTTGCTCATTCCAACCCAGGCTTGCTGGCTTCCTTGTGGTTCCTTGAACATACTTTCTCCCCACCTCAGGGCCTTTACATATGCTGTGCACTCTGCCCAGGAAACAACAGGGAGCATTCCCCCAACTTCTCTCTCTTTGGGGGCACCAGCTCCTTTAACTTCTCCCTCCTGCTGGACTCACAGGACATGCTTGAAGGTTTCTCAGATAAAGTCTACAGTGAGGGCCAGGCCAGCACACCTGAGTACAAATGCAAGCTCCTGACCTCAGGCCGGGAATGTGTGAGGATTTGATGGGGTCAAGAATGAATATTCAACAGAGACTCAAAAACTGCTTGTTGAATGAATGGAAGGAGATGAAACATTGTACTAATAACCATGTTTTATAAACCACCCACTGATTCAGTCCTTCCAGTCATCCAAATCCTTCACAACCTTAGATGTCTTCCTGACTCCATTTATAGGTGAAGAAACTGAAGCTCAGGGAGGCACACAGCTGCCCAGAACCCACTAGGTAGGGAAGGTGCCAGGTCTGTCCTCTATCAGAGGCTGGCTGCCTTGGGTGGTCACCCCACCCCGCCTCACAGCAACCGCACACACCTGCACTTTCTGCTGTGTCTCCTCACGCTCGGCGCTGTCTGGGGCCTCACGGGGACCACCAGTCTGGCTCTTCAGCGTCTGGATCTCCTAATGGAGAAGTTCCCAGAATCCGTTCTGAGAGTCCTGGCTCCCCCATGGGAGATCAGGGAAGGCAGGGCCCGAGGAAACACAAACGCATACAGACACGCTCACACACCTGGTCCTTAGTTTGCACTAGTGCCTCCAGCTGCTCCAGCGCCTGGCCCGGTCCCTCCTTCTCACTGACTGCGGGTGGCTCAGCGGTGGCAGCCTGGGCCTCCAGCTCAGCCACCTGTGCAGACAGGAAGGTCAGCCCCTGACGCCCCAGCCTGTACTCTCCTGGTCCCTGGGGAATATGCCTGACCAGCCAAGCCCATGACTGGGCACTAACCCCTTCTGGTTGCGGCCACCACCCTGCCTCTGGCAGGTAGGTCTTTAGGGTCTGACAACCCTCTGAGGCTGACATTATTTCAGACCCATACTACAGAACAAGAAACTAAGGCTCAGGGAAGTGATTTGCCGAGATCACACAGCCAGCCAGGGAACCCAGGACAGATAGGAGGCAGGGGCTTCACAGTGGTCCGGGCCACTTGGGGTCTCTGGGAGGGAGGGGCTTCCTCACCCGGTGTCGCAGCCTCTCGGCCTCTGCGCGCTGGGCCTCCAGCTGCTGCCTCCACTGGGCGGCGGCGGCGTTGGCCTCTCGCAGGGCGCCCGCCAACTTGTTGTTACTGTCCTGAAGCGCGAAGAACTCGGCCTCCCACTGCACCTCGCCCACCGAGCTGCGGGGACACTGGAGTCGGCAGAGGGCAGGGCGGGGCCTCACTGGGCCTGAGGCAGGGTGAGGGAGGTGCTGGGCTGGGGGCGGGGTCGTGGGCGGGGCCAAGGTACCTCGGGACTAGGGGTTGGGGACGTCCCGGGGAGGCGGAGTCTTGCCGGGGGTGGGGTCAAAGTAGGCGCTTTGTTGTCAGTTCAGTGAGACACAGTCGGAAGGCCAAGCAGGATCAGCCCAGGGGATGTGGACAGAACAAAGTGGGTGGGGAGGCACCCGTGGGTTTAGAACTAGCCAGGGGAGATGTGGACAGGCCAGGGTTAGCCCCGAGGAATGGATGAGGCAGGAGCGGGGTCGGCTCTGGAAGGGGCATAATCTGGGTGTCTCCTCTCCTACCACAGGCCTTGGGTCCAGTGTCAGATCCCGCCACTTGAACAAGTCCCTACAGTTTCTGAGAACTTCCTCTCCCCTCTTCCCCAACCCTTCGTCCTGCCACGCCCCTGTGCCCCGCCCTACCCCCTCACCCCTCGGACAGCATCTTTCTGAGCCGCTCGCGCTCAGCGGGGCCGGGAGCGTCCGCGCTCTGGCTGCGGAATAGCTTCTCGTCGCCGGGGCCGTTGGAGCTGACGAGGGGGCTCGGGGGCACCTAAGAGCATGGGCAGAAGTGAGGGCACAGTGAGGGCTGTTGCGACGTGGGTCGTGACTGAGGGCAGGAGGTCCTTCCCAGCACTGGGATCTGACTGCTCCTTTCCCCTCCTCACCCACCACCAATGGCTCCCGATGGCCCCTTTCTGGGCCCTGCCCCCCACCTTGCCTGCTGGGCTCTCACCAACCCCCAGGAGCAAACCTGATGCAGGCTAGCCTAAACCCCGGGAGACACTCATAATCTGCAAAGCGGGGAGCAATCTGAAACCTCCATGCTGTTCCCTCAGAGCAATGACCTTCCCTGGGGCCAAATTTCAACATCCATTTAAAATTCCTACAGGAAACGCACTCCATCAGGCTAAATTCATTATGAATCCACCTGCTGCCTGGACCAACCTACTTCTTCATCTCCTTAATCCCTGTGCCCAGCCCTGGGCCTGACACACGGTATGTGGTCAATAAATGATGCTGAGGGACTTCCCTGGTGGTCCAGCGGGTGGGACTCCGTGCTCCCAATGCAGGGGGCCCGGGTTTGATCCCTGGTCAGGGAATAGATCCTGCATGCATGCCACAACTAAGAGTCTGCATGCCACAACTAAGAAGCCCGCATGCTGCAACAAAGATCCCACGAGCCGCAACTAAGACCCGGTGCAGCCAAAATACATAAATAAAGTAAATAATAAATATTTAAACTAAATAACTAAATGATACGAATATGTTAGTGGGGGAAAACACCCAGGGGCAGGTTTTTACTCTGCCGCTCTACTTAGCCATTTCAACTTCCACATTTCAACTCTGCCCTGCGAGTTGGTTTTCTGGCCTTCCTTGATCTGACATTTGGACAGCCTAGGACACGCTCCTATGGCACCCACAGCCCTCTTCCATGGTCCTTGCCATGGATCTAGTTTTACATCATCTGTGAGCATTTGGTCCTGGGAACCGGCACAGCACCTAGACCCCCCAATATCAGTTGAGCTCCTGGCACGCACAGGACAGGGAGTGCTGACCTGGTGGGCAGTGAGCCCCAGGGCTGGACTGGTGAGCTCTCCCCCATCCTGAGATTTCTCCCGTGCCAGCCTTGCTGCTTCCTTCACTTCCTGGAACTTCTCAGCAAACTGAGGAATGGGGGGCAGGAACAGACAGTCAACAAACTCCCAGCCCCCTCCCCCAGGGTCCCACCACATTAGCTCCACCCAGTACCAGCTCTGTCGCTTTGGAAGGAACTTTAGAATTGAGTGCATCCCCTCCTCTCACGAACTGGAAGAGTGGGAAGTAGGCTTGGAAAACGATGCCCAATGAGCAGAGTGGGTATCAGGATGGGGGGTGGGTGGGATGTTCATGGAGGTGTATCACATTGAGCCACCTTGAGAAAGGGACCCCCTTTCCCTCTCAGTCAGGATTATTTCAGCAAGGAGAGCCTCAGGTGGGTGCTAATCTGTCTTTCATTTCCAGCTAGGGTACACTTTCTTTTTTTTTCATTTTAAAATAAATTTCCTTAGCTTGAAAGTAATTTTTTAAAGAAACATATTTACAGACATACAGCCACTTGATTTGTGCAAAGGGGCCAATGCAATTCATTGGGGGTTGGGGGGGGGGTAGATGGTTTTTTCAAAAAATGGCCCAAGAGCAACTGAATACTCATGTGGGAAAAAAAATACTCCTACTTTAAACCTCCGGTAGAAATTAATTCAAAGATCTAAATTTGAAAGGAAAACTAATGCTTCTAGGAGAAAAGCAAAGAAAAGCATCATGAACTCAACAGGATTCAGAGAGCACGAACCATACAGGGAAACAATGGATAAGACAATACTGAACTCTAGAAACAGCAGAGGGTGGAGGGAGGCGATAAAGAAGGTAATATGCCAGGGGTGCGGGGAAGCACCCAGCCCATCCTAGGCACCCAGAGAGGGGCAGGGTGTGTCCGAAATCAGAGCAGGTGGCCAACAGAGCTGGAATGTGAACCAGAAAATCAGGAAGGAGCTACTGGCTTGTCCAATTCTGTAGGCCCATTCTGCAGCTGGAAAGATGGAGGCCCAGCATCGGTCCAGGGTCCCCCAGTGCACCCAAGAGAAGACCCAGCCCCAGCCCCATTCCTCCCACCATGTATCCCTGCGGGCCCACCTGAGTCAGATGCTGCTCAGAAGCAAAGCCAAGGCCATAGACGGTGTTGGCGCGACTGTCTGCCCACTGCCCGAACTTCTGGGAGGTTTTGGTAAATGTCATGTTGGGGGTGACAGTGCTGTTGATGATGGCCTGGGGAAGGCGGTGGGGAGAAAAGTTCCCGGGTGATGGGACTGGTAATAATGAATGTGAAACCCCCAGGGATATAGCTTTGTATCAGCACCTCAGAAGTCCTTGGTCTGAGCCATTTCAGGAGGAAGACTGAGACCCAGATAGACTCAGGGTACTCCCCCGGCCCCCAAGGCACACAGCAAGGAAGCAACTGAACCAGGCCTGTCCCTAGGATCCTTGGCACCTGCCACCCCACCCAAGCCCCACCAGGACCTTGGCACCCCCAAGGCTGATGATTCGGTAGACATTGCGGGTGGCATCGTAAAAGTAGGAGACAGTGAGTGCGTGTTTGCCCGCGGGGATCCAATTCCGCTTGGTGGCCGGGTCGATCTGGAACACGTGTGCCCGTGTGCTGAAGATGGGCTGCTCCCTGCATGGAGAGAGGGTGTTCAGCGGGGGCCAGGCACCGGCCCCCCAGGGGACTCAAGGCCAAGCTTTGGTAGAAGCAGGGGCTCACCTGGCTGTGGACATTGGTCAGGCTTGTCTGGGTGGGCTCCAAGGGACAGCCAGGGGGATGGTAGGAACTGCTGGCTTGGCCTCTGGGGGGACAGGAGGTTTGTGAGTGTCTCCCCAGACCAGGCTGTGGGAGGCCAAGCATGTCCAGCCCCAGGACCCACTTCCAAGTACACCATTCATAGAACTTCAATCCAAAAGGGAATCACTCAGCAAAAAGACCCCAACTCTCTCCATTGGGAGGAAACTCTTGCAACACCCTGGGCAGGAGACGGCCTCTGATAGGAGCCAGGTGGCATCTAACAGCCCAGCATATACCTCACATCTTCCTGGTTACTGGACCCCCAGTGAAGTCTTCTCAACCTCTGGGCTGGGTGGAGGAGGCCAAGATGGCCAACTCCTGGTCAGTACTTCCTGACACTTTCGTCCATCACTCCTCAAAGCAGGGCCTCCATCAAAAGGTGGGGCATTGACAGGTGCCTACTGGGAGACTGGTCCCCCACTGGACCCACAAAGAGACCCCTCAGCTTCCACTGTAGGGCAGAGGCACACCTTGGAGTCAAAGTCCAAATCCCCAGGGAGCCTCCAGCCTAGTTAAAAAGACAAGATGTGGCTGAACAGGTCTACCATGGTGCCCACCCATCACCACTCAATCCCAGTACCATGGGGCTGGGCGGGATCCAGGTCCACGAGAGACCTGGGGGAGAGCGGGGGGGCGGGGGAGGCAAACTAAGGGAAGGGAGGCCTGGACTCGGTAGCCTCCGTGGTCAGAGGGGGGAATGCCCCCCCACTCTGTCCTGGGCAGCTTCTGTCCCGGTCACAGGGTCTGAAACCGGAGCCCCTGGGTGGGGGAGGGGCAGAGACTTTGGCCGGGGTTGGGGGTGAGTCCTGGGTCGAGCCAGGGTTCCGGGGCGCAGGCATCCTAGAAACTCAGGCCCCTCCTGCCCGGACGTTCCTGCAGCGGATGTTCCTGCAGCGACTTGAGGCATTGGGAATAGTTACTCACCAAGAGTCATGCGCCTCGGACGCTGCCGGCCGCGGGGCTCCAAAGGGGAGCCCGACTCCGCCCGGTGTCCGGGATCCACAATCGCGTGCGGGGGCGAAGCCCCACCCCAGGAGCCCCAGTCCAGGGGATCTGATATTCAGTCAGGATCGAGTTCTCAGGGTCAGGACCAGGGTGCCCTATGCGCGCCCCAACTTCAGGAAGTGCTGCCCCCGACCCTGGAACTTCCAGGATCCCTGCGACGCCCCGCCCCACTCCGGGTCCAGAACTTCGGGGACACGTTATCTACCTCCTGCAACCGCAGGTCCAGAGCTTAGGGGATCCTGCGCGCTGTTCCTGACTCCTGAACTTCGGGGACGCCCCTGCCACCCTTCCATCCCCGGATCCTGAATTTCGGGGTTCCCTCGCGTCGCCCCTCCACCCCAAGTCCGAAACGTCGGAGACATCTTCACAGCCTCCTCCAATGACGGGTCCGTAACTTCGGGAACCGCTCGCACTGCCCCCTCCCCGACCCCGACTTCGGAACTTCGGGGTCCCCGCGCCCTCTCAAGCCCTGGAACTTCGGGGCTCCCCCAGCTGCCCCCAGCCTCCGTATCCGGAACTTCGGGATCCCCAGCGCCCTCTCCCCTGCCCTGGAACTTCGGGGCCCCCCGCGCTCCCAGCGCTGGCTCAGCTGGCCGGGCTCACCGTGCCGGCTCTGCACCCCGCAAGTGTCCGGGCGCTAGGCGGGTGCGACCCCGCGGCGCCGAGTCCCCGCAGACGGGCGCCCCGCTCGCTCGCTGGCTCCGGGGCCCGCGCCCTCCGCGCCGCCCTCCGCGCCGCCCTCCGCACCGCCCGCGCCTTTGTCTGCGCCGCCGCCGCCGCCGCCGCCCGCGCCGTCTCCGGTCCCATCGCGGCGAGTCCCGACGCGGCCGCCGCCCGCCCCGCCTCCCCGGGCCGCCGAGGCCGCACCGCAGCACCCCCTGCCGGCGGCAGGTGGGGGGAGAGGGAGAAGGAGGGACGCGAGCAGGGAGGAAGGGGGGAGGATTGGGGAAGAGAGGTTAAGAAGGGGGCGGAAGCGGACAGGGAATAGGGCGGAGACAGAGACCTAGACCTGGAGACAGAGAGATGGAGGAGAGAGGCAGAGACACAGGAGACAGACAGACAGACCTGGGTGGACAGAGGAGAATGTGGCCTCATCCTCTCTTCAACGGGGTGGGGGGGGGGGGGCCCTGATCCTCGGGGCCTCTGCTGCTTTTGCCCGTGATGGGGAATCAGGTTCCTCTTCACCCGATGGGAGTCCAGGGGCAGGGCACATCTGCTGCCTTGGTGGGCCCAGGCGCATGCACACAGTAGTTTCTCCATGGCTGTCTCCAGGAAATGAAAGAGACCTCAGCAGAGAGGGGGCTGGTAGATGAGAGAGAGGCAAACAGTAGGCACTTAATGGGGCTTGATCCCAGGTCCCCTGCTCAGAATCCTTCCTGCCTGCTCTCCCATCTCACCCTGATCCCCAGGTTGGGGCTTCTGTCAACCTCGGGTCTTCTGTGTCCCCTAAAACAACTGTAACAATGCCGATGAGGTTGGATTAGGATTATCGTTGCTGTGTTATAGGGTCCCCAGATCCAGGTGGAGGGAATGTCAGTGTCCACTTGCCACCAAATGGGTGAATTGCCTGGAGGTCCACAGGCCCAGGTTTGCCACCTCTGGTCAGAGGGAGTCCACCCCCTTCCTACACTTGCTGGGGGAGGGTCCTTTTAGAGCCGAGCCAGGATCTCTTCTGACCCTGCCTGTGGAGCCCGCTTTTCAGTCCTGTATCTGCCCTTTCTCTGGAGACACACAGTGTCTCCAAAGTCACAGAGTGCCATCGGGTTCATGGGCAAAGGCACCGGGGCTCCTCAGAACCAAGCCCTGCACTTCCCTGAAGCTCTGACTCACATGCCAGGTTTTTGCTTTTCCTCTCTTCACCTCCTTTCCCTGTTCTTGTCTGTCTGTTTCCGCCAAAAAGAATCGCACATCTGAGCTGGTAGCTTCCTTCAAATTACCTTTAGGTGAATCCCAGGTCATGTCATTTCCAGAGACTTACTCCCAGGCCAAGATCTGAGTTTTCCTCCCTCCAGGCCTTTGCCCAAGCTGTTTCTTCTACCTAGAATGCCCTTCCCAAAGGCATATATTCTGTTTTGTCCTTCCAGGCTCAGCTCCACTGCCCCCTTGCCTCCTGGAAGCTTCTCTAACTATCCTGGGTTTGGAAGGGACATCACCCGCCCCTGTTCCACCACCCCATCCCTTTCTGTGGGATCCCTGATCTATTTATTTGTTCGACTGTGGCCAGAGCTGGCCCATCCTGGAGCCCAGCATCACTCAGCATGAGAGGTACTATCACTCCACCTAGGAAAACAGAGCTGCAGACTCAGTTTCCCCAGTTGCCTTTAACTTCACATGGCATCTGCATAAGCAAAGGATTTGGCTTCACTCTCAGGCCCGAAGCCACAAAACGCTTGAACACTGTACGGAACAAAGAAAATACCGTCTGTTCTGTGCAAAGAATGACTTTTCCTTATAACCGAAAAAAAAAAAAAAAGAAAATTCAAAAATTAAAATAAAAAAAAAGTAACTGGAAAGATGCCGGCAGAGCCAAGGCTTCTGGAAGCTGCTCAGTGTGTGCTGAGTGCTGGCTGGCTGTAGAGCTGGGGCCATGTGGCTGTTCTGTGGGGGCGGCTGGGCGAGGAGCCTGGGCAGACTTTACCCGTTATGAGGGCAGGAGGCAACTGCATGAGGGAGAATGGGTTCCCCTCTCAGGTCTCCAGGAAGGACAGGGATGTGGCTGGCCTTGAGCAGCCCTGACCTGAAGTTGTCTTAATCAAGTTCAAACTGAGGGAGTGATTTTGTCAGTGTAGACCTCAGTTTTCTCACCTGGAGAATGGGCTGATGCTTACAGGGCTGTAGGTGGTAGGAGGAGGCAGGAAGGATCCAGGCAACACCAGCAGCTTCTCACTGTCCCCTGGGTATAGATGGGTAGGGGGCTGCCCTGAGCTGCCACTACCACCCCAGCCTGAGCCCTCTTCTGCCTGGTTCTCGGGCCTGTCTTACTGTGAATGTCCTTGAGGGGCGAACAGAGGCCACCAACCCAAGGTGGCTGACTGGTAACAACAGCTTTCTCTTGGGGCTGAGGAAGGACATGAGGGAATGAGCTTCCTGTCACAGGAGGAACCAAGCAAGAAATAGAACAGCTTTTTCGGCTCTAGGGCAGCCGCATTTACAGAGTGGCTCTTAGAGGTCAGGCTCTGGCCTCTGCCTAGTTAAATCTGACCCAACCTTTGGGCTGAAGTTATATTGTTTCTCCTCCCTGGAGGGTTCCTGTCCCACCAGAGCAGGGGAGGTCTGTCATTCTTCCCCAAAGCCACATGCCCAACCTCATGGCATGAGTCACAGTGGCCACTTAGATCTGTTTAGGTCATGATTTGGTTACTGTCTGCTTCTTCCATGGCTCTGTCTCAGCACCTAGAGCAAGGCCTGACTTGCAGCAGGAACTCTGTAAATGCTTCCAGAAGGAAGGGGTCCCAAGGCCCCACCTTGGTCCTTGGTGGCCTCCAGAGTCACATGAGCCAAGGAGTGAATCCCAGCCCTGCCTCCTACCAGCAGGGTGACCTTAAAGAAGTCACTTTTCTTCCCTGCACTTTAGTTTCCCCATCTATAAAATGTGCATAAGAATGGTGCTCACTTCTGAGGTTTCCTCTAAGGCTCCAACATGTCCTGGCGTGAAGAGGGTATGACCCTAGGAGTTTAATAAATGCTTGCTGTTATAAACATTATAGTTATTCTTGGCATGTGGTTTCGACCCTGAGCCAAGTCCTTAAGATTTTCTCTTTTAGGGTTTGAAGGGTCCCAACCAGGCGTGAGCTCTTGAGAACAGAAATGGGTCCAACCTGGCATGATATCCTCTAAATCTTTAGCTCTGGGCCCTGTATGTGCCTCTCCAACCACTCTCCTTCTCCTACTCCCTCTTGCCCCAGGCTGGCTAGTTGGGCCAGCCACTAGACCTTATTCTCCTGGCAAACTCCTATTCATTCCTCAAACCCCCACCCCCCAATGCCCCCTTCTCTAAGAAGCCCTCTTTCCTCTTCTGCTGAGCCCTTCCCAACACCCTCCCTCCTTGTAGCCCAACCCTGACCCCAGGGGGTGTCTGTGTCCAGCGCTGATTCCCGCAGCCTGAGGGTATCTCAAGGGCTGGGCTGAGACCCCTCTTGGTCTTGGTATCTCCCAGCATGGGGTGGACGCATAGGGGTCATGGCAGAGGAGAGTTTGATGATTCAATATTGGTGATTTTTCTTCACTAGAAAGTGACCCCACCTAAAATTCAGATCCAATTCAATTTCTCCCCAGGGCCAAGGTTAATTCATTAAACAAACAGCTCTCAGGAAGTAATGGAACCAGACCCCCTCAGGCCCAGACATGAAGGGGCTGGTGCAGGGGGTCTGGCAATGGGTTATGGACTCAACCTCCCAGGACCAGGGCAGGTTGGGGGTTGAGGGAGGCAGCCCTTAAGCCCCCTCCAAACTTCAAATCTGGATCCGTGGTTCAGTTCCCACAGACCTAATTACCCTCATTTGCCACATGTACTAATTACCTCCGCGATACCAGGTGGCTGGGCGGGGCTGCCCCACTTTTGGGAGGTAGGTCAGGGCCTGATTATTTTTGGCTGTGTTGTCCTTGAAGGCTCCACCATCTACTCATGTGAAGGGCAGAAAGTGGGGCAGAAAAATCACGGCCACATCAGGAGGGACAATGGGAGACTTGAGAGTCAAGTTGGCCCAGGAGCTCCCTGAGCAGCGGGTTTGGGCCTAAGGACTGAGAGTCTTTGGCACCCACCTGGGGTGGCAAAACCTGAAGAGACTGAGAATCATTCATCTCTACGGTGGACTGGTCTGGAGGCCTGTTTTGAACGTGACACCATCTGTGGGAGAGGGCTTGGATTGGGGGGTAGTCAGACAGGCCTGGGTATAAATCCTGACTCACACCAACTTGATGTGTGTTCCTGGGCACATGATCCCCTCTCTCTGCACCTTTGCTGAGGGATCAGATGGGGATAATAAGTCACAAAGAGTGCTCTGGGCAGAGGCACAACATGTGCAAAGGCCCTGAGGTGGGGATGGGCTAGGTGTGTTGGAGGAACAGCAGGGAGGCCAGGGTGGTCAGAACAGAGTGAGGGAGGAGACTAAGGGGATGCTGAGGGCTAAAGGAGCCAGGTGGGAGCTCGTGGATGGCAGTGAAGTATTGAGGGTACTGGGGAGCCATGGGAGAGTTTGGAGCCAGAGAGGGAGGGATGTGATCAGATTTACACTGCAGGCTCCAGACAAGGTTTCAACTTTTTTTCTTTTTTTGGCGGGGGGGGCAGCCACGCTGTGCGGCTTGCGGGATCTTAGTTTCCTGAGCAGGGATTGAACCCAGGCCCTCAACATTGAGAGCAGGGAGTCCTAACCACTGGACTGCCAGGGAATTCCCCAGGGTTTCAACTCTTAGGAGAGAACCAGGTATCTATACACTGTGCAGAGTAGGGGCAGACCCTGACTTTCTCTGAGCCTCAGTTTCCCAATCCCAGACAGAGTCCAGAGGCTTTGGCAGCCCCAGGACACTCAGGACCCTCAGCCAGGGAATCTCCGCTTCCCCCAAGCTCCCAAATTCTGGCCAAGCAGCCCCACATGGCCTCCCCTTCACCTGCACCCTCCTCCCACTACTCTCCTTCTGTGGCCTTGAAGGAACAGCTGTGGGAACAGAGAGCAGGAGGTCTTGGGGAAGTCTGCATGGAGGGGCTCTGGGGGCAGTGTTCCTGCTTCGTGACAGCCCATGTGGGGCCGCTGGGTGCTGAATGTTCTTGCAGGAACCGGGTGACTCAGACGCTGCATCCTCCTCCCTCAGTCTGCCAGGGGAGGTTGTTGCTGGTCCCCAGGCACAGGCTAGAGTCAGGATTCACCCCTCTGGCCGGCCCCTAAACCAGCATTCCCACCCCCAGGACCCCTTAACTGGTGGCATTGTTCACTTTCCTACTCCAGCACCTTCTATGGCTCTCTTGTTAGGTTTCAGAGGGAGAATCAAGCGCCTCATTTCCATCAGCCAAGCTGCTGAAC
>NW_006788006.1:3640779-3654400 GCF_000442215.2 Lipotes vexillifer
CTGAACCCCATCTCTGAACCTATGCATTCGGCCTCATTTCTGAGCCTTTGCACTTGACCCCACCTATGGCCTGGAATGCCAGCTCCAACACTTCCTCTTCCAGGAAGCCGTCCCAGACTTCCTCCACTACCCCAACCCTGACCCTATATGATGAGGGGGTATCTCTGTCTGGCTCTGCCGCCACCCCAGACTGGGAGTCCCTCAGAGTCCCGACTTGGGCAAAGGCCTCTCAGGGGTCCCATCGTTGCGCTGTGTGGGAGGGCACAAAGAGGGAGAGAGATGCCTGCTATGGCAGCCCATGGCAGGACCCCACAGGCTGCCTCCTTGATCTAACCTCTGACTTCATTTTTATAGAAGAGGAAACTGAGGATCAGGGGAATTAGGCCACTTCCCCAAATTAAAAAATGTCCGAGTGGAAAAGCTTGGCCTCGAACCTGGATCTGACAGGCCAGGCCCTGCTCCGTGCAGCCTTTGGAGCCTTATTTACCCATTGGAGGGGGTGGGGGGGCATTCACTTCCCTGCAGGTAGATTTGATACAATCTGGGCTCAGACTCAAATGTTCCAACGGCCCATCTCCATGGATGCACTGGGGGCCTCTGTTTCCTCCCCCTTTTTTTTTTTTTTTTTTTTTTTTTTTTCTGTCACGCCACACAGCTTATGGGATCTTCATTCTGCAACCAGGGATTGAACCCAGGCCCTCAACAGTGAGAGCACGGAGGCCTAACCACCGGACTGCCAGGGAATCCCCTGTTTCCTCCTCTTTAAGATGGAGCTCTTCATTTGTTAACTCATGTTTATTGAGTACCTACTACATGCCAGCATTGTGGGAGGCTCTGCCCTCAGGACGCTCACAACTACCTGGTGGACGAAACGGATGACAGAGGACAGAGTAGGCTGGCTTCTGACAGCATTATGTGAAGGAAAGAAAATCAAGCAGAGCAACAGGCAAAGATAGGTGGCTGGCAAAGGCTGCTCTGAGGAGGTGGTGATTCAGGGGAACAGCATGTGCAAAGGCCCTGAGGTGGGAACACACTCAGCCCCTTGGAGCGGCATCAAGGAGGCAGGTGTGGCTGGAGCAGGGTGAGTGGGGGGCACAGTTGGGTGCCGTGTGGGCAGAGAGCTTCATAGACTGGGTCAGAAGGGGCTTCTGGGCCCCAGTGAAGAATGTGAACTGGGGAGCCATGGGAGGCTTTTGAGCGGGAGAGGGACAGGATTTGCTTTTACATGTTGAGATAAGATTCACCAGCAAACCACATGGCAAATGGACTGAGGAGGGTGATTCTAATACTTTCCTCTTCATTTATCACGAAACAGAGGGTATCCTGCTCTGTGCTTGATAAACAAATGACATTGTTATTAGCGCTATCATCATATCTTTGGGGACAGTCACAGGCTCTAAGCGCATATCCCTCCCAGGGCTTCCAGGAGAAAGCTCATCTCAGTAACTCTCTTTCTGCTTTGTCTGGCCTTCCTCTTTCTCTCTCTCAAAAGCTCTTGATGCTGGCCCTGGTCTTATCACTGAAATCCCAGGCCTCCAACAGGACGGAAACATCTGGTTTCCGGAACACGTGGACCCTTTAGCCCCAAGGGAGGTCACAGAGGAGCCTGCTTTGCCCTGAGCTGGATTGGAGGAGGGGGCCCACTAAGGGACAGAGAAAGGGTCACACATTGGACACCAACTGCATACACAGGGGAGACTACCTCCAGGCTGCAATCAGAGGCCTGGGTTCGAATTTTGCTGTGTGTTATTCTAGCCGGGAGGCATGAGAGTAGCAGCCACACACTTCCAGAGAGGGGAATCATGGCTTGGCTTTGCTTGCATTCACCTGGCGCAGCATAAATGCTTGCTGATTGATGCAGTGGGAGCAGCGTAGCCTGCGTGATTTACAGGACCCAGCGTGAAAGGAAAAAATTATTCAGATCTTTAAGACTGTGACATCAGAGCAGTAAACTTAGAAGCTGGTCCCAGTTGGGAGCTTTCGTGGAGACAGCTGGAGAAACTGAGTCTGAGAGAGGGAAGGGGCGTGCCCAAGAGCAGAGGGACACACGGGGACCCTCCCACCTCCCAAAATGGTGGCAAGTGTGATAAGTGTAGTGGGGACAACTAGGACTCAGCCTCCTAGTCACATCTTGGGACCCCAGCAGGGGGATTGTGGAACTTGAAACTCTGGGTCCCTTCTTCTCAAAATCGTTTTTTGAGAATTCTTTGTTATAACAAATCCCAAAGTGAGCACAGATCAGGGGAACTCAGAGTCTGGGGAAGGGGTGTCAGTCTCATCACATCTTGGGGTCTCACGTTGCACCTTGGGGCCCAGGCAGGATGTGTCTGGTGGCTGGGCTGAGGTGTCTCTGCTGTTCTGGGGGGGCACCTTCCAGGGAGAAGAGCAGAGGCAAGAGGGAGGGAGGCTGAGGGGCCCCCACTGGGTCGGCCAGGTGGTCCGTGGTTCCGAGTGGCCTGCACTGCCTTATGCACCCATCCACTCATCCACCCACCCACCCATTGTCCATCCATCCACCCATCCATTCATCCTCCCACCCAGCCACCCATCCATCAGTCCATCCACCCACCATTCACCCACCTACTCATCCATCTACCTACCCTGCTAGAGATGCAGGCATCATCCATGATCCACCCCCAGCCCCTCCATCCTTACATCCACCCAGCTAGTCTTCCATTTCTTCTTTTTTTTTTTTCCAATAATTTTATTTATTTATTTTTGGCTGCGTGGGTCTTTGTTGCTGTGTGCGGGCTTTCTCTAGTTGTGGCAAATGGGGGCTACTCTTCATTGCCGTGCGCGGGCTTCTCATTGCGGTGACTTCTCTTGTTGCGGAGCACGGGCTCTAGGTGCGCGGGCTTCAGTAGTTGTGGTACACGGGCTTAGTTGCTCCGCAGCAACTAAGTGGATGAGTGTGCCCATTTCTTTGAACATCTGACATTTGCACATAAATATTAGAGACATTTACTTTGCAAAATGTGGATTAAAATCAGAGGCCCCCAATGGGACCCAAGGGGGCATGGGGAGTGACTGCTTAATAGGTATGGGGTTTCCTTTTGGGGGATGCTTTCATCAATGTTCTGGAACTAGACAGAGGTGATGGTTGCACAACATTGTGAATGTACTAAATGCCACAGGATTGTACATTTTACAACGGTTAATTTGATGTTATGTGAATTTTACATCAAAACCAACCAACCAACCAACAAAATAAAGGCCCCAACCTGGGGTTTCTTGCTTCCAGGAAGTCCCCAAAACTCTGCTCAAATGTCCTCCAGTAAGCCTCTCCTCACTACCACACCCAAGCCCCTGTGCCCCTTCCAGCACTTTCCATCAGTCCTTTTATTTGTGTTCACAGCTCTCATCACTCCCTGGCATTCATTCATTCATTCACCCACTCATTCATTCATTCACTCACTAGCTGTGCTGGTCACACAGTAGGTCCTCAGCAAAAAAACACTGATTTGTTAATCAGTGTTTATGAAACAATAGTCACAACCCAATTATTGCTATCCTGTCCAGCAAAAAGGTCAGGCACAATATACAACAGAGAAATCCCAGCCAGGCAAGAAAAAGCAGAATCCACCCAGAAAGAATCATTCCGGCTAATGGGTGGGGGTAAGGACTCCAAGGGAGTGGGGATGGAGCACACAATTCTCAGCCCTCCCTGATTGTATTTTCCTCATTTCTATCTTTATGAAAAGCCAAAGGCCAAATGAGTTGTGGGCATTTAATCACACAGAGTATGGGAGATGGGCAGAAATTTTTCCAGGAGTGGCTCCCCAAGGTTAAAGGAGAGGGAAAGAAGGTGTCCTTGGTGACAAGTTGGGGGCCCCAGCCCAAGGGAGGGACCTCTGGGTCTTGAGGGGTTGGGCTCAGCAGGGGGCAGTGGCCAGAGAGAAAAGGGTCACCCTCTCCCATGCCTTGAGATGATACCCACGTGGTCCCCAAACACAAAACCCAAGCCCTGGGGTCCCTTGGTTATTTTTCCTGGTCCCTGGTCAGCATTTACATCCTCTGGACAAAGTTTTTTTTTAAAAAAAACCCAACATAAGCCCCTGATGGGACTTGCATGGAGGTAGCAGAGGTGTCTCTCCACTGTGTGTCTCCCTACCAGCCAGGGGACAGCCAGACATGCTTCCCTGCTGGATGCTCTGGATTAACATCTTCCCCCAGCAAAAAAAGAAACCAGAAAGGAAGCAGGCTGAGGGGTGGGATCCCATCTCCATCCCGCCCTTGCCAGCTGCAGGACGGTGTGTCCCCAGCCTCAGTTTGCCTGTGTGAAAAGTGGGGATGAGCACAGGCTTCCAAGGGCAGCATGGGGAGTCATCACACACACACAACACTGAGTACCAGGCGGCCTGTGTGCAGTAGATGCTCAATGGATTTTGGTAGCGGTTATGGTTCCTGTAGGTATCAGAAGTCCTCCGTAATCCACCTCAGCTCTCTCTCCTGCCGTTCCCTATAGTGCAGTGAAATCAGGCCAATTACTGGCCTTAGAACCCCTCCGGCTCCTTCCCATGACCACACCTTTGCCTATGCAGTGCCCTCCACTTGGAATGCCTTTTCTCCTTCCCCGCCTTGCAAAACCATGCTCAGCCTTTGAGGACACTCAGTGCTTGCTCCTGAAACAGACAGGACATCCCTTGCTTTGAGGCCACTCAACACTTGTGAATTATCTTGATGGGCTTATAGAGTGCTTAAGACAGCTGAGGACCCTGAATTTAGGGTTCAAATCCTAGTGTGCTGTAACGCCTCCATTCCCTTGCCTATGAAATGAGAGAGAGGAAAGCCCTTTGCCCTTGCCGTGGTGGGCCAACCGAACTAAGAGAGGGGGGCCAGGCCAGGGGGATGCCATGGGCAAAGTGCAGGGCCCTGGAGCAGTAGGGAGGGGACTCGGGCCAGCACTCAGTCTGGTAGTAGCCTCAGGCCACTAATGGAAGCTGCACCACTCAACTCTGTAAGGACACAAATTGGAGGCCTTGGGGGACAGGACTGGGGGGGCCACTGAGCTGCAGCCTGCCTCTGATCTCCAAAAAACAGGCTCCCTCTGTGGCCAAGCAGCCCTAGGATGAGGTGGGCAAGTGGAACAGGAACCTGCAGCCTCTTCTCTGGCCTTGTCCTGGGCCTCTGGCCTGCGCACAGCCTTGAGGCGGGCAGGGCTGAGACAGAGCCCCCTTCTAGCGCTTGAGGGTGCTGGGGAGACGTGACCCTCCAGGGTGAGCCCGGGCCGGGCCTGGGCAGGAGCCCGGGAGGCTGTGGGGACAGCCAGCAGGATGGAGCTGAGAACTGAGGAAGGAGAATTGTCAGGACCAGAAGTCTGAGTGAATGTGGGTTTGGGAGTGAGAGGCATCAGAGGCTTCAGTCCCAGGGGCCTAGAGTGGATGAGGAGGAGGGTCTGAGACCAAGGATGCTTTGGGGACATATGGCATTGAGAGAGGGATTCAGGGAACTTCTGACCTGAGATTCTGGGATGCAGGTTCTTTCCCAGCCTGCAATCCTGCAGATCATGTGGGGCACACAGTCGCTACTCAATAAACATTTACTGAGAGAAAGAATGGAGAGGGCTGTATACACAGGGAGGTCCAGGCCTGGAGGGTGGGGGAGATTTATTCAGCATGCATTGAGTCCTATTGTGTGCCGGCCTTGGGTTAAGCCTGGGATGCCACTGGGGACAAGTAGAGACCTGGGCTTATCCTCATGGAGTAACGATCCAGTGCAGAAGATATAGTCAGAGAAATAAATGTCTAACTCTAAATGGAGCTATTTGGAAAGAAAAGAGCTAGTTCTATGAGAGCTTTATCAGGGGGCCAGACCTGGGCTGGGGAGTTGGGGAAGGCTTTGGGAGGATGGCTGGAGCTAAGGGATGGAGAGCTTGGTGAAAGGGTCAGGCACAGGAGGTGTTTCTTTTTTTTGTTTTTAATTAGTTTATTTATTTTGGCCGTGCTGGGTCTTCACTGCAGCGTGCAGATTCTCTAGTTGTGGCACGCGGGCTTAGTTGTGGTATGTGGGATCTTAGTTCCTCGACCGGGAATAGAACCTGGGCCCCTGCATTGGGAGCATGGAGGTTTTTTTTTTTTCGCTGTACGCGGGCTTCTCACTGTTGTGGCCTCTCCTGTTGCGGAGCACAGGCTCCGGACACGCAGGCTCAGCGGCCATGGCTCACGGGCCCAGCTGCTCCGCGGCATGTGGGATCTTCCCGGACCGGGGCACGAAACTGTGTCCCCTGCATCGGCAGGCAGACTCTCAACCACTGCGCCGCCAGGGAAGCCCCGGGAGCGTGGAGTCTTAACCACTGGACCACCAGGGAAGTCCCGGAGAAGGTGTTTCTTTTCTTTTCTTTTCTTTTTTTTTTTTTTGGCTGCATCGGGTCTTCGTTGCAGCATGAATGATCTTTCATTGCCGGCCTGCATGCTCTTCATTGCGGCGCGAGGGCTTCTCCCTAGTTGTGGCATGCAGGCTCCAGGGTGCGTGGGCTCTCTAGTTGAGGTGTGTGGGATCAGTAGGTGTGGTGTGCTGGCTTAGTTGCCCTGTGGCATGTGGGATCTTAGTTCCCCGACCAGGGATCGAACCCGAGTCCCCTGCATTGGAAGGGGGATTCTTTACCACTGGACCATCAGGGAAGTCCCCCGGAGAAGGTGTTTCTGATAGAGGGTGCTGCATGTGCAACGGCCCAGCGGTGGGGATGAGGTGGATGTCAGTGTAACCAGAGTCAGACAGAGAGTGGCCTGAACTCACTTGGGGGCAGGGCCATTGGGAGGGGCAAGATGGAGCAGGGTCTTGGTGGGGAGTTGGGGTTTTATTCCTAGCGGGCTGGGGGCCACAGGAGGATTTGGAGAAGCCCGCTGCAGCCGAAGTAGGGAGAGGAGGAGGACGCAGGGCTTGGGACCTCCGGGAGGAGAGATCCACCTTGAGTGGGGGCATCGGGGTGGAGATAAGTGGTAGGACAAGGGATGTCTTTGGGATAAGAAGATGTCTTACAGTTGTCCCTTGGTATCCATGGGGGGACGTGGTTCCAGGACCCCCCTTGTATACCAAAATTTGTGGATGCTCAAGTCCCTTATATAAAATGGTATAGTATTTGCATATAAGCTATGCACATCCTCCTGTATACTTTCAATCATCTCTAGATTACTTATAAGACCTAATACCACATAAGTGCTATGTTAGTGGGGCCTGCGGGGCTGGCTGGAAGCGCCAGGTCAGTGACACTAGAGCAGCCCGAGCCACTGTGACTTCACCCCTGGTGTGAGACCACTCTGCGGTGTGCGCTATCCTGTCTCGCGAGGTCCTCAGTGGGATGGAGCCCCGGTTGCCCACCGCGTTGCCTGCAGAACTCCCCCCACCTTAGGTCTTTACCCCACACCTAGGTCTTCCTGGAGTCACCTCCCAAGTAATCCAGGGGCCCTCAAGTCTTCGTCACGGAGTCAGCCTTTGGGATCCCCAAACTACTACCGATAATGAACAGTGGCTAGACTGAGTGGACTGGATTTGCTCATTCTACAGCCATTTAAAGAGGACCTCCCCGCCCCGCACCCGCCAACACCTGACCAGACCCTCCCCATCTCTGAGGTATTTGGACCTCCCAAGCTCAGCGTGATCATGTCCATGCCACAGATGCAGAAACTGAGCCCAAGGACTGTAATGGCCATGGCCACAGGCCCACAGGCCAGGAGGGGCGGGACAGTGCAGGGGTTTGAACGTGGGCCTGGCTCCCTTCCCACCCTTCCAACTCTCCCCAATGGCTTAATTTGTATGGGTCTTGGGGTGTGAGTTGGCGTGAGGTGTATTTGGGGCGGCAGATGTGAGGAGAGCCAGGCAGACTCCAGGCCAGGACTCGGCTTCCGGACTCGGCTTCGCAGCCCCTCCCTCACCACGCGCCCCATGAAACTGCAGGTTTAGTGCATTCTTCTCCCTGCCCCAGTTCAGGTTGGCCCACGTGGGGAGGGTGTCCTGCTAACGGGAGGGTCTGCGCTAGCTCCCCGCCGCCCACACACCTCTTTGGCTTTTAGCTGCCTAGCACCTGCCCCTCTCCCCACTCCAGCTGACCTCAACAATCTCATCCTCAAAAGCCCCAAGCCGGGACTTCCCTGGTGGGCCAGTGGTTAAGACTCCGCACTTCCAATGCAGGGTGCTCGGGTTCAATCCCTGGTCAGGGAACTAGATCCCACATGCTGCAACTAAGAACCTGCATGCCACAACTAAAAAGACCCGGCGCAGCCAAAGAAATAGTAAAAAGAAAAAAAAGCGCCAGGCTTCCCTGGTGGCGCGGTGGTTAAGAATCCGCCTGCCAATGCAGGGGACGCGGGTTCGGGCCCTGGTCTGGGAAGATCCCACATACCGCGAAGCAGCTAAGCCCGCACGTGCCACAACTTACTAAGCCTGCACTCTAGAGCCCGCGAGCCACAACTACTGGGCCCGTGTGCCACAACTACTGAAGCCCATGTGCCTAGAGCCCGTGCTCCGCAACAAGAGAAGCCACCACAGTGAGAAGCCTGCGTACCGCAGTGAAGAGTAGCCCCTGCTCACCACGACTAGAGAAAGCCCGCGTGCAGCAACAAAGACCCAACACAGCAAAAAAAATATTAAAAAATAAATGAAATAGGGCTTCCCTGGTGGTGCAGTGGTTGAGAATCCGCCTGCCGATGCAGGGGACACGGGTTCGTGCCCCAGTCCGGGAAGATCCCACATGCTGCAGAGCAGCTGGGCCCGTGAGCCGTGGACGCTGGGCCTGCGCGTCCGGAGCCTGTGCTCCACAATGGGAGAGGCCGCAGCAGTGAGAGGCCCGCGTACTGCAAAAAAATAACAATAAAAATAAAATAAAATAAAATAATAAATGAAATAAGTAAATTAGAAAAAAAAAATCTCCATAGCAGAAAAAAAGAAAAAAGCACCAAGCATATTCCAACCTCCATGCCTTTGCCTGGGCAGTGGTTTCTATGGGAACACCTGGGGTCTGCAGAGCTGGCCCTGGGCCCCCTGACTTGCTGTCGTCTCCCTCAGCCACCACCTCCTTCAATCACTGCCTGTTTCCTTATCTCCTTACCTGGAGGAACTAAGCGAACAACTCCAAACATTTATTGAGTGCCAGCTGTATACTGAGAGCCCAATCTTCCTCCTCAAAGTTCTCCCAACAGCCCATTATGAGTGGGTAAACTAAGGCACAGAGCAGTTAAGGTCCTTGCCCAAGTTGACATAGCTGGGAAATGAGGGGCTGGGTTTTGAGGAGGGAGCTCAATGTACCCACTGTACAGAGAGGAAAACTGAAGCCACAGAGCTGAAGTGACACGCCTAAGGTCACACATCAGGGCCGTGCCGGAGCAGGTTTTGGGGTGACACTATTCCTGCGTTCAGTGTATAGAGGGGGAAGGTGAGGCTCAGAGGTCGGCACGGTGCTGGAGGACACATAGATGTGGGCATCGGAGAAGACTTGAATCTGGCTGCCAGAGGGGTTGGGGCGGGGCTACCCCGTCAGGTGGGGCCAGCTGGAATGCACCTCTGCAGAGGTCTTGTGCAGCTGGGAGGATGGGCTTAAACGGGGCTGGTGGGGCGGGGCTACTCACAACGGGTGGGTGGAACCATGGAGTGAGGGGGTGGGCTGGTTCCATTTTGTGGGAGAGGTGGGGTGGAGTCACACGTGGTGGGCGGGGCTGGGGAAGGGCATTAGTGTGCCAGGAGGTTGAGAGTATGCTGTGGGCAAGGTTAGGCAGACCAGCCACCCATGGTTGTGTTCGAACTGTGGTGTCTGCTCTGGCAGCTCCAGCAAGAAGCTGCAGGGCCACGTTGTCCACTGTGGAAGGGAGGGGGCTGCCGGCCTAAGCTCCTCTGCAGAGAAATCGGACCGCGATCCCCACCCCCTGTCTGAGCCCCACTCCCCTAGGCCTCTCTAAGCCTCAGTCTCCAAGTCTGACAAAACACTTGCAATATATATCACAGACAAAGGATTAATATACCTAATATAGAGTTCCCAAAAATAAAGAAGAAAATCAACTACCCTATATTTAAAAATGGACAAGAGATCACATTAAATAAGTGCACTAGCCCTGAAAACATGCTCAACCTTACTCTAATAAGAGAAATGGAAATTAAAACTACAAGGAGGGCACTCTCTTTGCTACCTTCTCTATCCCTTCATCATTCCTATGCCTGGAATGCAGATGTGATGGCTGGAGCTGATCTTGAAGACACTGGGCATGGAGGCCACCAGGGAAAACAAGGCTGAATTCCAGAGGACTTTGTGGAGCAGTCATCATGCCTGCCCTGGACCACCTACCTCTGGACTTTTACAAGACAGAAAATAAACTTCCATTTTGTTTGTGGAAAAATATACATGGAGATAGAAATATGACCCTTCATTCTTGGTGAGGCTGTGAAGAAACAGGCACTCTTATTCACCTCTGGTGAGAATGTAGAATAGTATAATGGCATGATGGAAGTATGCAGCAAATCTGCATGTTCATTTGCCCTTTGAACCAGCAACTCTACTTCTAGGAATCTTGTCCAAAGAGATGTGTGGGAAATGCATGATAATAACAGAGACTGGAAATGACCTAGAGGGGATGATGGGATGAACTATCCATACATCCACCCAATGGAATACACCACTGTAAAGAGAAATGAGTAATGGAACTTCCCTGGTGGTCCAGTGGTTGGGAATCCATCTTGCAATGCCGGTTCGATCCCTGGTCAGGGAACTGGGATCCCACATGCTGTGGGGCTACTGAGCCTACACACCACAACTAGAGAGCTCTCATGCTGCAACTGGTGAGCGTGTGCGCCACAACTAGAGACAGACCCACGTGCTGCAACGAGGAGCCCACACGTCCCAACGAAAAGATCCCGCATGCCGCAACTAAGACATGATGCAGCCAAAAAAATAAAAAAATAAATATATTTTTAAAAAGCAATGAGTAGGGCTTCCCTGGTGGCGCAGTGCTTGGGAGTCCGCCTGCCGATGCAGGGGACGCGGGTTCGTGCCCCGTTTCGGGAGGGTCCCACGTGCCGCGGAGCGGCTGGGCCCGTGAGCCATGGCCGCTGGGCCTGCGCGTCCGGAGCCTGTGCTCCACAAATGCGAGAGGCCACAACAGTGAGAGGCCCGCATAACGCAAGAAAAAAAAAAAAAAAAAAAAAAAAATCACTCTGTAGCAGAGGCTGTTGGCACAGATGACGGCACTGAACAGTGCAGTGGCAGAAAACCAGCATGGACGGGGGCCCTCAGACCAGACTGGAGGGTCTGGAAGGCTTCTTGGTCCCGGTAACAGTGGTGGCTGGGGGTTTAAGGGATCAAAGAAAACCCCAAAACGAAAAAAAAAAAAAAAAAAAAAAAAAAAAAAAAAAGCAATGAGTAAAAGCTCTATATTACCAGAGTCATCTCCGAGGTATGTTATAAAGGGCAAAGGGCAAGATGGAGAAAAGTGCATGTAATAGGCTATCATTTATCATTTTATCATTTATCATTTTAGAGAAGAGCTAACACCTATCCTTCTCAAACTCTTGCAAAAAATTGCAGAGGAAGGAACACTCCCAAACTCATTCTGTGAGGCCACCATCACCCTGATACCAAGACCAGACAAAGATACTACAAAGAAAGAAAATTACAGACCAATATCACTGATGAATATAGATGCAAAAATCCTCAACAAAATACTAGCAAACAGAATCCAACAACACATTAAAAGGATCATACACCATGATCAAGTGGGGTTTATCCCAGGGATGCAAGGATTCTTCAGTATATGCAAATCAATCAATATGATATAGCATATTAACAAATTGAAGAATAAAAACCATATGATCATCTCAATAGATGCAGAAAAAGCTTTTGACAAAATTCAATACCCATTTATGATAAAAACTCTCTAGAAAGTGGGCATAAAGGGAACCCACGTCAACATAATAAAGGCCATGTATGACAAACCCAGAGCAAACATCACTCTTAATGGTGAAACACTGAAAGCATTTCCTCTAAGATCAGGAACGAGACAAGGATGTCCACTCTCACCACTATTATTCAACATAGTTTTGGAAGTCCTAGCCATGGCAATCAGAGAAGAAAAAGAAATAAAAGGAATACAAATTGGAAAAGAAGAAATAAAACTGTCACTGTTTGCAGATGACATGATACTACACAAAGAGAATCCTAAAGATGCCACCAGAAAACTACTAGAGCTAATCAATGAATTTGGTAAAGTTGCAGGATACAAAATTAATTCACAGAAATCTCTTGCATTCCTATACACTAACGATGAAAAATCTGAAAGAGAAATTAAGGAAACACTCCCATTTACCATTGCAACAAAAAGAATAAAATACCTAGGAGTAAACCTACCTAGGGAGACAAAAGACCTGTTTGCAGAAAACTATAAGACACTGATGAAAGAAATTAAAGATGATACCAACAGATGAAGAGGTATACCATGTTCTTGGATTGGAAGAATCAATATTGTGAAAAGGACTATACTACCCAAAGCAATCTACAGATTCAGTGCAATCCCTATCAAATTAGCAATGGCATTTTGTACAGAACTAGAACAAAAAATCTTAAAATTTCTATGGAGACACAAAAGACCCCGAATAGCCAAAGCAGTCTTGAGGGAAAAAAGTGGAGCTGGAGGAATCAGACTCCTTGACTTCAGACTGTACTACGAAGCTACAGTCATCAAGACAATATGATACTGGCACAAAAACAGAAACATAGATCAAGGGAACAAGATAGAAAGCCCAGAGGTCAACCCACGCACCTATGGTCAACTAATCTGTGACAAAGGAGGCAAGGATATACAGTGGAGAAAAAACAGTCTCTTCAATAAGTGGTACTGGGAAAACTGGACAGCTACATGTAAAAGAATGAAATTAGAGCACTCCCTGACACCATATACAAAAAGAAACTCAAAATGGATTCGAGACCTAAATGTAAGACTGGACACTATAAAACTTTAGAGGAAAATGTAGGAAGAACACTCTTTGACATAAATCACAGCAAGATCGTTTTTGATCCACCTCCTAGAGTAATGGGATAAAACCAAAAGTAAACAAATGGGACCTAATGGAACTTCAAAGCTTTTGCATAGCAAAGGAAACCAGAAACAAGACAAAAAGACAGCCCTCAGAATGGGAGAAAATATTTGCAAACGAATCAACACATAAAGGATAAAGGATTTGCAAACGAATCAACAGATAAAATATTTGCAAACAAATCAACAGATAAATATTTGCAAACGAATCAACAGATAATCAACAGATAAAGGATTTTCTTGATGAGTCTGGCTAATAGTTTATTGAGCTGCCCATGCAGCTCAATATTAAAAAAACAAACAACCCAATCCAAAAATGGGCAGAAGACCTAAATAGACATTTCTCCAAAGAAGACATACAGATGGCCAAGAAGCACATGAAAAGCTGCTCAACATCACTAATTATTAGAGAAATGCAAATCAAAACTACAATGAGGTATTTTCTCACACCAGTTAGAATGGGCATCGTCAGAAAATCTACAAACAACAAATGCTGGAGAGGGTGTGGAGAAAAGGGAACCCTCTTGCACTGTTGGTGGGAATGTAAATTGATACAACCACTTTGGAGAACAGTATGGAGTTTCCTTAAAAAACTAAAAATAGAATTACCA
>NW_006788006.1:3654446-3662434 GCF_000442215.2 Lipotes vexillifer
TGTTGGTGGGAATGTAAACTGATACAGCCACTATGAAAAAATATATATATATATATATTTTTTTTTTAAAAAGCAATGAGTGTAAAAGCTCTATTACCAGAGTCATCTCCGAGGTATGTTATAAAGGGCAAAGGGCAAGATGGAGAAAAGGGCATGTAATAGGCTATCATTTATCTAAGGGGGACTATGAATGTATATTTACTTATATTTAAAATGGAAGAATAAACCTCAACATTTAAAAGGAAGAAACAGGATGAAAGGGACAGACTAAAAGCTGATTTATCTGAGTTTATCTTGTTTTGTAAATGTGACTTTGGGATCATGTGAATGTTTTGCACGGTTACAAAACAAAATTAAATGAAAGAGAGAGAGAGAAACTAAAAAACTTTTAATAAAAATGAGACAAATGGGGAATTCCCTGGCTGTTCAGTTGTTAGGACACCGTGCTTTCCCTGCGGAGGGCCTGGGTTCAATACGTGGTTGGGAAACTAAGATCCCACAAGCCGCGCGGAGTGGCCAGAAAAAGAAAAAACGAGAGAGAGAGAGAGAGAGAGAGAGAGAGAGAGAGAGAGAGAGAGACAAATGAATCTAATTGTGGTTCTGAGCTGTTGGCTTAAGCCCACAAACAGGAATTATTTCAGATGACTTTAGAACGCAGTCATTTGAACACAGTATACAGTACATAAATCATATAACCTGGTGGGAATCATAGCATTAGTAATAATATTGGTGTTGCTATTCTGTAACTATTTTATATATATATATATATATATATATATATATATATATATATATGATAAAGCAACTAAGTCATTTTGTTAATATTAGAAACCAAGATTTTCAGTGTTAGAGGAAAGAGGTATCAATAAAGCAAAGAAGTTAAGTAAAATTCTGCGATCCTAAATAGTTGAATTGGAAAATCAGTAAGAATACAGCATGTATTGTCTCTCAAACAGAAGTATGCTTTCACTCTGTCCACTGAAAAGGCCTAGAAACAGTGACCAGATGTGCAGCAATGAGCACCCCTGATGCCAACTGTGGTCTCTAAATACCATTTCCCACGAAAGAAGCCAGAGCTCCTGGAGGAATGGCTGATTCCAGGCCTGGGCAGGAAATGGACCGGAGGATCCAGGAGAATCTTGTGAGGCCAGAAAGCAAGGATGTTTCTAAAGACCTTTGGGGTCATATTAGAGAGAAGGAGGAAAGGAGGGAAGGAGGAAGGGAAGGAAAGGAAAGAAGGAAGGAAGAAAGGAAGGAAGGAGGGGGAGGAAGGGAGGGGGGAGGGAGGAAGGAAGGGGGAATTTCCTGGGTCTCCATTGAAAGGTGCTCAGAATCATCTCATTTTTCTACAAGCTGGACTCTCGTACACCTGACACTTGTCAGCATTCAGAAGCAGGAGTGTTTGGGCTGATTTTGCAATTGTCCTGCAGGGCACAGAGCCAGCCTGGGCCCCTGTTGTCTCAGGAGAACCCCGGCTTTGCCCCTTCCCACTCTACCTCTGGGTGCACAAGGTAACCTCCCTGAACTTCGGCCCCCTGGTGCCATCCTCAGCCTGTACTGGAGAGGTCCAGAGAGGCGTCGCTTCTAACTAAGACCCTCACCTTAGTTTCCTTCTCAAGGCTGGGCAAGTAGGGAAGCCTCTCTGAGTCTCAGTTTCCCCTTCTGGGATGCCCTGAAGCTCAGGGTCCATTGGATGTTCCCTCGCTGGGGTGAGGTGGGGGTGGGAACCCCAAGGACCAAATTCCCCACCTACTCCCCATTCCGGGGGTTCAATTAGGGCAGAGATGACATATGCCCCTGGAGCAGGGGTAAGGGGAGGCAGAGAGAAGAACTTGGAGCTCTGCCAGCTATGAGCCCAAAGGGGAATGGAGTGTAACCATGGCACCCAGGCCTCCCAGCTCCTCAACCATCCCAGCAATGGTAGCAGCTGATACTCCTGGACTCTGCCCCCTGCCCTGGTCCAAACCAGGTAGAGGAGAGCAGAGGAAGTCAAAATTATTATGCCTCGGGCCTCCCTGGTGGCGCAGTGGTTGAGAGTCCGCCTGCTGATGCGGGGGATGCGGGTTCGTGTCCCGGTCTGGGGGGATCCCGCGTGCCGCGGAGCGGCTGGGCCCGTGAGCCGTGGCCGCTGGGTCTGCGCGTCCGGAGCCTGTGCTCCGCGGCGGGAGAGGCCACAGCAGTGAGAGGCCCGCAGAGCGCAAAAAAAAAAAAGAAAGAAAAAAAAAAAAATTATTATGCCTGTTTTCAGAGAAGGAAGCTGAGGCTCAGAGTGCTGGGGTTGCCCCAGGGCACCAAGCCAGGTAAGTGCAGGTCTGGGCTGCATCCTCACATCCCACCCCAGTCCTGGTCCCTTCCAGAGATGCCCAGTGGCCATGGCTGGGGTCATATTCAAATTGGGGAAAGTGTAAACAGTGTACCCCATAGCTGGACCTCAGAAGAGGTTCTTGTCACTTCTGGTCCCTTAACCACTTCCGTCCCTTCATTTATGCATTCATTCATCCATCCATTCATTCATTCCATAAAGATATGTTGAGGTCTAACCATGTCATGGGCCCTGGGCTGGGTGTGGGGGCGTACAAAAAGCATAGAAGGCAAATATGTAAATAAGGAGAGGTCACATGACAATAAGTACTGAGAAGGAAATAGAACAGGAAAGGGGAGACGGCTGGGAGAGCATGGGGGGGTTGCATTTGAAGAGGTGACATTTGAACCGAGAGCAGAAAGAGTAGAAGGAGTCAGGCACACTGAGATCGGGAGGAAAGTCATCCCAGGGTAAGGGCACAGCACATGCAAAAGCCCTGAGGTAGAAAGGAGCTGGGAGTGTTTGAGGAACATTGAGGAAGGTGGTGAGGCTGGAGCAGGGTGAGCAAGCGGCGGGAGGGAGAAAGAGGAGGCCAAGGAGATGGGCAGGGACTGGGCCTGCTTGGGGGGCTGCAGGGAGTAGGATTCTAGGATGGTGGGAGATATGGGTAAGCTGGGGAGTAACCTGATATGGTTTTTAAGTTCTGGAAAGCCCCCAGTGGCTGCTATAGGGAGAAAGGACTTAGGGACAGTGGTGTCAGGAGGCATGGAGTATAACTATGGTTCCATTCAACATTTGTTAGGCACCAACTGTGGCCCCTAGGCCTCCTGGCTTCCTGACCATCCCCAAACCTTCTGAGCAAGGGCTGGCCTGCCTGAACAGGGGCAGAATTTGGCCAGTGGAGGAATGTTCTAGAGGCTGAGGGAGGCAAGAAATCTAGGGAAACTCCTGGATATTTGGGTGCTTGATGGAGCCTCTCCCCGACTTGGGGAGACTAGGAGGGAACTGGGCCAGTTTGAGGGTGTCCTGGGAGTCTCATGTTCACCTCTCCCAGTGGACAAAAGTGCTATATGTAGGCATGCACTTGAACGTCCCCTTAGCAAAGACATGCTGGACCTTCCGCACTGGGACTGCACACACAGTCCAGACAACTACCTTCCCCCTCAGAAGAAGGCAGAAAAAGGGGAAAAAAAATTAAAGGTGGGGTCAGGGTGGGAAGGAGACAGAGTGAGATGTTTTGCCATCCCTGCAGGAAGGAAGCGAGTTAGAGCTGGCCTGTGCTTCCCCACCCTGCTTCCTCTGGCAAACGCTCTAAAAAAGTCATTCCATTTTGCTGACAGGGCAAAGCTTGCTTGGCTGGCTAGCCGTTAGGACAGGCCCACAGGAGACCTGGAGACTGTTCTGGGTTAAGTCAAATATTTCTGGGTTGGAGTCCCTGCCCTATCCCTGGTTACCTGTGTGAGCTTGGGTATGCATGAACTTTTTAAGAAATTTTTCTGTAGCAACTGAATATCCATGTGGGACAAAACAAACCTTGATTCCTATCTCATGCCATACACAAAAGTTCACCTTTTTAAACTCTGAGCCCCTTCTGGGAGATGGTCCCCACCTTGCAGAGCTGTGGTGGGATTCGGTCCCAGTAGGCCTGCTGTGCAGCTTGCACTCAAGC
The DNA here is from genome assembly GCF_000442215.2 of Lipotes vexillifer. Taxonomy (NCBI): domain Eukaryota; kingdom Metazoa; phylum Chordata; class Mammalia; order Artiodactyla; family Lipotidae; genus Lipotes; species Lipotes vexillifer. The sequence goes on from NW_006788006.1 coordinate 3,658,418, forward strand.
TACTGCCATTATTATTTCTTTAAAATTCTATGAGGCGGGGCTTCCCTGGTGGCGCAGTCGTTGAGAGTCTGCCTGCCGATGCAGGGGACGCGGGTTCGTGCCCCAGTCCGGGAAGATCCCCCATGCCACGGAGCGGCTGGGTCCGTGAGCCATGGCCGCTGAGCCTGCGCGTCCGGAGCCTGTGCTCCACGACGGGAGAGGCCACAACAGTGAGAGGCCCGCATACCGCAAAAAAAAAAAAAAAAAAAAAAAAAAAAATTCTATGCGGCGCACACATGAGTGCATGTGAAACTGGAGAAATCTGAATAAAATCTGTTGATTGTATCCATGTCAATTTCCTGGTTGTGATAATGTACTGTAGTCACACAGGATGTTCCCACTGGTTGAAGTGGGATGCAGGGTACCCTAATTCTCTCTGTATGTTTTCTTTGTTTTCAACAGTTTTATTGAGATATAATTCACATGTCATACAATTCACCCTTTGAAAGTGTTCAACTCAGTGGTTTTTAGTATATTCACAAAGTTGTACAATCATCACCACTATCTAATTCCAGAGCATTTTCATCACCTCCAAAAAGAAACTCTGTTCCCATTAGCAATCACTTCTCATTTTCCCCTCCCCCAGCTCCTGTCAGCCGCTAATCTACTTTCTGTCTCTACATATAGATTTGCCTATTCTAAACATTTTATATAAATAGAATCATATAATGTGTGACCTTTTATTTTATGTCTGGCTTCTTTCACTTAGCATAATGTTTTTAAGAGTCATCCATGCTGTGGCATGTATCAGTATTTACATTCCTTTTTGTGGATGAATGATTTCCCACGGTATAGATGTCTCACTTTTTATTTACCCATTCATCAGTTGGTAGACATTTGCATTGTTCCTACTTTTGACTATTATGAATAATGCTGCCACGAATATTCACATGCAAGTTCTAGTATGAACATATGCTTTCAAGTCTCTGTCTTATTTTTACAACTGCACGTGAATCTATAATTATTTAAAAATAAAAAGTTTAATGAAGATAACCAAAAAGGACCTACTGTATAGCACAGGGAACTATACTCAATATTTTGTAATAATGTATAAGGGAAAAGAATCTGTAAAATAATATATAACTGAATCATATACATAGGTATATAACTGAATCACTATGTTGTACACCTGAAACTAACACAACACTGTAAATCAACTATGCTTCAATTTAAAAAACAAAGAAAAAACAGAACTTGAAAGCAAAAACAAAAACCAAAGTTTAATGAAAGGGAGAAAAAGACTTACAATGCTGAGACATTAAGATCAGATAGTGAAAATAATGGAAGACAATAAAATTATTTTTGAAAGTGGGGGACAATCTCTATGAAGATAGTGAGATGCATACAGCTATTTGAAACATGATGTACTGGGAAGGGCACCAGGGGACCTGCCAGGTTTACTTGGGTGGTGGTTACCTGGGTGTGCCCATATCAAAAATTAACTAGGGGGCTTCCCTGGTGGTGCAGTGGTTGAGAATCTACCTGGCAATGCAGGGGACACGGGTTCGAGACCTGGTCCAGGAAGATCCCACGTGCCGCGGAGCAACTAAGCCCGTGCACCACAACTACTGAGCCTGCGCTCTAGAGCCCACGAGCCGCAACTACTGAAGCCTGCGCGCCTAGAGCCCATGCTCCGCAATAAGAGAAGCCCACATACCTCAACGAAGAGTAGCACCCACTCACCACAACTAGAGAAAGCCCGTGCACAGCAACGAAGACCCAAAGCAGCCAAAAATAAATAAATTTTAAAGAAAAAAATTTTTAAAAGTTAACCAAAATCTACACCTAAAATTAATGCACTTTATGCATGTTCCTGGGTGTAAGCCATACTGCAATAATAAAGAAAAAATATAAAAGATAAATTTACATTTACCAAAAATTTTAAAAAACATTACAAAAAATGTCAGTGGGGGATTAAAGTAGTCCATTTAAGGAAAAAAAATGAGGTAGATCTATGCGTATAGATGTGCACATATATTCACAGAACAGTACGTAAACAAAACAATTTGCAGATTAATATGTAGAGTAGAATCACATTTCTGTAAAAATAAGGAAAAAAAATTGTATATAATGTCTGCATCTGTATATTTATACCTGGCAGGTGTAAACTACCTGGAAGGATGCATGTCAAATTGCTCTCAAAAGGGCAAAGTGGGGCTTCTCTCTTTATTCAACACGACTCTAAATTTGAATTTTTCACACTGAGCATATAATATTTTTGTATTTAAAATAAAATAACATATTATACATATCTTAAAAGGAGCATACTCAATTTGGTAACCTGGATTTTCATATTATAACATATCAGAAATGTCTTTCTATAACAATAAATAAAAGCAGGCATAATCGTATGTAATTTCTGAAATACATTTCACTGTACAAGTGTACCATAAGTTTTGTAAGCAATACTGTATTTCTGAATGCTTTGTTTCTAGTTTTGTATTATTATTAACAATATTTTCTGAGCACTTATGTGATTATTTCCTCAAGATAAATTTCTAAATGCAGAATTGCTAAGCAAAAGGGCATGCATATTTATAAGGTTTTTGGGATATAATGTCAAATTTTACTTCAAAAAGGATGGACCAATATATACTTTCACTAATTGCAAGAGTTTCATTTTTTTAGGAGTTTCATTTTTTTTTTTTTTTAATTTTTCCGGACCGGGGTGTGAACCTGTGTCCCCTGCCTCGGCAGGCGGACTCCCAACCACTGCGCCACCAGGGAAGCCCTGGAAGTTTCATTTTTTAATCTATAAAATGGTTTCATCCAATAAATAAATAAACAAATAAAATAAAACAACAAAAGGAAAAAAATTTAAGAATTAGCTTTTTTCCTAATCACTTGACTCTTTCATCCATATCATGAATCAAGTCTGGACCCTGGACAAGTCACCTACCCCTTTCTGGGTCCCAGCTTCCTCTTCTGTAAAATGGAGAGAAATAATAGCCCCTGCGAGGGTGGATTTGGATATATTAGCCCAGCCCCCTCACCTCTGAGCGAGACAAGCTCTGGGGTGCTGTTCATGCTCCAGGGATCCCCGTGGGATCAGGCTGAGGCTGGACGTCAGCTTGTCTCTTGCCCTAACTTGCTTTAGGCTGGGCTTTGCTGGGTGGGGTTGTCAACCTTTCCCTTCCTATTAGCTGTTGCTGTTAGCTGTTGCTGTTGCTGTGTGTGTGTGTGTGTGTGTGTGTATTTTTGTGTATATGGTATGCACATCTTAACTTTGTAAGCAGAGGAAAGAAGTATAAAAATCAAGTTGTAAAAAATGTTCTGAGCACAGCAAGTGCATTATCTCAATATTCACTGTGCCTTGGAAGCATGATGATCATCCTTCCTGTTGTATAGATAAGAAAACTGAGGCCCAGAGAGGTGAAGCTACTTGTCCAAAGTCACACAGCCAGCTGGCAGAGCTAGGATTTGAACCTGAGCTGTCTGGATCCAGAGTCTTTGCTCATAAGCATTTGCTGTTCTTCATCTCATGAGTATTCATAGTGTGAAGAAACCATAGAACTGGAGTTAACGAGGCTCATCTATGGGTGAAGGAATAAAAAGAAACTGTTCTGCCTTTGGTTTAGCTGTATTTTCTAAATCATTTGCAGTAGACATGAGGTGTTGCATACTAAGAAAAATAAATACTTTAAAATAGAAAGAGTTCTTGGGGGAAAGTGGCTGGGGGCTGGTCGTGGTGGGATGAATTGGGAGATTGACATATATACACTAATATGTATAAAATAGATAACTAATAAGAACCTGCTGTATAAAAATTAAATAAAATAACATTCAAAAAGTCAAAAAAATTAGTAAGAGTTCTTGTTTTGGAAATGATAGGTAATTTCTGCTTATGTTTTCTTTCTCCTTATCTTGTCGGTTCTCCAGGAGAGTCACATTACTTGGATAATAAAAATATAATAAGGCCAGGCGCTTGCCTGGTGGCGCAGTGGTTGAGAGTCCGCCTGCCAATGCAGGGGACACGGG
>NW_006788006.1:3662547-3671177 GCF_000442215.2 Lipotes vexillifer
AAAAAAAAAAAAAAAAAAAAAAAAATATATATATATATATATATAATAAGGCCATTTTTTAAATGCTGGGAGGCAGTACATGAAATGCCAGGGGAGATTATCTCTGAGCTGAGTGACTGTGGGACAGGTTGTGTCTTTTTTTGTTTGTTTTCTTTTCTGTTTCTTTGGTTCTCCATCAGGAAATTGCTTAACATTTTTATAATTAGGAGAAAATGATCATGTAAAACCCTGGGGTGACTCCAGGTGCTCCCTTTGGAAGGGACTGGCCTTGAAAGTGGGCCTCAGCCTCCTGCCATTTTGAACTCGGGGTAGGGGGAGATGGGTGCAGGTGGGGGTCTCAGGCTCTGCATTTCCCTGGAGGCACCAGGACTATGAACCCTCAAGCAGAAATCCTCTCTTGGAGGTTCAATAAATGGAGATCAGACTCTCTCCTCCCAAGTGTTGGGCGTGAAGATGAAATGAAGTGATTCAAGGAAGAGATGGCCCCATCTGGTCCAGGCCTGCAGCCGAGTGTTCGAATCCAAAGCCCTGAACCTTCCTGAGCTGTTGTTTTTGCCTCCGGCCATGAGGAGTTAGCATGCAGTGGATGTCCTATTATTGCTCCCAGAGGCACAGAGATGATGCCAACTTACACTGCAGTGTAAGTTTCCCGTAAGAGAAAGTTTCTCTCTAGTCTTTAGTCTTGCAGTATGTTGACGTGGAAGCTAGTATCGGGATGGAGCATATGAGGCTGACCTTGAGGAAGACTGTCCACTGCTTCTGCAGGAGCTGCTTCCCTCTGAGGTCACTCTACAGATGGGGATCCTTAAGCAATGTCCCCCTGCCTCCGTGTGCCCACCTGCTCACAGTTCCCCATGTTCGCTCAATGTCCTCAGACTCATGCTCTTGCAAATTCCCTCTGTCAAGGTCACTGCCATCTCTTCCCCACCCACTGAACTCCTATTCATCCTTCAACACCCAGCGTCATTGCCCCCTCCTCCAGAAAGTCTTCTTTAAACCCCCAGGCAGGGCCCAACTCCCTGTTCTAGGGTCCTCCAGCTCCAATTCCTCCCTCCAACCCAGCCCTGACCCCATGGGACTGGAGGAATCTGTTTGCCTTTGCTCCCCAGACTGGGGGGATCTTGAGGATTGAGGTTTCGTGAGTCCAGCATCACTTGGTGTGGGGCCACGCACAGTGTGGCAACATAATATTTGTAAACAAATGATGTGGACAGGAACATAGTGGCCTCAGCTTCCTGGAACTCCCTTCTCTTTCAGGAGAAGTTCAGAATATTCATTCATTTGGGGCTCAGTTCAGAGCACTGGCAGCTAGTAATTTTGTTGTCGGAAGTGGAAGGTTTGGGGAACTCCTTGGCGGTCCGATGGTTAGGACTTCGCACTTTCACTGCCAAGGACCCAAGTTCAATGACTGGTCAGGGAACTAAGATCCCACAAGCCGTGTAGTGTAGCAAAAAAAAAAAAAGAAGTGGAAGGTTTGAAGGGAAATCAGCATGCAGGAACCCTGTGACATTGATCACTGGGGACTTCTGGAGGGAAGGCCAGATGGCGATGGATATCAAGGACTCTCAAATGCCCCTGCCCTCTCATTCCTCGAGAGGTGGCTGTGAAATTTTGGCACAGTAATGCACAGCTCAGTGACATTTCATTTTTTTCTTTCTTTTTAAAAAAAATTTACTTATTTTGTGTATTTATTTTTGGCTGTGTTGGGTCTTCGTTCCTGCACATGGGCTTTCTCTAGTTGTAGCGAGTGGGGGCTACTCTTCATTGCAGTGAGCGGGCTTCTCATTGCGGTGGCTTCTCTTGTTGCAGAGCACAGGCTCTAGGAGCACGGGCTTCAGTAGTTGTGGCATACAGGCTCAGTAGTTGTGGCACGCGAGCTCTAGAGCGCAGACTTAGTAGTTGTGGTGCACGAGCTTAGTTGCTCCGCGGCATGTGGGATCTTCTTGGACCAGGGCTCGAACCTGTGTCTCCTGCATTGGCAGGCGAATTCTTGTTTGTTTGTTTGTTTGTTTGTTTGTTTGTTTGTTTTTTCTTGCGTTATGCGGGCCTCTCACTGTTGTGGCCTCTCCCATTTGTGGAGCACAGGCTCAGGCTCAGTCCATGGCTCACGGGCCCAGCCGCTCCGCGGCATGTGGGATCCTCCCGAAACGGGGCGCGAACCCGCGTCTCCTGCATCGGCAGGCGGACTCTCAAGCACTGCGCCACCAGGGAAGCCCTGTTTGTTTGTTTTTTGTTTTCCATTATGCGGGCCTCTCACTGTTGTGGCCTCTCCCATTGCGGAGCACAGGCTCCGGACGCGCAGGCTCAGCGGCCATGGCTCACGGGCCCAGCCACTCCGCGGCATGTGGGATCTTCCCGGACCGGGGCACAAACCCGTGTCCCCTGCATCGGCAGGCGGACTCTCAACCACTGCACCACCAGGGAAGCCCCAGGGCTTGTTTTTTAGAGATGAGATTTCCTTGACAAAGTGAGAGTGTCCAGAGGCAAGAACAGCCTACCTCGGCCTTTCCTGATGACACAGGCCAGGCCCTCAGCCTCAGATGCCACCCAAGACACCTGCCGGCCAAGGACATGCATTCGAGGCCTCAGGTTTCACAGTCCTGGGCACAGGCTACCCACAACGTGCTGACCCAGCCCACCACCCTCAATCAAAATAAACCCAGGGCAGGGTGCCTCTAGATCAGCCCCCACCAAAACCCCAAGGTCTGATCCAGATCACAGATCTAGGTGTTTCCAGTCCCATGGACAGGGCTGTCTTTGGTCCCAAGAGCCCTGAGGGGTGGACCAGTTGGCCTCAAAGAACAAAAATTTCATTTTGGAGAGACCCAGGAGAGAGGAAGTGATTACACCAGCTGACGATGAAAGGGCATTTTCTACTCACGGGGCCCTGAGGTCCTTACAAGGCAATCTGAGGAATCCAGAAGCCTCTGTGGTCCCCTTCACAGATGAGTCAGTGGGGGCAGATTCCAGCCCACATTCCTGATCTCAAAGCCTGTGAGGTTGGAGCATTCATTTACCCAACCCACGTGACTCTTTGCAGTTTAACAGGGTTCAGTATAACCAGGAACATTTACTGTGAGTCCTCAGGACATACCCAAGAGAAGTGAAAACATACATCCACGTACATGTTCACAGCAGCACTATTCACAGTAGGCAAAAGGTGGAAACAACTCAAGTGTCCATCAACAGAAGAATGGACAAACAAAATGTGGTCTAACCACACAATGGAATATTATTCAGCCATCAAAGAGAATGAAGCACTGATACATGCTACGATATGGAGGAACCTTGAAGACATGCTAAGTGAGAGAAGCCAGACACAAAAGCTGACATGTAGTATGATCCCATTTATATGGTCCTATTTATACAAAATGTCCAGAACAAGCAAATCCATAGAGACAGAAAGTAGATTAGTGGGACTTCCCTGGTGGCACAGTGGTTAAGAATCCGCCTGCCAATGCAGGGGACATGGGTTTGATTCCTGGTCTGGGAAGGGTTTGATGCCTGGTCTGGGAAGTTCCCACATGCCGCGGAGCAACTAAGTCTGTGCACCACAACTACTGAGCCTGCTCTCTAGAGCCTGCGAGCCACAACTACTGAGCCCTCATGCCACAACTACTGAAGCCCGCGTGCCTAGAGCCCGTGCTCAGCCACAAGAGAAGCCACCACAATGAGAAGCCCGCGCACCACAATGAAGAGTAGCCCCCACTCGCCGCAACTAGAGAAAGCCCATGCAAAGCAACAAAGACCCAACACAGCCAATAAATAAATAAACAAACAAACAAATAAATAAATAAATTCCATCTCTCAAACCACACACACACAAAAAGCTAAAAAAAAAAAAAGAAAGTAGATTAGTGGTTGCCAGGGGTTGGGGGGAGGAGGAGTGGCAGTGACTGAAATGGGCACAGGGTTTATTTTGGGGGTGGTGAAAGTGTTCTAAAATTGATCTTGGTGGTGGCTGCACACATCTGTGAATATCCTAAAAACCATTGAACTATATATTTTAAATGGGCCAATTGAATGATATGTGGATTATATCTCAATAAAGCTGTTTTTAAAAATGTTCCCCCAAACCTCCACATTTACTGAGCACCCACTATGTGCCAGGCACTGCGCTAGGTGCCAGAACAGAGTCCAGAGAGGGACACAGAGTCATAAACAGGTGACCATAGTACTGGAGGATTCCTTTCTTACAGCACAGAGAGGAGAAAGATGTAGCCTTTGTGTGGACATGTGCAGGATGAAGGAGTCTGTATTGGGTTTTGATGGATGAATAGGAGTTTGCCAAGTTGAAGTTGGGGACTAAGGGTGAATTCAACTTTGTAAAATTTAATAAACAAAATAAAATACATAATTTTAAAAATGAAAATGAATGCATCCTTATTTGTCTGCATGAACTAAAGGAGTGTATATTTGGATACTTCACAACCACCCCAAACCATGCCTGGCTCACCCATGTCAATTTCGAAGTGACATTGTTTATGTCTACAGCAAAGACAGTGCTGTAAACTGGCATGTCAGTCTCTTCGTTCGTCAGGAATGTGGAGAAATCCGAAAATTCAGCCGCCCCCACACTCCTAGTTGCTGTCTATGAGGATAAACAAAAGATCAAGAGCCAGGCGTGACCAAGACCCTCCCCTGAGGACCTGCCTTCTCTCAGCTAGGCTGGATTCTCTCTGGCCTTCCTTCTTCTAGAGTGGCCAGCGTGCGGCTCTGGCGGGTGGCCACGAGAGTGAGGAGGACCGACGTCCTCGTCCAAAAATAAATCGTGGCCCTGAATGGGTAAATAATAAACTAGGGCGGAGGAGGGGGCTGGGGAGGGGCTGAGGGGAAAGAGAGAATTGTGATTTTCCTGGGAGGATGAATGCAGCCTTCAGAGGCTGATCTCCCAGGGCTAGGCTGGCAGCCACATGCTGAGCCTCTGCTGTGCCTCCAGCTGCTCCCAACCATCTGACACCTTCCCTGCTGGGTCTTGACTCCTGAGCCTGACACCTCTCCCAAAGTGGACCCCATCAGCACTCAGAAAAGTCCTTTCCTTGCACTCTTAATGTGGATCTTACTTTTTGTAAACTCAGTGTGACTTTTGACTGTTCACTGAGTGCAATATGCTCCCTCCCTATGACCCATTTTACAGAGGAGGAAACTGAGGCTCAGAAAAGGGGAGAGAGCAGAGACTGGGATTCAGTGGTGAGGGGCGTGCATCCAGCAGAGTCCCTGGAGGGTGACTTTGGCTCTATCCTGCTGGGAGATCTGGAAACACCTTACGCTATTTGATCAGGGCTGCCCTGGGGGATGTCAACTAAAGGCACTTCTGGCCTTCTGTTGGTCATGCAGGCAATGGGTGCTCCAGCAGCCCAGGGGAGCCCCTGGCAATCACAGGCAATCACACAGGTACCTGTAGTTAAACAGGGAGTGGGATGGAGGAGTGTGGATGGAGCAACACAGTGTCTATTTGCATTCTTGTCCTTCTAAGTTGCCCTTTTAAAAGTATACATTGGAGAAGTCAGATGTAAAAGGCCACGTGTTGTATGATCCCATTTATATGAAATGTCCAGAACACGCAGATCCATAGAGACAGAAAGAAGACTGGTGGTTGCCAGGGGTTGGGGGACAGGGAATGGGGAGCAACTGCTAACGGGGACAGGGTTTCCTTTTGGGATGATGAAAATATTCTGGAACTACACAGAGGTGATGGTTATACAACATTGTGAATGTGCTAACTTCCATGGCATTAAACATTTTAAAATGGTAACTATGTTATGTAACTTTTACCACAATTTTTAAAAAGCATAAATTGGGGCATGCCCCTTCTGTGCTCTGAAGCCTTCCGTGATTCCCCATTGCATTAGGACAAAATCTATACTTGTCTCCCACCCCAGAAACCCCTCACCCTTGTCTCCCTCCCTCCTCTCTTCATCTCACTCCTCTTCCCACAGCTGAGATCATTTGCACCTCAGGGCCTTTGCACATGCCACTCCCTCTGCCTGGCATGCCCATATTCATCCTTCAGTTCTCCAGTGAAATGTTGTCTCCCAGACCAGGCTCCATTATGGGCCTTTCTTTGTACCTTGGATGTTTCCTTCAAATCACTGACTGCAGTTTGTATTGGGTGGGCCAAAAAGTGCCTTCGGTTTTTTTGTTTGTTTGTTTGTTGGCTGTGTTCGGTCTTCGTTGCTTTGTGCGGGCTTTCTCTAGTTGTGGCAAGCAGGGGCTACTCTTCATTGTGATGTGTGGGCTTCTCATCGTGATGGCTTCTCTTGTTGCGGAGTGTGGGCTCTAGGGCACGCAGGCGTAAGTAGTTGTGGCACGTGGGCTCAGTAGTTGTGGTCCACGGGCTCTAGAGTGCAGACTCAGTAGTTGTGGCACGTGGGCTTAGTTGCTCCACGGCATGTGGCATCTTCCCAGACCAGGGATCGAACCTGCGTCCCCTGCATTGGCAGGCGGATTCTTATCCACTGAGCCACCAGGGAAGTCCCGCTTTGGTTTTTTAAGTAAAAACAAAAGACACATTTTTCATTTTCACCAAGAACTTTATTGAGCAACATATTCACCGTTTTGTTCCACTACCTTTTGCCATTTTTCAGGCAACTTCATAATTCCATCTTCCCAAAACTCTTTATCTTTTTGAGCAAAGAACTGTTCCAGGTGCCTTTTACAGTCTTCCAGGAAATGAAATTTTTTCCATTAATAGAATTTTGTAAAGACCGAAATAAATGGAAATCCGAATGTACAATGTCTGGTGAATACAGTGGATGAATCAGAACTTCCCAGCCAAGCTGTAACAGTTTTTGTCTGGTCATCAAAGAAACATGTGGTCTTGCGTTATCCTGCTGGAAGATTTTTTTTTAATTCTTTATTTTATTTATTTTTATTTTTGGCTGTGTTGGGTCTTTGCTGCTGTGTGTGGGCTTCTCATTGTGGTGGCCTCCCCCGCTGCAGAGCACAGGCTCCAGGTGCGTGGGCCTCAGCAGCTGTGGCGCGCGGGCTCCAGAGCGCAGGCTCAGCGGCCGCGGCACATGGACCCAGTTGCTCCACAGCACGTGGGATCCTCCCGGACCAGGGCTCAAACCCGCGTCCCCTGCACTGGCAGGCGGACTCACAACCACTGCACCACCAGGGAAGCGCCCTGGTGGAAGATTATGTGTTTTCTTTTTTGTTGTTTTAAAGATTTAATTTTTATTTATTTTTGGCCGTGTCGGGTCTTAGTTGCAGCACGCGGGATCTTCGTTGTGGTGTGAGGGCTTCTCTCTAGTTGTGATGCACGGGCTCCAGGGCGTGTGGGCTCTGTAGTTTGCTTCACGTGGGCTCCAGTTGAGGCACGCAAGCTCTGTAGTTGTGGCACGTGAGCTCAGTAGTTGTGGCACGCGGGCTTAGTTGCCCTGTGGCATGTGGGATCTTACTTCCCTGACCAGGGATCGAACCTGCGTCCCCTGCATTGTAGGGTGGATTCTTTACCACTGGACCAGGCAAGTCCCAGATTATGTGTTTTCCGTTGACTAATTTTGGATGCTTTTCATCAAATGCGTCCAATTAGACCAGATTCATCAGTTGGTCTAATTGGGAGCAGTACTTGTTGGAATTAATTGTTTGGTTTTCTGGAAAGAGCTCATAATAGAGGACTCCTTTCCAATCCCACCATATATGCAACATCACCTTCTTTGGATGAAGACTGGCCTTTGGTGTGGTTGGTGGTGGTTCATTTCGCTTGCCCAACGATCTCTTCCCTTCCACATTGTGATACAGTATCCATTTTTCATCGCCCGTTACAAATTGTTTTAAAAACAGAACGTTTTCATTACCTTTCAGTAGAAGATTGCATGCGGAAATATGGTCAGAAGGTTTTTTTCACTTAACTTATGTGGAACCCAAACATCAAAGCAAGTCACATAACCAAGCTGGCAAAGCAAGTCACATAACCAAGCAAATGATTTTCATTGATGATTTGGGTATTTTGAGTATGTTGGCTATCTCCCGTGTAGTATAACATTCATTGTTCTCAATTATTGTTTCAATTCGATCGCTATCAATTTCAACCAGTCTACCCGACCGTGGAGCATCATCCAGCGAGAAATCTCCGGCAGGAACCTTCACAAACCACTTCTGACACGCCCGATCAGTCACAGCACCTTTTCCATACACTGCACAAATCTTTTTGTGTGTTTCAGTTGCTTTTTTATTTTTTTGCGGTACGCGGGCCTCTCACTGTTGTGGCCTCTCCCGTTGCGGAGCACAGGCTCCGGACGCGCAGGCCCAGCGCCCATGGCTGGCGGGCCCAGCCGCTCCGTGGCATGTGGGATCCTCCCGGACCGGGGCACGAACCTGTGTCCCCTGCATCGGCAAGCGGACTCTCAACCACTGCGCCACCAGGGAAGCCCTCAGCTGCATTTTTACCTTTCTTGAAATAATAAAACATAATATGTCGAAAATGCTGCTTTTTTTCTTCCATCTTCAATATTAAAATGGCTACACAAATTTTTTTTTTTTTTTTTTTTTTTTTTTTTTTTTTTTTTTTTTTTTACGCGGGCCTCTCACTTTGTGGCCTCTCCCGTTGCGGAGCACAGGCTCCGGACGCGCAGGCCCAGCGGCCATGGCTCACGGGCCCAGCCGCTCCGCGGCATGCGGGATCT